>NW_026596069.1:25156226-25292558 GCF_907164565.1 Psammomys obesus
AGCAGGAAGCCGGCGCCATCTTGTAATGGCGGGAGCGGCTCCCGACAGGGAACAAAGGCATGCGCCACCACACCTGGCTTATTGGTTATTTTTCTATTGCTGTAGTAAGCACCATGAAAAAAAAAAAATCAACTTACAGAAGAAAGAGTTTATTTTGATTCCCAAAGTGGGAGTCCATATGTTAAGGAAGGCAGAGCAGCAGATGGTCAGAGTAGGAAGTTGAAAGTTCATACCTCCATCCACGTGCAGGAAGCAGAAGGACTGAACTTTGCAAAGCCCACCCCTACAGGAAGGCTCCTAAAAGTTCCAGAACCTCCCCAAACAGCTGGGGACCAAGTATACCACTATATGGGGAACACAAATACTAGAACATTTCTCTTCAAACTGCCACAGCAGTAAAGGACTATGAAGCCTCAGAATGATACTCCTACCTCTGACCTGCTCTGAGTGCTGGTTCTGTGACTTATAGATTTATGTGTTTTCTGGGAGTTTGTGCGTACTAGCTAGGCAAACTGTCTAGCAACTACAGTGCAACCTAAGCCATCCCCAGTTTTAAATTCTCTCTAAGTTACTCATAATGCCTAATTCATGATTCCTACAAATTCAGTACTCTTCCTGGCAAACCCAAGTTTTGATTTCTGGAAATCTTTTTCGGAAAACTGATGTTCTGTGGCTGGTTAATCCTCCAGGGAGAGGGACTGTGGATATGGAAAGCTGTCTGTACTTTATTCTACATGCAGAGTTCTAGTTCAGAGAAGCCACGTGAAGGAGCTTTTCTAGCCCACTGCAGGGCTACCAACAGCTTTTAAGACTGCTGTAAGAGAGCCTTTGTTTATGTTCGATGAGAAGGAATTGGCCAGTGAAAACAGAAATGGCGCCCTCAATTGTTAGGTTGGAGATGTAGGCCTCTCCTTTGCTACCTCTCACCACAACTTTCTCCCATGACAGAGTACTCACAGTGTAGACAGTAGGAAAGTTTGTTTTAACTCCAAAATGTTCACGATCGTTTCAGCTTTATCAGCCCCCAGACACGTCAGGCCAATGACCTACACACATCAGGCTTTGCTTTTAATGTGTGTCTTTTGCAGTGACACAGACGTGGGCAGATTTACTTTGACACCCCCTTTCATTTGATCTTGTCATTCATTTGTCCTATGGAGATGACTCAGGTAGACACAATCTGGTATTCAGTAGAATTTATCTTTGGGCCCTGCCCTCTCAAGTACCCCTCCCCAGCAGGGCAGGCCTCTCATGGCTAGGCATACGTGTTCCCACTTGCAACTACACATGCGTGACCTTTCAAGGTCATTTTCAGATCAAACATTCCAACACCAAATCCATATAAGCATTATGTGAGTACAAAATAATATCACAGAAATGTGATAGTTGGAAATCCAGGCACATTTTGAACTATGTAGTCAGTCAGTTCTCTGAATCCGAGGGCGCTACCTCTGAACACTTCATCAACCTAGAATCAAAATTTTCTTTCCTTCTTTTTTCCCCTAAAACATCATCTCAAGTACTTCAGGCTGCCCTGACCCCAAACTCAATATGTTATTGGGGATGACCTTAAATTTCTGATCCTCTCTTGAAAAACAACCACAACCACCTCTGAGCCTCTTGCTTCTACCTCTGGGTTTTGAGGATATACAGGTGTGTGGGCCCAAACCTGGTTTATGTGATGCTGGATTCCCACGGTTAGACAACCCAGGACTATTTTTCGAATGTTTGGCAACAAACTCTCTGCCAACTGGGCTACGTCCCTCCCCATCCTTTGCTTTGTTTATTTTGTTGTTGTTGAGAGAGGGCCTGTAGCCAAGGCTGACCTTGAACTCATAGCAATCTTCCAATTTTATTTTCTTTCTTCAACCCAAATCCAGGGCTCCTCATAAGTTAGGCAGTTCTACCACTGAGGTATGTTACCAGTACTGAACATCATTTTTCAAAAAAACAAAAAGTAGAGCTGGAGAGATGGCTCAGTGGCTAAGAGCATTTGTTGTTTTTGCAGAAGACCCATGTTTGATTTCTAGCACCCACAGTAGCTCAAAACTATCCATAACTCCGTAATTTCTAGGAGACTTGACACTCTCTTCTGACCCCTAAGGGCACCAGGTATGCACGTGGGACACAGATGTACATCCAAGCAAAGCACTCATATAGACATAAAATAAAAATAAATAAATCTAAAAAAATTAAACCAAAAAGTAAACATCTACAGGTGCATTGAACATCTACAGACTACCTGTCAGTTTTCCAAACAATACAGCATCATAACTATTTATATAGCATTTATATTGGGTGTTAGTAAGAGCCCAGAGAGGGTTTAAAGTATACCAGAGAATGTTTGTAGGTTAAATCAAATATCAAGGAAGTCTCTACAAAGAGTATCAGCACCTGTGGATTTGGGTATCCAAGGATATCTTGGCAACGTATTTCCCCGGGATGTATAAAATCAATTGTAGGGGCAGTGGTGGAGCTCAGGAGAGCACATTCGTACTATGCAAGAAGTTCTGGATTACGTATCCAGCACTGGAAAAAAATGCCATTTTGTAGTTAGTCACTTGTAGCAGTGCTATGCTGGCTCTCGGTACGCATTTGTGGCATGGCCCCATTGGTGCCCTCCTGCAAAATGAGCACCCAAGTGTTGAAAGGATATGAATGCATATGTAATGAAAACATATCCGAAACAGAGAAGTGACGTTTTCTGTCCGTTGATTCTCATTTACGTAGGAAGTGAGCCTCTTCCTTACAGTGGCTGGAGTAGGTAGCTGCAGCTGATGAATACTGTCAGTTGTGTTATGGAGCTTGGGGAAAGACCATAGACTCAATTCAATTATAAGTAAAGGGGCTGGAGAGATGGCTCAGAGGTTGAGAACACTCGCTGTTCTTCCGAAGGTCCTGAGTTCAGTTCCCAGTCAACCACATGGTGGCTCAGAACCATCTATAGTAAGATCTGGTGTGCAGATGGAATGTTGAATAAATAATAAATAAACCTTTAGAAAATTATAAGTAAAAGATTTATTGATTAGCTGCTAGCAGAATGAGAACCTTAATGACAAATCTCAAGCATGTTGTGAAGGAGGGGTATGGAGAAGGGCTTTTAAAGGAGAAAACTACAAGAAGGCCTTCAGGATCTACACAAACAAGCAAAAACTGATCTGTTCTGCCAAGTTAAGTGGTTAAGGCTTGAAACAATCATTGAGTATCTACATAAGCAAATTACAGAAGCCAAAAGAGCAGTTAGTCACATCATAGCAAGTAGATGGACAGCTGTACATTTTTGGGTGGGGCTTACTGAGTCAGAGTTGCTTGGAGCTTATCCTCCAGGGACCATAATCAGAGACAATGGATAGTGGGCACCAAGATAGACGCTTGGCATAAAATGGAGTTTCCTTAGCCACTACGCTTACATTTCTATGTCTTGGACTATATTAACTTATTTATTTATTATCTTATTTATTTTGGACTATATTATCTTATTTATCAGATTCAATAAATACTTGGGGAGGTAGCTCAGTGGCTAACGTGCTTGCTGTACAAGCATGAGGACTCAAGTTCCATTCACATTAAAAAAAGCCAGGCTTGGCCACATGCACCCATAATCCCAGCATTGTGAAAGCAGAGATAGGAGAACCCCAGGGGCTTCCTGGCTAGCCAGAGGAGCTAACCAGGGAGGTCCAGGCTGAGTGAGAGATTGTTGCAGAAAACCCCGAGCAGAGTGACAGAGGAAGACATATGACCTTGGCCTCCAGCTGAACACAAACGCATACATGAGCATCACTTCGGTCCAGTTCCCTATCTGGGAAATGAGGAAACATTTGTCTCGAACGGCTGGGCTGTTGTCAGATTGAGATGGGTTTGCTTTGTTATGGGGTCCTGCAAATGGAGCCTCAGACTTCACCCGTGCTAGTCAAGTACTCTCCCACTAAGCTATATTCTCAGACCCAGATATAAATTTTTTTTTTGTTTTGTTCTCAGACAGAATTTCATATAGTCCAGGTTGTCCGAAAGCTTGATCTGGAGCCAAGGATGACCCCTGAACTTCTGATTCTCCCGTCTTCAGCTCCCAAGTGCTGAGATTACAGGTGTGTGTCCTGACAGCCTGAAATACCTCCCCTGTTGCCTGTCCCTAGTAACTCTATTCTGTTCCCCTTTTTTCCTTTCTTTCTCAAGATAGTGTCATGCTGTAGCCAGGTTGATCTAGAACTCCCTTTGCATCTCTCTCCCGAGTGTGAAGATTACAGGCACTAATGCTACCACACCCAGCTAATTTAACTATTTCTATTGCAATTTATCATCTTCTGTTTTGCATTGTAAAATAAAACAGAAGACAAATTAAACTAACATAAAATAGCTTTGTCTTATATGAAATAACATTTTGGCTGCATAAGAGCCTAGTAAAATTAATTTAAGTTCTGAATGATAGAATATCTTTGCAAGTTCAATTTTATTTTAAAATCAAGCAACAATAAAAATAGTGGAGCTGCTAAAGAAAACTTTAAGATGTTTATGAGTCACATGTAAATTGTTACTAAGTATGGTATGCTCAGGATATCAGAACATAATTTATTCTCGAAAGTAATTTAAACAGTCACTTTATGGATATAGTTTATACTATTGTTTGATTAATAGTAGTGAAAAGATAAACTTAGTAAAAGTTTGGCCGGACTGTCTCAAATTTCAAATGAGCCCATCAAGACTGGCGAGGTCACAGGGATGTTTTCTCTTGCGTGGAGTTATCTATTGGCCATGAATCCTTGGACGACTGGGGGAACTTTACCATGCCGTTTACCTCTTATAAAAAATGGGAAATTTTCACTGGAGCTTTTGATCCTAAAAATAGCATAATTTTACATTTTTTTAGTTTGAGACCAGGATCAAATACTTTTTTCACGTTATAATTTCCATTGAAACAATCCAACACACTTTAAGCTTAAATTTTTTCTTTTTGAGACAGAGTCTTTCTGTGTGACGCAGCTCCAGCTGTCCTGGAACTCCTGTGTAGACCAGGCTGGCCTCAGACAGGTGTCTACTTCTGCCTCCCAAGTGCTGGGATTAAAGGTGTGCACCATCACACCTGGCACATATTTTTCTTTTTTTCAAAGTACTTAAACAACTTTTTACTTATTCTTGTGTGTGTGTGTGTGTGTGTGTGTGTGTGTGTGTGTGTGTGTATGTGTGTGTGTGTGTGAAGGGTGTGAGACCTCTATATATGTGGCATGTGCCACAGAGCACACACACAGAGGTCAGAGGACAGCTTTGTGGAGACAGAAGATTCTGTCCTTTCACCTTGGGTTGAGTTCAGTCCTTAGAATCTATACAATGGAGGAGAGATCCACTTCCAGCAAATTGTCCTCTGACCTTCGTGGGTGTGCTGTGGCTCATGTGTATATGTATACACATGCACACACACACACACGCACACACACACACGCACACACACACACACACATGCACACGCACACACACAGACATGCACACACATGCACGCACCGTACACACACACACACACACAAATCTAAAAACTAAACTTAAAAAAAAAATCCTTGTGATACAAGCGTAGAGGTCAGGGGCCAGGAGGCAGTCCGCTCCTTCCACCATGTGGGCATGGTTGTCAAGCTTGGTTACAAGTGCCTTTACCCACTGTGCTATTTTTAAAAGATGTTATTTATTTTTACTCTACGTGCATAAGTGTTTTGTGAGCATGCATGTATATGTACCATGTGCGTGCCTAGAAGGTCAGAACCCCTGGAACTGGAATTCTACAGACAGGAACTGTAGTGTGGAGAGCAGGAACTGAACCTGAGTCCTTTAAGAAGGGCAGCAAGTGCTCTTAACCGCTGAGCCATCTATCCAGCCTTTTTTTTTTTTTTTTTTTAAGACAGATCTGGGAATGTATTTCATTCTCAAGTAGAGGAGGAAAAGCCCCCCACTCTCTCACTCCCAGCAATGGCCTCATCTCTCCTTATCTGGCAGGAATCCCCTTCTCCATTCTACCGAAGTCTCTCTCCCCTGGCCTGGAACTTCCTACTGTCTTCAAAGAGAGAGCCTCTTGTCTCTTTCAAGGCTCTCCCTCCTGTGGTATCTCCTCTCCCTCTTCTCCTGGCTGTCATAGCCATCCCCGCTGTGTGTTCCTCTCTCCCCACTGTGTGCTCCTCTCCTCTCTGTGACATGTTTCCTTCCCATGCCCAGCAGACCCCACGAGTTTCTCCACCCCCTGATTTGGTTCCCACGTTGCTCTTACCCTAATACTGACCCTCAACACTTAACTCTAAGAGGTTTCTGTTATTCTTGATTCCTTTTATTTGTAAATCTGTGTTTTATGTCTGTGCCTGGGCACCATGTGCCCGCTGAGGCTGGGAAAGGGCGCTGGATTCCCTGCAACAGGAGTTATAGAGGTTGTGAGCCGCCATGTGTGTGCTGGGAATAGAAGCGCTTTCAACCACTGCCTTCCAGTGCCGTCCTGTCTTTTCTTTTTCTTTCCCTTCTTTTCTTTTCTTCTTTCAGATGGTATTTTCGTGGGGCTGGAGAGATGGCTCAGTGGTTAAGAAAGTATTTTTGCCTTGTAACTGTGGACATCTCCCTTCTTCAGTCTGCTGGGTGCTGGGCTCTCAGCGTGCATCTCCACGCCCTGCTCATTCCTCTTCCTTTCTGCCTCCTCTTTGGCTGCCTTGCTTCAATGTAATGAATATTTCAGGGCAGGGTTGTAGCTCTGTGAGGATAAGAGTTCTTGCCTGGTATGTGTGCTAGGCCCTCCCTGTGTTCTATTGGCAGCACTAGACAAGCAAAAAGTGGATAATAACAAAAATATTATACCTCTGGGGTTTTCATAAGTGTCCATTCCTCATTACGTTGGTTTCCTACCTAGAATCTACTGAGCTTCAGGTGCAAATATCCAATTGCTTCTTACACCGTTCTAAACTTTCCCCTTTCATCTAGTTTTCTCCAGTTCGCTGGCATGGAGACAAAGTACCAACCTCACCAGCAGACATGCAGGGCCCGTGACCTTATGTAGCCTGCTATCTGCTCACTTCACTATTCCAAAGAAAGAATTTAGGCTCTGCTCTTCCCTGCAGTTTTAGATCGCTTCCTATATTCTGCTCCGTCTTAGCTGTCATACTTTCTTCTTTCTTTCTTGGTTTTCTCTGTTGTCTTTTGAGGTTTTATGAGATACTTGCCTATGAGTTTCTTCCTTTTTATTGTTGATGGGGTGAAGGATAGCAGTGGAGATTTGGTTTTGTGTTGAAGTGTCTGGCATCCGGAGTCCGGTTTTGTTTAGAGCGTTCCTCACCATGTGAGACTTGCTCCTCCTGGAGAAGCAGACAAGCCAGACATTTGCTGTCTTCTGTTAAAATGCTGGATTCTAAGTTGATGCTAATTGTATCTAATTTTATCTCCTTGCATTGTGTTTTGAGTATACTCCTCAATCTTTTTTTTGCCGGGAGGGGGGGTGTCTCTCTATGTAGCTCTGGCTGTCCTGGACTTTTGTTGTTGTTGTTTTCAAGACAGAGTTTTTCTGTGTAGCATTGGTTGTCTTGAACTATCGTTGTAGAACAGACTGGCCTCCAACTTACAGACATCCGCCTGCCTCTGCCTCCCTGGGTGCCAGAATTACATGGCTGTGCTCCCCAGCCAGGCTAAGTTTTTGTTTCAACTCAGGTTTTCTTCCTGTAACAGTCATGGCTGTCCTGGACTGTCTTTGTAGACGAGGCTGGCGTCAAACTCACAGAGATCCACCTGTCTCTGCCTCCCTAAGTGCTGGGATTAAAGGCCTTCTCCACCTCTCCCAGCTTGTCAATTTGATCTCCAATGTGTCATCTCTACCTAGATTTTCCTTCTTTTATCAAACTTTTCAAAATTGCACTGAATATCTCTTTGAGATTCCTATTTTTTCAAATTCATCTATTCTTGCTTTATGTCTATATATTTATTTACAATGTTTCATTCTGTCAGGCATTGTATATGCCTTTAATCCCAGCACTCGGGAGGCAGAGACAGGCAAGACCTCTATGAGTTTTAGGTCAGCCTAGTTTATGGAGTGAGTTCTAGGACAGCCAAAGCTACACAGAGAAACCTTGTATCAAAAAACCAAAAAGAACAAAATAAAACAAAAACAACAACCCTTCCCCCAAAACCCATCACCCAAAGCCTTTTTTACAATGTTTCACTTTTTTTTTCATAGTTATTATTTCTTTATCTTTTTGAATACTCTCAGGCATTTTTAAAAGATTTATTTATTCATGTATTTTATGTATATGAGTGCTCTGTCTTCATGCACACCAAAACAATGAATCAGGTCCCACTACAGATGGCTGTGAGCCACCATGTGGTTGCTGGGAATTGAACTCAGGACCTCTGAAAATGCAGTTAAGATGGCTCTTAACTGCTGAGCCACCTCTGCAGCCCTCTAAGGCCTTTTTTAAAAAAGTAAATAAATGTTTATTTTATATGTGTATGCCTGTATGTTTGTGCACATGGCCTCTATGGAGGCCATAGGAGAGCAACAGGTCCTGCGGTTGAAGTTCTATATGGTCGTGAGCCACCACATGGGCTAAGAATTGACTCCAGCTCCTCGGGAAGAGCAGCCAGTGCTCTTAGGCCACTGAGCCATCTCTCCAGCCCCTCTACCCTCCATTTAAAGATTTATCATTACTAATTTTACCTATTTGTATCTGTATTGATCTATGCGCGTGTATGTGAGTGTCCACAAGGCCAGAGTTATCAAATCCTCCCAGAGCTGGGGTCACAGGTGGTTGTGAGCTGCCGTACATGGGTACTAGGAACTGAACTTGGGTCTTCTGAAAGAGCAGCACTGAGCCATCTGTCCATCCCCCTTAAGATACTTTTAAAAATATTTAAAATAGCTGGGCATGGTGGCACAGGCCTGTTTTGGGGAGGCAGGGGCAGGTAGATCTCTGTGAGTTCGAGGCCATCCTGGTTAACAAAGCCAGTTCAGGACAGCCAAGGCTACATAGAGAAACCCTGTTTCAAAAAACCAAAAATAAATAAATAAATGAATGAAAATAGAACATATTTTATTTTAGTATTTTGTGTGTATGAGTGTTTTGCTTATACGTACAACTGCTGTGGATGTAAACATGCTTTTGTTTTGATTCCAGGTGTAGGAATCAAATTGTCTTTTTGCCTCATACAGGCTCTGGGAGGGGCCCTTTGCTAGCTGCTGATAGTTTAGATCTGAGAACTCTGAGAGAGAATAAATGCCAGGGCCCAGAAAGAGAACAGAGCTCCAAGAAAGAAGAAGGCTGCTGGTGGTCCCCTCTACTGCTTATGATTTCTGTTGATGCAGTTTGATGAGAAGTTGAGGATATCCTGAAATGAAGATTGGACTTTCCACAAGGAATTATACAACCAGGACCAGTAAAAAGTAGCTAACAAAAATTATACTCCCTCTCTCTACTAAAGTTCCTTCTCTCCTACCTGGTTTTGGAGTATTGGAAGGGATTGGGGTGGAGCAGGGAAGAAAAGGCATAAGAAACCAAAATAAAATAGAGCTAAAAAGTAACACTAACAGGTGCCCTGGATATAGAGTTTAGAATAGAGACATGAAGAAACCAAAATAGTATAAAAAGTAACAACAACAAGTCACCCCAAGCACTGGGCTTAGAATAATGGCTAATGCATTAGAGGAGATAGCAGTGTAGAAGAAAGGAATATACTGTTTCAGGATGTAAGGAAAAGGTTTACTGTGGCTGCTACTGCTGGTTTCTCTGCCACTTTACTCCCAGAGGGGATTTTCTGGTTTTGCTTCTTTGTTTTCCTCCATTCCATTTTAAAGAAGGCTGTGAAACTCAACCATGTTCATAGCAGCTCTATTTGTGATAGCCAGAAGCTGAAAATAACCTAGATGACCTTCAGTGGAGGAATGGATACAGAAACTGTGGTACATTTACACAATGGAATACTAATCAGCAACTTAAAACAAGGAAATCATGAAAGAAGTTGCAAGCAAATGGCAGGAGCTAGAAAAGATCATCTTGAGTGAAGCAACCCAGAAGCAGAAAGACACACATGGTATATACTCACTTATAAGTGGATATTAGACATATAATATAGGATAAACGTACTAAAATCTATAGTGCTAAAGAAGCTAAACAACAAGGAGGACCCTAGGGAAGATGCTCAATCCTCATTCAGCAGGACAAACATGATAGACAGGGAGAAGACAGGGAACAGGACAGGAGCCTACCACAGAGGGGCATTGAAAGACTCTACTGATCCGAGGTATCGAAGCAGAGGCTTAGACTCAAAGCCAAACTTTGGGCAGAGGGCATGGAATTTTATGAAAGGAGGGGAAGGTAGAAAGAGCTGAAGGAGACAGGAGCTCCAAAAGGAGACCAACAGAGCCAAAAATACTGAGCCCTGGGAGCCCTGCAGAGACCAATACCCCAACCAAGGGCAATGCATGGAGAGGACCTAAAACCCCAGCTCAGGTGTAGCCCATAGACTCAGTCTCCAGGGGGAGCAGGGACTTTCTCTGGCATAAATTCAGTGGCAGGCTCTCTGATCACCGCCCCCTGGGGGATGCAGCCTTGCCAGGCCACAGAGGAAGACAATGCAACCAGTCCTGATAAGACCTGATAGGCTAGGGTCAAATAGAAGGGGAGGAGACCTCCCTATCAGTGGAGGGGCATAGAGGGAGAGGAGGGAGGGAGGGGGCCACAGCCAGGATACAAATTGAATAAATTGTAATAAATGATAATAAAAAAAAAGAAATCACAAAAAAGGGGTTTGAGAAACAACAAAAAAAAAATGGATGAAATTTTTAAAAAATCAGAAGATTCACTCATTTTAGAAAGGATCACAGAGGTGGTAGTGCAACTAGAAAATTTTCAGGTAGAGGCTGAAATGCTTGGAAAAAAGGGAGAACATTTGGTAACTAAGAGCCAGAGTTTCCCACAGTTGCCATCCAGCTCTGCTCCAAGCACTTTTGTTGTTAAGTTCCCACAGTCCCTGCATGAGGCGAGGGGTTGGGAGGAGCAGAAGACTGTACGGGGCAAAAAGGTTTAAGGGAAAAAGCCCATTTCAAGAAAAAAAAGCTTAATCTTGAGCAAACTGAGCTACCAGAGGAGCAGCCGTGGGCTAAGAGATCACCACCATTAGCTTTCTCAGTAGCCACTAAAGCCTTAGGATAGCAAAATGTTCACTGCTTCAATTGCAGTAAATTGGGTCACTTGAAAAGAAATTCTGCTAAAATCCTCAGAGCTCAAAAATGGCCGGTGTGTTAAATCTGAGAAGTACGGTATAGTCTGACAGAGAATGGGTTCTGGGCAAGAACGTTTAAGTTTCCCAGGGGTGTAGACCATGTGATAAAAGGGGTCATTCGGTTGTTGAATACATGAGGTAACTTCTTGCCATTAGGAAATGGCTTTGGAGTCCTAGCTTGAGGCTCAACAACAAAAATACAAGCCCTTCCTAGACAAAAGCAACTGAGAGTTATCAGATTATAAAAGAAACTATTGATCCAAAGAAGGGTTTGGTTCCTTGATCATCTCCTTTTAAAAAAAGCAATAGCGAGTCTCATTCATATTAAAAGAAAAGCCTTTTTTTTTTTTTTTTTTTCCAAACAGAGAGGGGGAAATGTTGTGGATGGAAACATGTTTTTGTTTTGATTCCAGGTGTGGGATGTGGGACTGATTCAGACAGTCCACAGCAGCAGACTACTTGCCTCATTGGGGCTCTGAGAGGGGCCCTTTGCCAACTGCAAATAGTTTAAATCTGAGGACTCTGAGAAGGAATAAATTCCAGAGCCCAGAGAGAGAAAGGGGGCTCCAGGAAGAAGACGGCTTCCGGTGCTTCCCTCTGCTTCTCCTGGTTGCCGTTGTTGCAGTGTGAGGAGAGGTTGGAGGTCTCCTAAAAGGAAGATTGGACTTGCCCTAAGTAACCACGACCCTAACCAGCAGGAAGTATACTAAGAGAACTCTGGCCCCTCTCCCCACTAACCACTTTTCTCTCTTACTTGGTGTTGGGGTGTTGGAAGGTTTTGGGGTGGAGTAGAGAGAAAGAGATATAAGAAACTAAAATAAAATAGATTTTAAAAGTACGGGAACATATGGGTACCTGGTACCCAGGGAAACCAGAAGAAAGCATTGGATCCCTGGAACTGGATTACAGACAATTGTGAGCTACCATGTGGAAGCTGGGAAAAGAGCTCTAACCTCTGGAAAAGCAGCCAGGTTCTTAACCTCTGAGCCTTTCTCTAGGCCCTAAAAAAAGATTTTTTTTAAGGTGTTAGGATTTATTTAAAAATTATGCCAAGCACACAGCAGGTATTATATAAAAGAGATTTATTGGATGGAGGTGGAGAGAGAGAGTGGAAAAGGAAAGAGAGAGACATGGTGGGAGGGGGGCACCCCAACAGAGAAAGGAAGAGCAAGAGTGCAAGAGGGAAGCAAAGTGGCAGGAAGGTTCTTTTATGGAGCAACTGAACTGCTCATGCCAGGTGTATCTACCTGGTGGGTGACACACAATGACATCATAGGTTGCTAGGCAACCCAGAAGCAGCTGCCTAAATACTAACAAAAGGGGGTGAGGATACAGCTCAACTGGTAGACAAAGCCCTGGGTTCCCTCCCAGCACACCATACACCAGGTATAGTGCTACATGCCTGTAATAACAGAAATCCAGGAGACAGAGGCAGAAAAGTCAGAAGTTTAAGGCAATTCCCAGCAACATACAAGTTTGATGCCTGCCTGGAGTAGGTAAGAGCCTGATTCAAGTCATTTAATTTTACCTGAATAGCATCTTGGATTGAAAGTTTAGGTTTTGTCTGTTGTCTTCATATATTCTCCACTTTCTTTCAATAGAATTTTATGCTCACATATTTCTTTTTGCCTATGATGGGTGGAGTCATTTCTTGTTTTAGCCCTGTGACAATGGAGCCTGTATCTAGTCTTCATCTGTTTCTGGGCTTCTCAAATATTGAACTTTCCAGAAAGATGGGTGACCTTGTATGCCAATGACGTGATTTTTCTAACAGGTTAGGTTCTCCTGGATAGCCTTAGGCTTGGGAGTGTCACTAGGAAGAATGAAGCTTGATTAAAACCAAGACTTTCAACCCACCCCTCAGCCTTCAAAAAAGGGCTAATGAAGATTAAGTGGGTCACCAATAACCAAATATTTAATCAATCACCGCTATGTATTGAAGTTTTAATACAAACTCATGGTCTGGGAAGCTTCTGGGTGGCTGGACCCATGGACCTCCCTGGAGAGCATTCCCAGAGAGGGCACCATTGCTCTGAACCAGACCCCCCATGCCTAATTCTGTGTATGTCTTCCATAGCTCCTCATCTAGAGCCTTGTATTGATGGTAAACAGTAGTCAAGTGTTTCCTTGAGTTTTGTCAACCACCATGCCAAGGACAGAGAGATAGGAACTCCAATTTACAGCCTGTGTTAGTCAGCAAGTACAGACTGCAACCTGGGGCTCAAAGGTGGCATTTGACCAGGGAATAAATTTTTGGGACTGAAACCAACCTGTGGGATCTGTCACTAGCCATATGGAGGCAGTGTTAGTATTTAGGCAGCCTGCTTCTGGGTTGCCTAGCAACCTCTGATGTTGTCATGTGTGTCCCCGCCACAGCTATTGTGGTTAAGTCTTTAAAAGAATCAACCCACCACTTTGTCTCTCTCTTGCCCTCTCACCTTTCTCTGTTGGGGCGCCCCCCTCACTTCTCCCTATTGTGTCTCACTCTCTCCTCCTCTCTCACCCTTCATCTCCATCTAATAAACGTCTTCCATATAAAATCTATGCACATCATCTTCTTTGGTCCTAACATTGGTGCATTGGCTGGGAATGGAACCCACATCAACTGCTTGGAAGGCAGCTATGCTCACCACTATACCACCAATTCATCAATATTAGACCAATGAAAATGATGATGCACACAGCAGATTTTATATGAAAGAGGTTTATTAGATGGAGATGAAGAGAAAAAGAAGGAGAGAGTGAGACATGATAGGGAGAAGGGGGTGACGACCCGACAGAGAAAGGTGAGAGGGCAAGAGAGAGACAAAGTGGTGTGGGCTGATCCTTTTAAAGACTTAACCAAACCTACCAGGTCTGGCTACCTGGCAGGCAATATGATTACATCAGAAGTTGCCAGGCAACCCAGAAGCAGGCTGCCTGAATACTAACAGGCAGTACCAGAACTGGACAAAAGAACAGTTAGCTAGTGTTTGATCAAGTATGATTTAAAGGGTGTGGATACATAAAATTAGTTGGGTACCATTTGTTGATGAGTATTAATATTAATTATTAGTCATATAATTAGTAAAACTTTTTTATTCATTAATAATAACCTCCCCCAAACAACATAATAACTATCATCCCACTATCAAATTATCTTCCTCCCATCCAAGGTCCCAGGTACTAGCATTATTATCTTCTCTGGACTCTGTCCATTCTCCTCCTCTCCTGCACCTCATCGTTCACCTTTCCTGTCTTCCTTTCCTCCCCTCCTTGTGGTCCCTCCACCTCCAGCCTCACAGCCTCAAAACTCCATCCCCTTCTCTTCTGCTGAATCCCCAGCTTCAGCATTTTTTTATTAACCAATCAATTTTAAATCAGGTGGAACAAGGTTTACACAACTAGGGCAGGGATACATGAGAATGTGCTCGTCTGAGCCAGTTCAAGATCTTGGGGGCCAATAATTAGCATAATATACAAGCATCAGACTAACCCCCAACAACTGGAGAAATGATTGCTTAATTGTGCTGAAGGAAGGACTGTGAGATGACCCAGCAAGTAACTGCCACCAAGGATGGAAGCTGAGCTCTGGTCCTGAAACCCACAGTATAGAAGAACAACGGACTCCAGCAAATTGTCCTCTGGCTGCCACACGTGTGGTACAGAGCACACACGTACTACTACGATAATAAAATGGTGTTCCGGCTGGTTTTGTGTGTCAACTTCACACAAGCTAGAGTCATTAGGGAGAAAGGAGCCTCAGTTCACAAAGTGCCTCCATGAGAGCCAGCTGTAAGACATTTTTTCAATTAGTGATCAATAGGGGAGGGTCCAGCCCATTGTGGATGGTACCATCCCTGGGCAGGTGGTCCTGGGTTCTATAAGAAAGCAGGCTGAGCAAGGCATGAGGAGCAGGCCAGTAAGCAGCACATGGCCTCTGCATCAGCTCCTGCCTCCAGGATCCTTTCCTGTCTGTGTTCCTGTCCTGACTTCCTTCAGTGATGAACAGCAATGTGGACAGTTAAGCCAAATAAACCCTTCCTCCCCAACTTGTTTTTTAGTCATGATGTTTTCGTAGCAACAGAAACTCTTAAGACAAACGGTGAGAGTAATAATAAAAATTATCAAATATATACCTTTCTAGGAGCTTAATCCCGGGGGAAGAAAAGATCTAGTTAGTATATTCTGATTAGGTATTAAAAGCAAACACTCTCCTGACTGCTGGTTGAGCATGGCTGTTCCTGTCCCTTTTGTACTGAGGAGGAAACTGAGGCTCTGAGTTCAGTGAGTTGTTCAAGATCCCACAGACAATCAGGGTCAGAACAATGCACAACTGAGCCCAGATATTCTAGTCTTAACAATGTCTGTGGGTCTAAGAGGCAGAGTAACTCGGGGTTTGTAAGCAGCAGGCAGGGAGACTTCCGTAGCTCACAGAATAACTTCCTGGTTTGTTTGCTTGTGTTTTTATTGTTTGTTTATTTCTAAGATATGATCTTACTTCAGGACCAGGCTGGCTACATAAAGTCACAGCAATCCTCCTGTCTCAGCCTCCTGAATGATAATGTGAGGGCTAACATTATTTTTTAAGTTTTAATTACTGTAGTAAGAAATTTATAAAAATAAAAATGCCTATAACCTGTAAGCCTCATCTCCAAGCTCCGCTTGCCGAAGGACCAACAGCTTCCTGGAATGCTAGGGGCTGTTGACGTGAGATAACAAGCCGAGTGTTTTCAGTTCAGTGAACAAGGCTGGTTGCCCCAACTGCACAGCATGTGCTTGGTCGAACTTGGTGGGAACATAGACAGGAAGTGTCAGGATGTGTGCGTGTTCCTGATTGGGCAAAGACAGGAAGTATGCAACCTTGTGGGGTCCATCCTCTGGGATCCCGTTATGGACCTGGTCAGTGTCCATCATGCTGGCCAGAAATGAATAAAGCTTGCTTCAAATTTGTCTCAAAAATTGTGGTGGTAGTCTTATTCTCACCCAGTGAGATTAATAGTAGGGTTATAGACATGAGCCACCTTACCTGGGTTAGAATAGATTGTTTTGTCCTTTCGTATGTATTGTTCTCAAACTCTTTTGAGATTTGATTCATTTTATGGTGAAATTCTGACTTTTCTCTTTCCGAAGAGTTGCACCCGGATGGGGAGATGACATGGCGGTTAAGACCTCTACTCCTCCAGAAGACTCAGATTCAAACTTCAGCCCTGTATGGCAGTTCACAGCCACATGTGGCTCACTGAACTCAGAGTCATAGTGGAAATGGTAGTATTCTGTGGGTTCTCATAGATATGCACAGAATTTCTCCTAACAAAGTTAAGTGCCAGGTGACCTCATCACTATCCCTGAGGAAAACTGCAGTGCACACTGGGTAACATCGTACACCAGTAATCTGATGTCTTTTATTTCCGCTCGTAACTCATATTTTAAAATCATAATTTAAAAAAAAAATGTTGTGCCAGATGGGGCGTATGTTTTTTATCCTAGTAGAGGCAGACAGATCTCTGTGAGCTGAAGGACAGCTTGGTCTACATACTGAGACCCTGTCTGGAAAAAGAAATAATTTGTGACAGAGAAAGAGAGGAAAAGACAAAGATTTCTCATTGAATTTCCCCCTTTTCTTTGAGGCAGGCTCTTACATTGACGCTTAGGCTGGCCAGGAACTCACTATATAGTCAAGATTAGCATCCAACTTGCAGAGGGTCCTCCTGCCTCATCCTTTGCAGTAGCTGAGATGAAGGTATAATCTGTCATGACCAGGACCAACTGAAGAACTATTTTAAATCACCAGACCCAAATAAATGTATGCATAATTTTAATTTTTTATTAATTTTTATTTTTTTATATACACTAGTGTTTTGCTTGCATGATGTTTGTTATGAGGGTGTTGGATCCCCTGGAACTGGAGTTACAGTTGTGAGCTGCCGTGTGGGTGCTGGGAATCGAATTTAGATCCTCTCAAGAGTAGCCTGTGCTCTTAACTGTGAGCCATCTGTCCAGCACCCATGAATGGATGTTTTAAAATTCTTCCTTCCTTCCTTCCTTCCTTCCTTCCTTCCTTCCTTCCTTCCTTCCTTCCTTCCTTCCTTCTTTCCTTTCTTTATTTATTTGGTTTTTCAAGGCAGGATTTCTCTGTATATCCTTGGCTGTCCTGGACTCACTTTGTTGACCAGGCTGGCCTTGAACTCACAGAGATCACCTGCCTCTTGCCAGTGCGCCTGGTGTTATATTTATTATTATTATTAATGTGAATGAGTGAGTTACATGTGTGGGTGTGCAATGCCATGGCACATGTGTTGGGGGCAGAGGACTGCTTACTTCAGTCCGTTCTTTCCTTCCATCAGGTAGGTCCAGGAGGAGGAACTCCAGTCAGGCTTGGTGGCAAATGCTTTACCCAATGAACCACTTTATCTTGTTGGTCCTGAACAAATTTTAACTCTGAAAATTTCTCTGACCTTCTCAGCACCCTAAAGACTTTTTCTTCTTTCTTTCATTATTTACACTATTTTATGTTAGTTTTAAAAAATTGTTACTAAAATTGTATTGAACATTTTCAGCCACTTCAACAGTATTTCAACAGAACCCTAACCTTCAGAGCAGTGGTGGCACAAGCCTTTCATCCTAGCACTTGGGAGGCAGAGACAGGCATATCTCTGAGCTGGAAGCCAGCCTGGTTTACAGAGAAAGTTTTAAGACAGCCAGGGCTACACAGAGAAATTCTGTCCCATCCCCCCCCCAAAAAAAGGGGAGGGGGAGACATTACACTGGCTTTTAAGAAAACATACCAAGCAAGTACTATCTCAGGAATGTGTAAACACTGCAATCTTATTTCCTCACCTCCTTAAAAGAATGAAGAGCCATTAAGTTGATGTTAGAATCCAAAGAAACCCAGGACAACAGACCCAGTCAGTTCCTGTGGTTCCTCCCAGCACTTCTCATCACAGCCCCTACCCTAATCATCTTCAGCCCAGGGCTTCCCTTTCCCCGGCTTCTCTTTCCTGTATAAATCTGCCATTTTAGCTGTGTGGTCTCTTGGTCCGCTTGCCCTCTTTCCTCTTTCTCCTTTTCCTCTCTTGCCAGGCCCCCTCAACCCTCATGGTCTGGTTCCATCTGGACCCTTCCAGATGCCTCTGGCTGAACGTTTTCTCATATTGAGAAAAAACGCTTCCCTTCCACCGTGAGTCATGTCCTCACTTTCGTTCAGTTGAAATCTCCTCTGGAGACCAACCCTTGAGAAGATACTGGATCTTCTATCGCTCGACAGGATTTCCTTGGTTCATCTAGCACTTGGAGGACTGTAAAGGCAGTTATCAGTGTTCCCACGTTCGCCAGACACTAATGGCCGTAAACGTGGGTGTGGTACATTCAAAGCGATTACAACCCAGTCACAATATCTCCTCTTGGCTGTCAGCCTATGGAGTTGCTATTTGATTAAATCTGTACTTTTGCCCTGACACCGCCTTTCAGTTTGGTCAGGAACACATCCTTCACAGGGTAGGGCATTGCACACCAATACTTCAGTGTTTGGAAGGTAGAGGCTAGAGGAGCAAGTCCTCCTTGGCTACAATCCAGCTCAAGGCTGCCTACATGAGATCCTGTCGAAGCAAACAACACTTAGAAACAGCTTCCGTCGGTGCTGGATTGACAGGAGTCCCTGCAGGGTACCACACATGCTTACCATCTCAAGCTCTACCTAAAAGTCATGTTCCATCACTGGCTCCTCAGTGAAGATCTGGTGGAGGCTAAGATAAAAAGAGCTTTGAAGTCAGACATACCCAAATCTGAATCCCAGTTACACCATTTGTTAGCTGTATGACAGGTGGCAAGTTGCTCAGCCCCTCCACACATCACATTTCTTCAGTGTAAAAGCAGGACAGTAAAGGGTCCTTCATAGAACTAGGACAAGGCTAGAAATGTGTGCAGGCCCAAGCTGGCCTTGAACTCACTATATAGTCAGGCTGCCCTTGAGCTCAAAGCAAGCCCACTGCTTAGGTCTCCCAAGTGGTGGGGTGATAGGCCTGAGCCTCCATACCCAGCCAGCTCGAGTACCCTTTCCTACTCAGTGGCCTTTGTGACTTCTTTCCGTGCCGAGCACCTAGACTTGCCCACTTATGCCCACAGCATGTCCCGAACAGTGCAGTTCCTTTTGCACCAATCTGCTCAGAGATACAAACTGCTTTTCACCAAATCTGGGCATTCTCATGTAAGTTTCTCGGCCTGTTGTCATAGCCCTCTGTTTTCTGACCCTGTACTGACATGCATCCCACCTTGCAGCTAGAAGGTCAATGTAGGAACGGCTTAATAGCTGTAATTACCACAAGCCAGAGACAAACACATGGGTCACACCATGAAAGGTAACCGAAGAGAAGGCTAGAAATCCCAATGCTGGCAATTTGGAATGGAGAAATCCTGATTCATTAACATAAACTGCATATTGCAAAAGGATGGCCCCTGTTGATGTTTATTCAATAGTTGGCTACAGTTCATCAAGATGAAACCTTAGCTATCTGATTAAAGGCAAAGCTTTAAATGATATCATTATTTTACTCACAAGTCTTAGATCAAATTAGAGACAAAACAAAGACTGCTAGGCAGATGTCATGATAGAATAGATTTTATCAGATAATGGTTAAGAGCCACTCATCATACCCTTCTTGACTTTATTTTTTAGGGCAGACGGGTTCTGGACTTGCCAAAGCACCTGGGGGATTTTTCATCTGTGGTAGAGCCTGGCAAGAAACCAAGATTTTCAAGTCAGTCCATACAATAAGGGGAAGGGGCTATGTTTCTATTTGGTTAGTTTTTGTTTCAGAGAAGGTCTCGTGTAGCCCAGGTTGACCTTGAACTCACTGTGTAGCTGATGTTGTCCTTGAGTTTCTGATCCTCCTGCTTTCACCTCCCAATTGCATGGTGTACCACCATGCCTAGCTAGAAGTGAGATTTATAAGAAGCCATGAAGAGTGGAGGAAGGAGGAGGATAGTTTCCCTGTGACATTCAGAAATCTCTGCAGAGAAGACACTGTTAGTACTTATTTTAAAATGATGCCACACACACACACAACAGATATTATATGAAAGAGATTTATTGGAGGGAGGTGGAGAGATAGAGAGGAAAAAGAGAGAGAGATGGTGGGGGCCCAAGGAAAGAAATTGAGGCAGAGAGAGCAAGAGAGGAGGGTAATAGAGACAAAGTGACAGGTTGGTCCTTCTATAGCTTGTGCATGCGCAGCTGAACGGCACCTGCCACACACCTGGTAGGCGACACATGATGACATCATAGGTTACTAGGCAATCCAAAAGCAGGCTACCTGTATGCTAACATTCCTCCCCTTTTCCATGGTTAAAAAGGAGGACGTTGGATGCTTCTCATGTAAGGCAGGTTAAAGTGTACAAATGTAGGTTCATTGGAAGCAGCTCCTGGTCACCATGCAAGAGGATAAGAGAGAGAGACGAAAAAGTAAGAGCTCCAACATGACCAGATTACATGATGAGGAGGAGGGGAAGCCCCTGCCCTGGAAAGTTCAGGCTAGAGGTGGAGTTGCCAGCCATGCCCAGTAGCAGACAGGGACTGAGGAATGCTGGGAGAACCTGGAGCTGTTGGACCTGGGCCTGAAGCACACCTTTCAGCCTTTTGTTGATAAGTGGGTCATGGGCAAAGAAATCATCATCTTTAGCTACTTCCTGCTGACACTGGGGCCACTGTAGGGAGGTCAAAAGGCTGAAACGCTAGCCAAGTTTAGGAAAGCAGGCTGTTTTGATGCTGTCCAGGATCTGTGAGAACATCTGCTGGTGGGATGAAAGTGTAGGTCTGGCTTGATGCAGTCTGTGAGGTTAGATGGGAGCACCTGTTTTGGACATGTCTTGCATGTAAGAAACACATGGGTATGGCAGGATACTGTATACATAGGCAAAAGACAAAGTTAAGTAGGTTATGGAGGAAAAAAATTGGATGTACATTACTTTTAGGTGTACATTTGAAACTGTTTGGGAGAATGAACAGAGAGAGAAGAGACTTGAACATAAGAACCTCCATTTACCTGATTGCTTTTTATCAATTAAAAAGGTTTTGTTTTGGATCTGTTGAATACTTAGGCCAAATTTGGTTGCAGAAGCATGTAAGCCTAGAGGCCCTTAAAGCAGGTGCTAGGAGTACGAATCTAAAATTATATAGAAGGCATCTTAGAGGAGAGCCTGGGTGTATGGTGGAAGACATGATTCCATGGGTGAAGAGAGAAAAGTCTGTTCTGCCAGTTTTTAGGGCATCCCCACACAAAGTACAGAACCAGACGTACCAGGGCACAAACTGGCAAAGCAGGCCATCACAAGCAGTACCAGGGGCCACAGGAAAGACTCCCGGGAGACACGGCCTCACCTAGAACTAGGATTTTCTGACATGAGAAGAAAGGAAAAGCTGAGAGGCTGTGTTGATAAAAAGAAAAAGACTATTCACTCAAGGGAAGGCATCTTATCTAAGGAGTGATGCAGCCAGGTTTGGTGGCAGAGGCGTGTGAGCTTAGAGGCCCTGAAAGCGGGCACGAGGTGAAGGGACGTGAAATTATCTGGAAGAGTGGTAAAAGGCGCAGTTCCCACGGGTGAAGAGAGAAAAGGAAATCCGTTCTGCCAGACTTTGGGATGTCCCACAAAGCACAGGAGAGCCAGAGGTTCAGGCGCGCCAGCTTAGCAAGTGCAAGGCCCTGAGTGGGGCCCTAGTGCGGGGTGGAGGCCGAGGGGTAGAGAGGACCAACTGAGACATGTGCTGCTTCCTGGCTTCCACAGAGACAGACTGAATGCTTCCAGGGAGCTCCTAGCCCCTCTAGTCTTGTGTATTCCCAGGAGTGAACTCGGTCGGGGTCCTTGCCTCTCTCCAACATTTTCAATTCTATTCTTCCAGAGCCTCTAGCGTTGACACGTTTTCTGAATTTTAGTTTTGGCACGCTATTTCCATTCTTAGAACATGTGCCTAAGGAAACATGATAAACTAGAGAACAAATTAATGTCCAAAATAGCCATTCGGAACCTACCAAAATGAGCTAGCAAGTCTATTTATCGGCTTTTGCAAGAACACGCTGGCATGATTGACCTTCTTTAACCAGGAATTCAATCCTGGCTGTCCTCTTGGCCTTTCCCTGTGCAGACCTGGCTAGCTGTGAATCATATCAACCACTGTCCAAAGATATTCATAGCAACACAAGGCCTCTGGCAACCACAAAGAGAAAATACAACCTTTGAAGCTGAGTCCCAGAAGGCAGAATCCTAATTGGGAACAGCAGAAAGAACCCAATTTCAACAGAAAACTGTCCATAGTTCAGTGTAGGCTTGCCTGTGCTAACTATTCCCAAGGGCTCTTTCACTCATCAAAGCTGCTGTATCCAAAATCGATAAGGGTCATTTTCTTCTTAGACAAAATAAAAAAGCGAAAAGCTACACTATAACGTTGGCTAAGGGTAGCCTGGTACAGTGGGGGCATCTGCTGGGCTAACAGGTAGATGGGGTGAAGTCTGATGATTCACTCACAACCAGAGCAGGACAAGGGATGAGCACTGCTCCTCTCCAGACATGGGGTTCCTGGTGCACTGGTTCTGGGTGCTCTGCTTTCCCAACCTATGATGCCTTGTTGGAAGAAGGTCCAACCATGTTTTCAAATGATGGTTTCCGTGAGATCTGGTTACTGCTCTGCCATGGGCATTCTTAGGAATATGGAATTATCTCTTGTACCCATGTAATGAGAAGGAATGTTCCGCAGTTATCCTGGATTGGATGATTAAAAAGGCTATACCTGGACAGGGCAAAAGGTGGTAGGCGTGTCTGAGGTTCAAGGGCTTTGAGGACAGAAGGATAACGGGAGAGAGAAAAAGGAAGAGGAGGAAAATGGAGGAGAGAGCCACTGTGGGTTAGAGTGGGAGAAGTACATGCGTGGTATGGATGGAGGAAGCGGACCAGAGGAAGAATAAGCAAGTATTTATGGAATTATGGATGGGAGGGAGCCTCGGCTGGGGCTGGGAGGTAAAGGTAATTTAGAGGGTTAATATCTGCCCTGTCCCAGGTAAGATAAGGGTGTTCTAAAGTCTATTGGGTGTCTGGGTCTTTTTTTTAATTATAATAGTGGGTTAGATAATAACACAGTAATAATTATAGTGCTAATAATAAACGTTATTAGACCATACCTTTAAGTTAACCTCGACAATGCCTGTTGTATTATCTTATTTTGTTTCCCCTTCTAGTCACCTCTTCTCCCTCCCACCCTTCCCTTTTGTTCCCCCCCCTCCAATGTTCTCTGGGCACATAAACTCTTTTTCAAATAATGACTCACTAAGCCAAATTCAAGATTCAATCTTTCATTCAATGATTAAAAAAAAAAAAACAAGAATGAAACATCGAAGTTTATTCTTGAAAACACTAGAAGTTTCAGGTTTGAAATGTCTTCAGAAGGTCTCTAGACAAATACACACTTTGACATTAAGTCAGCCTGAGGGATGAGCTCCAGCGGAAAACATCTGAAGCAGAGATTAAAACTCTCTTAGTAGATCACTCTGACCCTTAACTTACAGACATCCACTTGCCTCTGCCTCCAGAGTTCCAAGAATAAAGGCATGTGCCCCAATGCCCTGTTCAGCATCCACAGTCTTGATGACACTCAGTTGGTGGCTGTTTGGGAGCAGGTGGCATCCACTCTATCTTTCCACTGAGTGCTATGTCATGGATGTTCTCACTGCTAAGAAAAGCATCTCTATAAGCAAACTTGTAACCATGCTTAGAATCCTGATTTATAGTTTGCCCTATATCATCTGTAGTCAATTCTGGGTGGTTGAATGAAGGTTGACTGAGATTTCTACGACAACAAAAAAAAATATGGGTAGCATGTAGGTTATTTGTGCTTATGCTAGGAAAAAGAACGTAGGAAGCTAGGCTGATGGAATCTAATGTTAGACATTTCTTCTAAAACACGTCTGCTTAACTATTCACCTTCTTGACTGCTGTCATTAAAGAGAGCAGGTATTTATGAGAAAGAGAAACCTGTTATGAATGAATGATTCAGGAACAGTCATTCATTCAAACCCTTGCAAAATATTTGTTGCACATTAATAAATGTCTACTATGGCAGACATATGCTAGTCAAAGCAGGTTTTAAACAGACTCAGGTCATGGTCAAAGCTTCCAGTCTGCTGAAGAAGAGCTAATGGGCTCCTCAGTCTTCTTTCATGGTGATGATCTATTTGGAGAAATGGATGGAGTCCACCTCTTCTCTGTTTACACAGTCCCTTCCCCAGTGATGTCCACCCCATGTTACAGAGGGAATTGGATGTCTAACAAGTGGCTGGAGTCATGGTACTTTTCCTTTCCTTTTTTTAATTAATTAAGTACTTAATTAATCCACTCTATATTCCAATTATAGCCCCCTCCTGTCTCTCCTCCCAGGTCCCTCCCTCCGTCCCTCATGGTATTTTTCAAAAAGAACCCAGGGTTGTATGAGAGAGGGATCTTGGTTTCTTCCTGCTCCAGAAGAGAAGAGACAGTTTGAGGTTTTAAGGGAAACTGTGAGAGATTTTTTTTTTCTTTTTACTCACTTACTCCCTTTATTATCTGACCTGCCTCTTGTACACTCATGACATTAGCTATTAGCTGCTTGTCCCCTTGCTATTTCATATAAGGACTACAGCCTAGAGGTAATAATGCAGTTGTCTACCGTGCATGAGACCCTGGGTTCAATTCCCAGAGATAAAAACAACAACAACAAACAAACCACCAAACAAAACCCCTAGAAATGGAGGTTTTGGTGAGTGGCAGTGCAACGGCACACACGCACAGCATTGAAAGAAATTAAAAAATAAGAAATCATTACTAAAATCAACAAAAATCTTGGCAAATGCCAAAATGGCTACCAAGCTTCTGGCTAATGCTGGGATGTAGGATGAGTAGGGCATTTACTGGGTGTGTTAATTCATTCTTCTTGAGTAAAACTAATTATAGTTGGTCAACTGAAAGTTAAGCAGCTGTTTGGTATTTTTTTATTAATTTACATGTTTTATTTTCATATTTGTTATCAGAGTCTCACTCTGTTGTCCGGGGCAGCTTGGAATTCACTGTGTAGTAGAAGTTGGCTTGAAACGCAGTGGTTCTTCTGCCTCAGCCTCTTGAGAACTGGCGTGACCGGGATGGGCCACAGCACCCAGGTCATTGATGTTTTTATTTCTGAAATGGTCTTGCCATGTAGCTCAGGTGGCCACTGAACTCATGATCCTTCTGCCTCAGCCTCTCTTGTGACATTACACCAGCTACATTCTGAACAACTTCCTCAGGAGTAATCTTACAAGACATTTTTATTTTAATTTACAGTGAAAAGCACCAGCCTTTAACTCTGTCTGCAAGTAATTGTGTGAAGCTGCTATAAATAACATCGTCACAAAATGTATTAGTACTCAAACAAAATAATTAAAACCAGAGATTTGTTTATTTATTTAGAGCTTTTACACCCTAGGCTGTCCTTGAACTCACTATATGGCTACAGTTGTCCCTGAACTTCTGAGCCTCCTGCCTCCAGCTTCCACATGCTAGGAGTAGAGACCTGTGCTACTTCACAGGGTCTATGCCGTGCTGGGGCTCAGGGCTACTAGGCAAGCACTCTTCCCAATGGGCTCTATCTGTAGTCCTTTTTTTTCTCCCAGGATACACAGAAAGGCTTTATTTGTGGGGCAGTCCAAGATGGCGGCGACCAGCGCACCTCATATCTGAGGGGCACAGAATCCGAAACTCTGAAATTGGTGAGTGGAGGGCCAGCTGAAGCCAGAACATCCACATTGAGGCTTTCTGGGCAAGAGGGAACAACCTGAGAGCTGAGACTGTTTGGATCCAGGTCACCGGTGGAAGTCTCCGGAGACTGAGACTGGTAAATATTCAACCCCCCTGCACTTCCCCTTGCCCCAAGCGGAGGCGCCAGTAGTGGCCTCTCCCTCAAGCATGGGCCTTCCTGCTCGGCTGGGGCGGCAGTGGTTAGCACAGACGGGCCTCCCAGGGCTGCAGCTAGTCCAAGCAGGAACACAGGCAGCTGCCCCAAGTACAGCTCCCTGCCCTTGGCCAAACAGTGGACACCACTGAGCTGATCGATCTCCTACACTCTCATTTGCCCCTGTGGGCTCAGATCTGAGAGTAGAGAACAAGGGGAACCCCTGTGCTTTCCGATTAGGCCTGCCAATGAGTGAGTGCACCTTTAAGTGAGTGCTTGCAGAGCCCCAGATCCAGGGTCCCTCTACACTAGCAGCCACACCCTTCCACCCACACCCCCACTGTGGCCAACACAGGGACCCTTGGGACAGCGTTGTCAACACTGAAGCCCCTGCTCTGTGGGTCTACCAGTAGAGGGCAAACAACTCCTGGAGCCCAGACAGAGCAGAATACCAGGGGGACAGTACGACAGGCCTGTAGGCCACTGAGGTAGTCAGGAAACCTGCACATGCGCACTGGGCCCCTGAACACCTGCACCCCTCCTGCACTTAAGCTCCACCCTTCCAGGCATCTACACGCTCTAGCACCCTGTCATCAGGGCACACTACCACACACGTGCCCGTGCTTGTGCACATGCGCCTGCGACCTTCCTCCCTAGGCTACAGCTGAAGCACCAACATCCACTCTCAAACCGGTGGACCTCTCTCATCTTCCTGAACAATACTCCAGACACCAGAGACAGACAGACCCAGTCTGAAGTACAGACTCCAGGAACAAACAGTGAAGGTAAGCTAGAGGAGGCGTAAGAACACATCCAACCAAAATCAGGACACATGCTTCACCAGCAACCCCCAAAATCAATGGATATTTTAATTCACTGGAAACACAGGAAAATTACTTTAAAGCTATGCTTATCCAGTCATTAGAGGCACATAAAGAGGAAATGAGCAAAGCCCTCAAAGAAGCACAGGCCAATACAGCCAAATAGAGACACAGGTAGAGGCACAAGTAGTGACATAGAGAGAGGGAACAAACAAAAACTAGAGGCCACCATGGAGAGACAGGAATCCACATTCAAACAGATGAAGGAAATGGTGCAAGGCATGAAAACAGAGTTAGAATCAATACAGAAAACAGAGAAAACCCTGCAGCTGGAGAACTTAGGGAAAAGATCAGGAACCACAAAGGTAAGCATCACCAGCAGAATATAAGAGATGGAAGGCAGAATCTCAGGCGCCGATGATACAATTGCAGAAATTGGTATATCTCTCAAAGAAAAAGTAAAATCAGAAAAGTTCCAAACACAAAACATCCAAGAAATCAAGAATGCCATGAAAAGACGGAAACTAAGAATAATAGGAATAGACAAAGAAGAAGATTCCAGGCTCCAGGGTCCAGAAAATATTTTCAAGAATATCATAGAAGAAAAATTTCCCAACTAAAAGAAAGAGGGTTCCATTAACATACAAGAGGCCTACAGAACACCAAATAGACTAAACCAAAAAAGAAACTCCTCATGAAAGGTTTTATTTGCAAGGGTACAGGAATTTAATCAAACAAGCCAAATCATATGTCACCGTCTGACTCCTCGGATTCCTCTTTCTTCTCAGCTTCCTTCTCTTCTGCTATAGCAGAGCCAGCAGCTAGAGCTGCAGAGCCAGGCGCAACAGAAACAGCCAAAGCCCCAACAGCCCCAGCAGGCACACTGGCGAGCTTGCCGACACCCGGAGTAATGCCATCCTCAATGTTTTGTCCATTCAGCTCACTGATGACCTTGTTGAGCCGGTCATTGTCCACCACACTGCCCATGCTGTCTAGTATCTTCTTGGTATCTTTGGCACTAGGAGAGGATTTACCGTCAGGGGCGGCCACCCTTACGGGCGGCCAGCAGATAGAGGCCACTTAACGCATTCTGAATGGAATACAGGGAAGGTATGGTGGTGGCATGACCCCAGAGGCCTTCAGCTTCCCCCTCCACTTTAGCCACCAAGTGAGACCACATGAGGCCCAAGGCCTTCACCAATGGAAAGCTGTGTACCTCTTGACTTCTGGTCGCTGCCCACGCCTCAGTCCTGACCCCTGTCCTCGGTGCAGCAGCCCAGCCTACTCCTAAAGTTAGGAAAGCCTTTGAAATAACACAAGCCTCCCTATAGGTGCATGTTAAAACTCAGGCACTAATAAAACTAGGCTTTTGCTAGGGGAGGAGAAAAATGGGTCCAGTGAATTGATACATAGTCTTGGCAGAGATAAGAACAGGAATGCACAGAGTCCTACCTATCAGTAGACTCCAGAGAAGGCACTAGCCATAGAAGTTAATGAGAGGGGAGGGTAAAGGCTGTATGAGTTGTGGAGCCTGGTGGAGAACGCAATGAAACTCCTCTCCAAATTCGGGAACTTTAGGACCAGAGATGGAGCTGGGCGTTCCCCAACCTTCAAGCCCTGTGAGGCTAACAGCTGCCTGTGCCACAGGTGCTGCGGCTCTTCCTGAACGCACAACCCTTCATTTTCCAGTGCTCGTAAGTGTAACAGGCTTTACAAGGCAACCATGGACACTATTCAAACCAGGCTCAGTGGGTTACACCTAGAACTCCAGCATCCAGGAGTCTGAAGTATCAGACCAGTCTAGGCTACATTGTAGAGTGCAATCCTATCTCAAAAATAAAATAAATAAGGGCCATCAAGATAGCTCAGTGGTTAAAGGCGTGTGCTTCCAGCCCTGATCACCCGATCCTTGGAACCAACATGATGGAAAGAACCAGCTCCCATAACTTGTCCCCTGAGTTCCACACATGCTCCATGACATGGGAGTATTTGTGCATGGATGCATGAACACACACACGTACACATGCATACACACACACACACACACACACACACACACACTAAATAATAAGAATAAAATAAAAGACTCAGAACATGAGTGCTGTCAAAGGCTCACAAGCCACCTTGATGAGAAGTCTGATTTCTGCGGTTCCTTTCTCTGAGCGGTTTGGAGTTTGTTTAAGGACCTACCTTCAGGCAACAATAAAAACTGTGCGTGCCTGTTTCTCCCAAATTCTTCATAGCAGAAAATGTGCAGTTTAATAATTCTGGGTACTGCCTGAGAAGTCCCAGCTGCCCATCTACCCAGCCATACTTGGGCTTTAGAGTTCTCCCTGAAATATTTAGCCTTGCCCTTTCAGACTGCCTTTGAAGGAAGGCACAGAAGTGCACAGTACAGGGTGGTAAGGAGAGAATTCATGTTTACCCGTGCTGAGGACAGAGCCCGGAACCCCATGCCCACTATGAAAGTGTTCCTGCCCCATTGAGTTCTTCCCCCAGGGCAGACATTGCTTTCTTGACTTAATGCTGTCTCTTTTTAGCTGTGTGTTTGGCTGAGTTGCAGATCTAAGTTTTCAGTGACCTGGTATATTCCATGAGTTTGGACTATATCAGCTTTTGAGTCTTTTCCTATGGAAGAGAAAATCTAAGTACATTTAAAAGGGGGGGGGGATTGAGGGAAGATAGCATTAGAAAAAAGAAAAGAGTAAGAGAGCATGTTTGGGAGACAAAGGTTTTGCTCACTGACATAAACAATGGAATACCCAGGGAGAATGAAATCATGTCCAGGAAACCAGAAAAGACAAGACAAAGTACTAATATTTAGAGACTGAGATAATTAGCTGCAAAGCATGTTGGGGTGGTGGGCTGGGCTGGGGAATTGAAGTGTGTTCAAGGCCAAGTTCTTGGCTTCATGTATTATGTAAGAGAGAGAGAGAGAGAAGCTAGATGGGATACAGATTATAATTTTAAGCTTCTAAGAGGTTGTTATTAACAACTGGGAAGAAAGTTGTTTCCAATTTTATGTGTTCTCTTGTTGGCAGTGGTCAGCGTTCCCTATAAATACCACTCATATCCTCCTTATGAAATGGATCTATGCCGTGTGATGTGTAAGGAGAAGAGATGAAGAAGAAAATGTGTCTAGAGAAGCTCTGAGCACTGAGTAAGCGGGACAGTCAAATTCCTTCCTCTTCTTTTTAGAACTGATGGCAGAAAGCCTTTTGGATGGCTCATCTTATTAACACACACCTTTGCCTCACTAGTAGTTCAAGTATTTCAGGTAGCATTTTAACTCCCGCTTTAATTAATACCAAGTAGTTTCCTTCAGACCACCGTTTCACACTGATGGCACATGAACAGAATGTAGTGTGGAACTGGGCTTTGAAGCCAGAGTGACTGGGGTGCAGATGCCTCCTCCCGCTTGCTGAGCCACCGCAGGCATGTTATCGGAAGCCAGGTCACTTCAAATGCATCTTCTTCATATTAAGAATTGATGTCTCCCTCCTTGCTTAGCTTCTTTAGGTGCACAGATTTTACTATGTTTATCCTATATTATATGTCTAATATCCACTTATGAGTGAGTATATACCATGTGTGTCTTTCTGCTTCTGGGATAACTCACTCAGAATGATCTTTTCTAGTTTTCACCATTTGCCTGAAAATTTCATGATTTCCTTGTTTTTAATTACTGGGTAGTATTCCATTGTGTAAATGTACCACAATTTCTGTATCCATTCCTCAGCTGAGACATCTGGGTTGTTTCCAGATTCTGACTATAACAAATAAAGCTGCTGCAAACATGGTTGAGCAAATGTACTTGTTGTTTTGGATATGTGCCTAGGAGTGCTATAGTTGGATCTTGAGGTAGCACTATTCCTAATTTTCTGAGAAAGCACCAGATTGATTTCCAAAGTGGTTGTACAGTTTATACTCCCACCAGCAATGGGTAAGATGATCAACCATCATGCAGAAAGGCAAAGGGGATGGACATTGGAAGAGGGAGAAAACAGGCAACAGGACAGGAGCCTACCACAGAGGGCCATTGAAAGACTCTACCCAGCAGGGTATCAAAGCAGATGCTGAGACTCATAGCCAATCTTTGAGCAGAGTGCCGAGAATCTTATGAAAGAAGGGGGAGATAGAAAGACCTAGAGGGGACAGGAACTCCACAAGGAGACCAACAGAGCCAAATATTCTGGGCACAGGGGTCTTTTCTGAGACTGATACTCCAACCAAGGTCCATGCATAGAGATGACCTAGAACCCCTGCACAGATGTAGCCCATGGCAGCTCAGTTTCCAAGTGGGTACCCTAATAAGGGGAACAGGAACTGTCTCTGACATGAACTCAGTGGCTGGCTCTTTGATCACCTCTCCCTGATCCGGGAGCAGAGGAAAACAATGCAGCCAGTCCTGATGAGACTTGATTGGCTAGGGTCAGGAGGAGGACCTCCCCTATCAGTGGACTTGAGGAGGGGCATGGGAGTAGATGAGGGAAGGAGGGTGGGATTGGGAAGAAATGAGGGAGGGGGCTACAGCAGGGATACAAAGTAAATAAACTGTAATTTATAAAAATAAGACCATGCCTGGAGATAACCTAAGACCCCTGCACAGATGTAGCCCATGTCAGTTCAGTATCCAAGTGGGTTCCATAGTAATAGGAACAGGGACTGTCTCTGACATGAACTGATTGGCCCTGAGGGGGGAGCAACATTACCAGGCCACAGAAGAAGACAATGCAGCCACTCCTGAGGAGACCTAATTGACTAGGATCAGAAGGAAGGAAAAGAAGTCCTCCCCTATCAGTGGACTTGGGGAGGGGCATACGTGCAGAGGGTGGAGGAAGGGAGGGATTGGGACGGGAGGAGGGAAGGAACCACAGGGGGGGATACAAAGTGAATAAAGTGTAATTAATAAAGAATTAAAAATAAATTAATTAATTAATTAAAAAATATTGGCATAATGATTAAATGAGAAAAAACATTAAAAAAAACACTTAAGGGTAGGGTTTTTATAAACACAAACACAAGCAATTCTCTTTCCTCACCTCCCTCTCTCCGAGGAGGCAAGAGAAGCATGTGACTTAGGTCTGAACTGTTTGTCTTGACACTCATGACAGTTCTGCTTTAAAGGAAATTAAAAGTATTGTGTTGTTTTGAAGCCGGATCTCACATGGCCTGGAAGTTATGCAGCTCAGGATTACTTTGAACTTCCCATCCTTCTTCTGAGTGCTGGGTTAGCGGTAAATCACATCACGCTTGGCTTATGTGGTGCTGGGAATTGACTCAAGGGCTTCGTCACGCTAGGTAAGCCCTCTACCAATGGAACTACTTCCACAACCCCTAAAAATTAAAAGTGGTTTATTCAGAGCCAAATATAAGTGACTATGGACCTGGATATGTAGATCAGGGGTGTGGTGGTTTGCATGAGGTGTCTCCGTTAATCACAGACTATTTGATTCCCAGTTGGTGGTGCTGTTTGGACAGTTTTAGGAGTTTACAGCTGCTGAAGGAGCCTGTCCGTGGGGGCAGGCTTTGACAGCTCACTCTTTCTGCTTTCTATAGGTACAAAAAGATGTGATCACTCACCTTTCTTTGGCTGCCTGCCACCGTGGCTCCTCCACCAAGACAAACTCTCCCTCCTTACTTTTGGTCAGGGCACTTTATCACAGCAACAGGAAAGTAACTAATTCAAGTGCTAAGCCTGCTTTCACGCTCATCCCTGCTGGACACAGACACTTTTGATGGCACCTACAGCTGTGCGCGTTCAATAAACCCTCACTTGCAGCACTGTGCTGCAAGCGTCCTTCTACTGGCCTGTCCTCTATGTTCTGCGTGACCTGAGGACAGCACTGCAGGGCCTGGGATATGGCTAGCACACACCACCCACAGAGATTTTTCTCATGTTCTAATATTCCAAACAGGATCAGGTAAAACTCCCTGGCCTGGGATGGTGGCTGAAGATTATGTCTCTAAATATCACTGGGAATAACATATAGGCAGATAATCCCAGTAAGAAGGAGGCTAAAGTAGGAGGGTTGTTACAAGGTCAAAATCCTGAGCCAGGAGACCTGCTACAAATTTGGGCCAGCCTGGATTACAAAGTAGGATTCTAACTGAAAAGTGGGTGTGTGGGACACATATATCTTCATTTGTTGGATGTTTAAATTAAACTTTGGGGTAGGTCCAAAGTAAATGCAAATGGATGCTCTGCTGGTTCAAATAGGTATTGTCCCTACAGACTCGTGTGTCTGAATACTTGGGCCATAGGGAGTGGCAGTATTAGGAAATGTGGCTCTGTTGGAAGAAGTGTGTCACTGTAACAGCTGGCTTTGAGGTCTCCTGTGCTCCAGCCACACCCAGCATGACACACAGTCTCCTCTACTGCCCACAGATCAAGATGGAGAACTCTCAGCTCCATCTCCAGCACCATGTCTGCCTTCATGCTGCTGTATTTCCAACCATGAGGATAACAGACTAAAACTCTGAAACTGTAAGCCACCCCAATGTTTTCTTCTATAAGAGCTGCCTTGGTCATGGCGTCTCTTCACAGCAATAGAACCCCAGCTGAGGCAGATGTGTGAAGATAGCCATGGTACCCAGAACATCCACGGGCAGAGCTACCTGGGAGTGATGCATTTTTAGTTCCGTGTTAAAATGTTGTTGCTTTATTTCAGTGCTTGATACAGCACATTTCTACCATTTTTGTCTGGTCCTGATCTATGAAGCTAAAACTGAGGGACCCAAACCAATGGTCTGGTGCCAAGATATTAGGAGTACTGGCTTCAGACCTGATTTGAGATGTGAAGCTAAAGACCGAACATTCCTGAAGGGTCGCTGCAAATGTAAACATGGGAAAAAGAACAGCAGAGAGCTTGGGCCTCCTCTGTATCACTTTTCACATGGATGGGAAGCTGATCTGAGAATAGACTCACAAACACATGTTACGGAGCCAATTACAAATATTTTGCCACACTGCTTTATAAACTTAAACACCATCTGAATAATACCTGGCACCATGGAAGTAAGGGTCTTCATTTCAGAGTGCTTTCTATTCATAAAGCTCAGCTAAGAAAAGAGAAATTAATTTTTACTTCTGCCCCCAAAACATCTGTTTAAAATACAAATTCCCTGGGAAGCTGCACTGTGGTTCCAACGGCCCTCATTTTTGGCCTTTCCACACCCAACGTGCCAGTTCAATGATCATATGCTGCTCTTCCTTTGTCGCTCTTTATCCTAGAGCCATGACAGCTGACCATGAGTGACCAAGCATAGGGCTCGATTATGCAAACATTGTATCGCTGGTCTACATCTCAGCCTATTTATTTCTTTATTTATTCAAATTTTGAGACAAGTTCTCTGTACCAGCTAGTTTTATGTCAACACGAGCTAAACTCATCTGAGAGAAGAGAACTCAGCTAAGAAAAATGCCTTCATAGAGGATGGGACTGTATGCCGGCATGTAGGGCGTTTCCTGAATTAATGATTGGTGTGGGAGGGCCCAACCCTTTGTGGGTGGTGCCATCCCTAGGCAGGTGGTCCTGGGTTCTGTAAGAAAGCAGGCTGGGCAAGCCATGAGGAGCAAGCCAGTAAGCAGCACCCTCCACGGCCTCTGTATCAGCTCCTGCCTCCAGGCTCCTGCCCTGATGAACAATGATGTGCAAGTGTAAATCAGATCAATTCTCTCCTCCCCAAGCTGCTTTTTATCATGGTGTTTCATCACAGTCACAGCAATCCTAAAACCCATTCAATTTCTCAGGCTGATCTTGAAATTGCTCTGTAGTTCAGGTAGGCCTTGACTTTGTGATCCTTCTGCCCCACCCTTTCAACATCTCAGTAGCTGAGATGACAAGTCTGAGCCACCAGGCCCTCCTCAACCATTCTTTCTTCCATGGCACAGCACACATGCCCTTCCTCCTGAAAACCTCCCTAACTGTGCAGCCTCGGCTGCCCTCTCCTCCTTTGGAATCCCCCCAATTCCTGCTGTGTATTTGGTGCTTAATGTACAGGAGGCAAGCCCCTTGCTGTAGCTAAATACCGTTCCTCCATTACTACAAATTACCTTTCTCATGGAAAAATGGGAATGTTATCTTCATAGAGACAGTAACAGTAAAACATAAAACAGAAAAACTGCTTTATGCTTGAGAAAAGCTGGCAAGAATGAATTTTGTGAACCCATGTAGCATTTTACCATTGAGCGTGTGGTTAACACACGGCATAGTCCCGGAACTTGGGAAGCCAAGACAGAAGACTCATTTATTTAAACTGGCCTGAGTCAAGAAAACTCTGTCTCAAAAAAAAAAAAAAAAAAAAAAAAAAAAATTATTCTGTTGAATCGTGCTTTGAGCAGAGAGGTCCCAACTTATAGTCCACTTTACTTCATGGGTTTTTTTCCTTTTAAGATATTGAAAGATATATATTCTTCATTACAACCATGAATGTCAGTGTGTGGGGTACAGTGCTGTTTTAGGGGTAGAGGAAATGAAGCGCCGATACCATGTCTTGACTAACTGGAAAACTCTTCTAGCCCCTTTACCTTTGTATATGCCCCACTTCTTTCTTTTCTATTTGAACTGGCGTGGAAATATGGTGTTTCTGCCAAATGAGTATGTTGAAATGAGAAATTTAACTTTTTTCCCCAGCCAGAAGAGTGTCGATGTTGATCTGCGGAGAAATCAATGCTGAGAGGTGTCCCATTGGGCCCTAGCACAAGGAAAGCACAGAGAGAGTGCTGGGGGCGAGGATGCATTGCCTGACAGCTCCAACAAAGGTGCTTTACTGGAAACGATCGCAAAATGATTGTCTTCTCAAATGAAGCAAGTGCATGGGAGCCTAACAGTACAGAAAGTTCTAAGCCTGTTCTAAACCCCACATTTATCCAAAGACATGGGCAGAGATACTCACACAGACACAGTCACCACACGGGGGGGGGGGGGAATAAATAAGACACACAACACCACATAAAGAAATAGCTCAGGCTGAGGGGGCAGATTAGCTGCTGACTACTTGCCTAGCATTCGAAGTGTTGGTTTTGATCCCTATCACCTCATAAACCAGGTGTGGTGGAGGGAAGTGGAGACAGGGGGATCAGAAGTTCAAGGTCATCCTCAGCTATACAGTAATTTCCAGAAAATCCTGCCTTAAAAAAAAAGAAAAAGAAAAAAAAAGAAAAAGAAAAAGAAAAAGGAGCAAGAAACAAAAAACAAAACAACCCTGTGGCCAGTAAGACGACGCATCAGCACATCAAGCAATGGAGCTCGCTATCAAGCCCGATGACCCTAGCTTGGTGTGATGCAAAAGAGCCAACTCTCTTAAGTTGTCCTTTGACAAATGTGCCCCCACCACAAATAAAGAAATATAATTTAAAAATAAAACAAAACTTGGAAACCAAGTTTGGTGGCTCGCAATGTAAGCCTGGCTCTTTGGGAGACTAAAGGGGTGAGGCAGGATTTTTTCAGGTTTGAGGCCTGACTGGAGCACCAAGTAAGACTCATAATTGAGACTGTCTCCTCAGATGACTCTAGACTGTGTTGTGTTTACAATTGACAGAGACCACCATAACTAAAGATCAGGTATCACGAGCTAGACAGTCCAGCCACTGAATCAGTTATTCTGTTATTTGTTTGTTTTGTTTTATTGGTTTTTAAGGACTGGAGTTCACAAAGCCCAGTCTGGTGTTAGGTTCCCTATGGTGTCTAAATCCCAGTCTCTGTTTTCTGAGCACTGGGATTGTAGGAATACATAACCATGCCTGGCTGGGTCTAATTATTTTTCTTAAAAAAAAAAAATAGTTTTATGGTGCTGGAGAGATAGCTCAGTGGTTAAGAGCATTTGCTGCTCTTCCAGAAGACTCTAGACTCTATTCAGTTCCCAGAAACCACATCAGGTGGCTCACAACTGCTTATAACTCCAGCTCCAGAGCATTCGACGACCTCTTTTGGCCTCCACAGGCACCAACACACATACAGTACACACATACACATAGTCACATAAATAAGAATTAAATTTTTTTCAGTATTGTCCATTAAAAGCCAAGTGTCATATGGGTCATGTGTTAAGTATACATGTATGAGTTAGTCTAAAAGCAATGACATCTAAATAGCCAGAAACACACCAGTGCTGGGAACATGGCCTCTAAATATTGTCCAATAAAAGAGACTATGACTCCAAGGAGCAATGACTAACACAGGACTACAGTCTGAAAATACAAGGTGGGCCTCAAGCATCTTATAATTCCAGCAAGGAAATAAAGCAGATAGAATTGCTAGAAAGTGAGAGCTAGTCAAAGCACATGGGAATGAATAAAAAAGAAATCACACTGACCAATGCTGGGATTTTTACAGAAAGAAAAGAGAGCATTGGATTATAACACAAATTATAAAATAAATACACATGAACGGATGTTAATATGATTTTTTTCTTTCTTTTTCTTTTAGAGACTGTCCTTGCGTGTTCTATGCTACCGGAATTTGCTGTGCATCTGAGGCTGGTCTTGCCCTTCAGATCCTCCTGCCTCCACCTGCCCAGAGCTGGGATTACAGGCGTGAGCCACCTCATCCATTAACTAGCTTTCCTTACAGATTTCCAAACACTAGGCAGATACTTTTTGTTGTTTGTTTGTTGTGACAGGGTCTCATGTAGGCTGGTCTCAGATTCCGGATCCTCTTGTCTCTACTCTTGGAATGTTGGGATTGAAGGCTGGCACCACTGTGCCTGGTTAAACAGGTAAGTCCTCTCCAGAAGTCCCAGGTTGATTCCTAAACCCTTTTCCTCTGACTTGAGAAGGGCTAGACACAGGCACTTGTGTCCAAAGAGCAGGTTAGAGAAAGAAGAAGACAGTGGTTCAACCATAATGGAAGACCCTGTCCCACATTCAGCTTACTAACGTCTCACTCCCTGTCAGGAGACTACCACGTGGCCTCTGGGGATCTTACTGAACCCCAGGCTAGTGACGAGAGAAATATCAGACAAACAGATGTAAGGGCATTTTTGCAGGCAATTTGTCTAACACTTCTTGGGACTCATAACAGGTAAGAGCAGACAAAGGCCAACATGGCAAACAGATGCAACTGTGAGGCTCCTGGTGACAGGGGAGGGGGAACATAACAGGAAAAAAAAACAGTGGAATACAAATATATCTAGAATTTGGTTAGCAAAAATCCACCCGTGTCAACTTCTTGGTTCCAAACATGACTCTATCTTATAAGATATTAACAAAGGGAAGAACTTGTGTGAGCAGGAGAGCCGATTCTGTATCTTCACTGTGGCTTTGTTTGTAGCTCAGGCTGAACCTACCTGAGGCTATCTGCAAACTTAGAATTCTCTTCCCTCAGCTTCCCAGGGCTTTGTACTCCCGGCTTTCTTTGCAGTGTCTTATAAATATGAAACTATTGAACTTAGAACCCAACTTTATTTTTATTTTTGAGGCAGACTATACTCTGTAGCTCAGGCTGACCTAGAATTCACTATGTCGTCCACATTAGCTCTTAGCTTGCAGTGCTCCTGCTTCAGATACCTGCAGCAACCACGAGTCAACAAAACTAACATTTTCATAAACACTGAATTTTAAAACTCTTAAATTATGATTAATAACTTCATGAAGACTAAAACCAGGTTAAGTAAGTCTGACCTAATCCAGTCTGGGCTACGATATGGGTACTCTGTCTTAATAAAAACAAAAACAAAAACCCGGAGGAGAGATGGCTGAGCAGTTAAGAGTGCATGCTGCTTTTGCAGAGTGCCTGGTTTTAGTTGCCAGCACCATGTTGGATGTCTCACAACTACAGAGAAACCAATGCCTTTGCTAACAGTGATGCTACAGAAGCCACTGGCTTTTCTGAGCCTCAGTCTTTCATGTGTAAAATGAGGATAGGGCGCTGTTGGCTCAAACTCACACTCTTTGGCCAAGCGTTAGCAGGAGTGAGAAAAGCCTCTCCCCATGTAAAGGCTACAACCACTTCTGACAACACTGGTTCCAGAGTCGATGCCCTCTCCTTGCCTCAGCCGATGCCCACACATTGGACATACGTATACTCCTAAAATAAAATAAATAAATATATTTTAAAAATTCTTCCAGGGCTGGAAAGATGGCTCAGTGGTTAGGAATGCATACTGCTCTTCCAGAGGACTTAATTCCACATCCTGGCACCCACTCAGGTGGCTTGCAATCACCTGTAATCTAGCCCCAGGGGAACCAACACCTCAGGTGTCTTTTCACACATGTACATATGCACAGACATATGCATGAGTAAAAGTAAATCTTAAAAATTACACATTTTAATATAACACGATTCAAAGAGTTGCTAATTTGATGCACACTGAGAAATGACGGCAGGAAAAATAGGAAAGTCTTTGTTCTCTGTAATTAAGACATTTCTTTCCCCGAGACACATTTCTTTAAGAACAGAAAAATTGCACATGAACAGTTAAAAACTGCAGTTCACGCCATACTGAGGCCTAGCTTCGGAGGTGCTGAGGCAGCGTCCGGGGGCACAAGTGTGCGATCCCAAGGCTGCAGGGAAGTTGCGGCGCTCAACCCACGCTGCTGCCAGAATCACGTTTGATTGTGAGTTCCTGTGCAGTGGTTGTGAGGTCAGAGACCTTTCACCGTTGCCGAAGCTTTTTCCACCTTTACGTTCAGCTCTGGTACCTCCACCCTTTCTATTAGCTGTGCTCTAGGGAACCGATGTCTAAAACTGGAATCCCTGCAAGAGGAGACACAGGGTGCAGGCCGCGGCGGCACGGTAGTGTTAACACGCGACCCTGACTCTCCCCGGACTTTCGATGTGGATGGAAGCCAGCACCTCCACCCTCCCGTCAGCGGGGACCTTATCCGCCGCTGAGGTCAAGGAGTCACTGAAGCCTGGGAGGGAGGGGGTCAGATTTTATCTTTAGATTTAATTAACTCATTCAGGAGTGTTGGAGCCTGGGGAAATACATTAGCCAGACTTGGAAATCAATTTAGGAAGTCCCCAATGTGTTTGCTGCGCGAGAGCACAACTGGCTCCCTCCCCGGGGATGTCATTAAGATGACTCTTCTGCTTGCCACAGAGTTCCTCATCCTCGGCTTCCTAGAGACTACCTTTTTCCTTCTGTTGTCATGACAGCTCCACTACGTCTCCGTACCGTCCAAACTTCAGCGTGGGTGAAAATCTAGGAAGGAAACATTAAGGGAGAAGGTGCCCGCGGCTTTGGATGAGCACAGAAAGCATGCTAATCTCCTCGGAAGCGCGCTAACTCCACGGTGGGAGGGGGAAGGGCCTGCATTCCTAAAGGACTTCAGACCTTTGGGTCTGTGGGGGTGAATTTCAATACGTCCATCTCAGAAGCTACCGATGTTGTGGAGGTTTTCGCTGGAAAAAGAAAATTTGCTCAGAGCTTATCATTTTTGTGTCCCTTTGAGGAGCTCTTCACAGGCTGCTTTTCTTCCACAGTGAGGAAGGCACAGTGATTTTGGTAATCATGCGTGCGTCACATTCAGTTTCCCTCTCTACTGATCTTCAGAGAATTGAGCCTGAAACTCGCTGCTGAAACTTCCTGCCCAGTGACTTCCCGTGTAAACAAAAACAGCTCATCCAGAGCCAAGTGAAAACCACAAACATCTCCAACAGCCTATACCATTCATTCTTTCTGAAAGAACAGTTGAAATATTCCCATCAGACTCTGAACCTCCTAATCTATGATTATTAAAGTTCTTATCATATAAGCTTTTGAACCAAGTTTAGCCTCATTTTAAAAAAGACGAAGAAGAAAGAAAAAGGCTGTTGGGGCCACACAAACACAACCGTCTCTTTCATCTACGTGCTTTGAAGGAAAAGCTACAGACGTTATGGATTCCACAGTCAGAAGGAGCCACCTTTGATAGTGGAATGTTTTTAATTATTTAAAATACTTTCACAGCAAGAGCTCACAGTGGGATGGTTTCTCAAAGTATTACTGGAATCTCCCTGCAGGTAACCATGTCACTGTGTGAAAGCCATTGATTAAACAACCTGGCATGAGGTAAAATGTGTGCTCCCCAGGGAGGAGGCCACTCTGAGTCGTCAAAGTCTCCCTCACTTTCACTGCTGAGAAACTGAAGTGCTCCCACGTCCCACCCCAGCCTCACCACAGCGCTTCCAGGGTCAAGGCGAGAGGCACATACTCCAGGCACAAACCTCTGCTGCATTTTTATCTTTTAAAAAGACAGTTAAAGAGTAATATTTTCCAGCTGACAATTAGGAGTAGCTTCAAAAACTTCATGGAAATAGAATGCACAATTTCTCCTCTCCCTTGGAAAACCGTTTTCACGTATAGATAGGCAACTGCTATCCTAGGACTTTTTTTTTTTTTTTTTTGACTGCACTCATTTAAAAAAAAATAAATAAGAAAGCAAAGGCTTAAAATAAGGTCAAAGTTGAGAGCTGGCCAAGCTCACCAGGCATTCCTTTCAATTTAGATACTGAATAAGAGCACAAACCACTCTCTCTGTGTTTGTTCTTTCTGCCTGCCCCCCCTCCTTCTTCCTTCTTGCCTGACATATTTAGCAATACTATGTGCAAGATTTATATTAAATACTTGGGATAGTTCTTCAGATCAGTCTGTGAAAAAGGACAAGCAATTAAGTTGTTCACTTATTCATTCACTGAGGATGAAGTACCTCTGCGTGTGCCCTGCATTGTAACTACAAAAAACCTGTGGACCCTAGGAGCACACTGGTGCTGTGGCGCCAAAATAAAAAGAGGATGATAGTCTTGTCCTCAGTTTCTTGGTTTGCCTATGATTTGAAATACATAATGATAGTAAATAAAACTGTGTTTAAATGATCTCTGCAATCTTTGTAATATAATGAAGTACTCATAAGGTATTTCCTAATTTTCATCCTTCTGCTGTAATAAAATATTTTGACCAAAACTAAATTTGGAAGAAATGGTTTGTTTTTGTAGGAATGTTTTACTCTGGCTTACAATTCCAGGTTACTGTCTGTTACTGTGAAGAAGTCAAGGCAGGATCTTAAACCGTCACATCTTCAGTGAAGAGCAAAGAAAGAATAAATGCATCTTTGCTTGCTTTTGTCCAGTTTCTTCTTTCTTGGCTTGTTAGGGAATGGTGCTTCCCACAGAGGGCTGGGTCTGCCTACGTGGATTAGTAAGACAATCCCCTTCCCTACACATGTTCACAGGCCAGCCTGGTGGAGGTCTTTCCTCAACTGAGGCTCTCTTCTCAAGTCAATACAGGAATTGTCAAACTGTCAGCTAGAACCAACCAGCATGGGCACTGCAGATTATCAACTAAATGACATAAAACATTCCATTAACGTTTTATGGGTCTGTGGGGGTGAAATTCTAAAAGTTTCACAGAGAATATTTAGAAATATTTCTATTATTATGTAACTTTCTTGCCTGAAAGATAGCCTATTATAATCCCCACCTTCGCCTACTTACATATGAAAAGATTAGTTTTTAACTCTTCTAAGTGATGAATATAAGTGGGTTTTGTCACAAGTATATAAGAAAAGCTGGAGAGTGGCTCAGGGGGGTACATAGAGTAATGCTTATCATGCTTAAGGCCCTCGATTTGCTTGTTTGCTTAGTTTCTTTGTTTGTTGTTTTTTGAAACAGTTATGGAATTCATCATGTAGCCCAGACAGGCCTCCAGCTCATGACTCCTGCTGCCTTTATTTCCGGTGCTAGAATCACAGGTCTGAACCACCATGCCCAGCCACCATCTTTTTAATTTTTGTATTTTGTTTTGTGGGATATATCTTTTTCTGTTATGCTAGCCATTCAAATCAAGTACAGAAATTAACTGGTAGAACAAGACTCACAAAGATTTAATTTATTTTGCTTCTCAATGCTTCCTCTTACCCAATGGTCCTTCACTCCTAAACCAAGACTTGAAAGTTAATGGTTTAAATTATTAAATGTTAATGACTTTAATATTTAATAATTTAATAATCACAAAAATTTATAGCCATCAATACTTATAGTGTTGAAGAATAACAGCTGAAATTTTATGAGTTAAAGATGTTGCTTAAGAAGCTAAGTTATGGGAAGTGAGATAAAGAAGAAAAATTAAGATAGCACCATTTCCTCCCAAGGTAGCAGAAATTAGCAGGGAAAAAAAAAATAAAATGATTTTATAAAAATGATCAACAAAAATGAACTGTTTGCTAACATTAGAATCATTAACTCTCTGGCAAGCATAACCAAGAAAACTAACACCGGGACAGACAATGAGACATAGCAAGCATTGAGATGTAGCTTAGTTGATGAAGTACTTAGCATTCACTAAGTCTTGGGTTGATCCCAGTATAACACACACACACACACACACACACACACACACACATACGCACATACACACACACACACACACTGTAACCCCCACACTGGGGAAGTGGAGGCTGGAGGATTAGAAGCTGAAAGTTATTCTTGGCCTTGCCTGTATGGGAAGTACAGGTAGGCAGATCTATGTGTTCAAGCCAGCCTCATCTACACAATGAGTCCCTATCTTTTTTTTTTTTTTAAGATTTATTTATATATTATTTATACAGTATTCTGCCTGTATTTGTGCCTGCAGGCCAGAAGAGGGCACCAGATCTCATAGATGGTTTTGATCCAGTATGTGGTTGCTGGGAATTGAACTCAGGATCTTTGGAAGAACAGCCAGTGCTCTTAACCTTTGAGCCATCTCTCCAGCCCATGAGTCCCTATCTAAAAAATAAAAGTAGAAAAATTTAAAAAAAAACACATGATTTAATAGCATTGTGTAAAATTTTATGACAATAAATTTCAGTTTCTAAGTGAAACATGCAAATTACCAAATGACAGTGACTAAAACTAGTTCAAAATGCAACAGGAAATCCTAATAGGTTAGCAAGGCATGGTGGATTATATCTAAATCCAGCACTGGGCAGGCTAAGGAGAAGGATTGCCAAAAGTTGAAGGCCCACCTGGACTACATAGTGAGTTCTAGGACAGCCGAGTCTTCAAAGTGAGATTCTATTCAGAGAAAAAAGACAAAACAACAACAACAAAAAATCTCAACTATTTTACATAAATTAAAGAAACCGAATCAGAAAGACATTAAAAATGAAATCATAAAAGCCGAATTCACAAAATAAATTGAAATAATTCAATGTCTTTTCTCAAAATAAAAATACTCCCCCCCCCTTTTTTTTTTTTTTTTTACTGTGAATGAATACCAAACATTCAAGGCTTAAATAACTTCAAGTTTTGTAACAATTTTGAACTGTATACAAAGAATATACTTAGATTCGTATTATGATACTTACTCAATGTTAATACCAAAATTTGACTAGGACATTAGAAGAAAAGTACAGGTAAACTGTGAATATAGATGTAAGAACCTTAAACAATATTTAGCAAACTATTTTCAGTAATGAACATGAGACAGATAATCACCAAATTAAATTTATTCCTTGTATCCCTCTCTTTCTTACTCTTTCTCTCACACACATATGAACATATGTGTGGTCCACATATATGTGTCTGTGTGTGGAGGCCAGAGGTTGACATTGGATGTTTTCCTCAGTCTCTCTCCTCCTTATTATTATTTTGTTGTTGTCAAAATTTTTCATTACATTTATTTGTGTATATGAGGACAGGCACATATATAGATGTTATGGGATAATTTCCATAAATCAGTTTTCTCCTTCCACCAAGGGTGGACGCTCATGCCTATAATCTCAGCACAGAGGGAGGCTGAGGCAGGAGCACTGCTTTAAGTTCAAGGCCAGCCTAGGCCACGGTGTGAGACTCTGTCTTGTTTCTAAAAAGGCTAGTACCGAGACTCAGTGGAAAAAAGTACTTGCTGCCAAGCCCAGAGCTGAATTTAATTCCTGGAAACTATGAGGTAGAGAAAGCAACTCCCTAAAGTCCTCCTCTGATGTTCACACATACACTAGAGACATGCATCTTACCTTCCCCACATACAGAGCAAATCACTAGCACAAATGTCAGGACAACAATCTGGAGTGGAGAAAAACGGATGAGAAAACAAAGGATTTCCTCTCTTTCTCTGTCTCTCTCTCAGTTCGGGGCTTCTGTGTGAAGGCCTGACTGTCCTGGAACTCTATAGACCAGGCTGACTTCAAACTCAGAGATCTGCCTGCCTCTGCCTGCTAAGCACTGGGATTAAAGGCGTGGGCCACCACTGCCATGAATGTTCTTTCTCAAACTCAGTTGTGGTTACATAGGCATCTGTTCTAATGTTTTTCTAGTATTTTTACTTCCATCCCAGCCATTCTTTAAATTTTTAAAAATTTTTTTAACGTGGTGGCGTTTTGCCTGTATGTATGTATGTATGTACATATATTACATATAGACAGTGCCCAAAGAGGCCAAAAGAAACATCAGATCTCATGGAACTGGCATTACAGAGTTTGTTAGGTACTGCTGAGGACTGTGCCTTTTGGGCAGTGTAACTATAGCCATTTGTTTCAGGCCTACCAGTCACATCAGCTCAGCTTGTTGCTGATATAGGGAAAAGCAAGGTCAGGCTGACCAAAAACTGTGTTTAAGCTGTGCATACTCTATGGCCTTTGCTACTCCTAGAAATTCCCCAACTATAAGCACAGCTGGCCTTAACTGTAAATTCCACTTGGCACCAATAAAATTAAAGGTCAGCTAGAACTGCTTTGTCTAATTAGCAAAAGTAACTTGAGTTAGAGGTGACTATGCTGTTCCACCATCCCTGCTGCTCCCAATGTGAGCTATTGCAGTTTTTGCCTTTATAAGCTAACTCTGAAAGACAATGTCACAGTTTGGCTCCCAAGTCCGCTCTGTGACCATGTTTCAATCAACCATCCATATCTAACTGAGATCGGTGTCTGAATGGTTTGTGCAGCTTCCTCTACACCCCAGCAGTCCATGTCGGCACTGTGAATCCAACCCAAGTCTTCTGAAAAAGCAGCCAGTGCTCTTAACCACTGATCCATCAGTCCCTTATCATGGCTACTTAATCCTCCTGCCAGACCAGATTGCCATGGGGCCTCCTCCAGAAAGAGTGACTGCCTCCAAGACCAAGCAGAGTTCTTCCTTTGTGCACCATCTTCAGTGACAACATTATCAGCACCCTGTCTGACTTTTTCTACCCTGTTGAGTTTTCTTTCTGCTAAGCCCTGGAAACCTCTAGAGGAACCTAAAGCTGGTTCTTCAGCTCAGCCCTGGAAACCAGATGGCCGGAAGATGACGGAAACTGTTCTGTAGCCATAACTGTTGAACTTGCTTTACAGTTTGTATCTTTAAGATCACTGTCATACATCAAGTCTCAAACAGTGTGCCTCTGTTATTAAAAAGTTGAAGAGCCACTCTGAATGGTGATGTATAACTATAATCCCAGTGCTTACGAGGCAGGGGCAGGAGAATGGAAGGGTGAAGTTAGCCTGTGTTACAAAGCAAGACCCTGTCTCAAACAACAATCCCAACGTTTTGATAAAAACACAGGCATCAGATGGAGGCGAGGGTTGTTGTAAGCATCTTTTAATTTTCTGTCTTTATAAGCTGCTCCAATTTGGAAGTAGTTAACACAGAGAAATGTATAGAGAAAGAAGAACTGTAGCTGATGCTTCTCTCACCTGTGTATTTGTTCCTAATTCACATTAAATCAGTGTGCAAGCCAGTCCAACTCCCAAGTGACCATGCAGGAGGTAGAAGAGAGGAAGTTACTATCTACAGATGCCCGTTTTACAAAGAACAGAAGGGATGGCTCGGTGTCGGAGTTAAGTCCCTGTCACCCAAATGGTGGAAGCACAGAACTGTCTCCCAAAAGTTGTCCTCTCACCTCCACGCATGTACCATGGAACCCCTGGACCCCGACACACCCCCATGCAACAAATAAACGTGGTTTAAAAAGATCTGGCTTAGGCTGGAGAGATGGCTTAACAGTGAAAAGCAAGCGCTGCCCTTGCGGAGGACTTGAGTTCAGTCCCAGCCTCCACGTCCTATGGCTCACAGCCTGTAACTCCATTTCCCGGGGGATTAAAAACCTCTGACCTCTATGAACGGCAGCACTCACGTGCACATATCAACACACATGCACATAACTAGAAAATAAAATCTTTAAGAAGATATTTGGTTCATTAAATAATACTGTATTATCAAAAAAGTAGCCAGGTCTGGTGTCACATACCTGTAATTCCAAAACACGGAAGCTGAGGCAGGAGGATCATTTTGAGTTCAAATCCAGCCTGGAAAAATAGTTCTAGGCCAACCTGAGCTACAGTATGAAACTCTATCTCAAAAAACAGGAAAAAAGTAAAAAATTACCATAAAAATAAAGCAGGTTGTGGTCTGGCTGTTTGGATGTTTGTTCCAGTTTAGAACTTTCACGTTCATTTGTCCTGGGAGAAGAACGAAGCTAGCTGGAGCCAGGCTTGGCAGTTTTGGTGTCTGTCCTCTCCACGGTGTCTGTTTTCATTTATTTAGGAACTGCTTTCACTTGAGGACATGTACAGTGTTTATGACCCTGGTTACGGTGCAAAGGGTGATCGTTTTAATTTATGGAATGACCCGTTGTCACTCCCCCCAAGTGACAAAGGAATTTTTCAATATCCTCAAGATAAGTGCCTCCCCCTGGAGCAGGGGACATAATATGACGGTGTGTCAGCCCCAGATTTGTCTCAAGATCATGCACTTACAATTCAGCAGAAGTGCTGGTCCACTGAAATGCTCTGTCAGCAAAAGTCGCAGGATTTGAAGTTGCTGGGAGAAAGAGAGGAAACAGCCATGGTTGAGAATGCAAAGAATGTAGTTTCCCCAAATGCCTCAGCATTACAAGAAGCTCTAGAAGTAGTGAATTTGCTCTTTAAAATAGCCCTGGGAGATTGCTTAACTATTTCTACACAGTTGAAAGTTTAAGTTACTGGTGGGGAGAAAGAATATTCTCTTGTCTCTTGGACTCATAAGAGAATCAAGTATATGTCAATCACAGGATCAACTTCTTTTTCTTTTCTTTTTCTTTTTTTTTTTTTTTAAAAAAAAAAAAACAAAACAGGGTCTCACTGTGTATCCCTAGCTGGCCTAAAACTTGCTATGTAGACCAGGCTGGCCTTGAATTCGCAGAAATACCCTTCCTCTGTCTCTGGAATACTGGGATTAAAGGGCATGTGCCATCATACCCAGGTCAATCACAGAATTATTTTTATACAAAATCTACGTTGCCGCAGTTTTGTTTGTAAATTCAGCTTCCCCCCCCCCCAAAAAAAAAGGTCAAAGTTCCCTGTGTCCTCTCCTCCTGGCTCTTCATCTTTCTCAGTTACTTGTATGCTGGAAGCAGACCTCTGAGGACATGGTTGAGAAGGGCTGTCGAGGGACAGTCCTAACCCCTGGCTGCCTGTCCCTTCACTGCACTAAGCACAGGTCTTTGTGAATGGCCTGAAAGGCTTTACCTAGATCAGCCCCACTGCCAGGAACAGAGGCTTAACGGGACAGAGCAATCCAGGAAGAAAGGACACAAAGATGCAGAGGAGAGGGTGGGTTCCTCTCTCTTCAAGCTGATTCAAAGGTGCTTTCAAGGGTGAAAACCAAATAGAGAAATTTCTGAGTCTGCATAGGTCACTTTCCCCTTTGGACTGGCCCCAGTACGGCCTACCTTTTAACGAAGATATTTATGAGCAATGAAGGGTCTAGGCACACATACACTTTAAGCTAATTTCCCTGTCAATAGCCTTGTTTCTGTGGCTAATTGAACCGCAGCAGAAGTTAGCATCCCAAAGATTGGGTACTCACGCACAAGACCAATTCAGCCTGCCCTGTTTTCCTGTCTGCATAGTGCTTTCTTCTGTGTTTTTTTAAATTTGGATTTTCAGTGTCTTTAAAAAGGTCACACACTCCCCAGGTTACTGCTAATCCCTAAAAATGTCCTTATCAGCAGCTGACAGGGTTTTTTCTGTTACCTGACTCCCCCCGTGGGCCTCTGACCTTTAAACTTCTACTGACTGAAAATTCTCCTCTGCTAAGTCAGGCTTCCAAGCTGAAGTTCCTTGGCTCTTGGAGAATGAAAGCAGGTACATTACAACAGTTCATCATAAACAAAACAAAACAAAAAAAACCGACGTAGGCACTTCTGGGCCTTTTGTTATCTTGTCAGTTGCCTGCATCTGGTGAGGCCACTGAGAACTGCGGAATTAGATAGTGTCTGTGTTGAGCTGATAGCAGCATTGATCCTGTTTTGTCTTCTTCAGAGTCTTCCCACCAAAGCAATGCCTAGTTTGGACTGATCTGAGATTTCAAGCTCAAGAATTGAAGAGGAAGGGCTGGGTGTGGTGGCCCATTAGTCCCAGTGCTCAGGAAGCAGAGGCAGGGCACTGATGTAAAAAACACATCTCTCACCTCAAAGGGAACAAGAGCTAGTTTATTTTGGAGTCAAATTTGAGTCCAGGAAATGTGGAGGCTCCAGTGTGGAAGGGTTCCATGGAGTCTTACGGTAGAAGGGCAAAGGAAGTCATAAATCAAGGCATTAAAATATATATATTGGTGGAAATATCAGAGAGCTGGGTCACAGCAAGACGGGGGAATCTGTCCTATAGGCCTTAGATGATATCTGATGACATTCTTAGCTTTGGAGTTGTGAAACTTAGTAGCTTGTTCATAGATTCCAAGGTGCTGTTAAACTACTCGTCAGAGGATGCAAGTTCTAACCCAGAACTTTACAAGGAATGGCTCCTCAGGGATCTAAAGCTGGCCTTAAGTTAGGTGATAAAGCCTAGACCAACAACATGGCAACCTCTCCACGTCACTGAGTTCTAATCAGCCACTCTGTCTTTGTAGCTACATCTGCTTTCTAGGAATTTTTGTTCACGCAGGTGGTCCACATAGTAAGTTTCAGGTGAGCCAGGGTTATAGAGCAAGGTTCAGAAAAAAAGAAAAGAAAACAGGTTAGACACATTTAATTGATTGATTGATTTTATTTTTCTATTTTTTGAGACAAGTTTTCCTATAGAGCCTAAGCTGGTTTGAAACTTGCAATCCTGCCCTGCCTGAGCTTCTAAATGTTTCAATGTCAGGCATGTACCCCCGTACCCATCAGCCACATTCAAAATGTGTTGGATCATCATTCACCTTTCTCCTTCTCCCTTCTTTGTTAACTCACAAGCCCAAATGATGTATGAAGTGGATATAGTGGTTAGTAGATTTGTATTGTAGATCAGGCTCCACATTAAATACCTATCTGTGTCTGCATGTTTGCTGAAACATACAAATTTCCAAACATACAAGAGGAAGAGACTCTGGCCATCTCAAGCATTGTGAACACGGCTCTTGCAGGCCTTCCGCTTCTCCCCATTCGCTCTGCCTTGCTCAAAACCATTAGATCACATTCCTAAAGCCAGCCATCAAGGTCTATTCCCTTATTTGGTCACTTCCTCCTCCTGAGGCTGACTACCAAGATACAGTGCTTTGCCCAGATCTTAAGGTTCCCACAGACCACCAGAAGCTGGACCACATATGCAAGAGCAAAGAGCTTTATTTGGTCTTAAGCTCGGTCTCTCCACCATCACCAAGGCAGTAGATCAGAGAGGAGAATCCCAAAGGTTTTTATTGGGATTTGAGCAAGAACAGGGAATTTTCAGCTTAGCAGCAGTTAGACTGGATGACATTCAGCAAGGGCAAGCTTGTTACAAAGTGATTGGCTAACTAACATTGAATGAGCTATCTATAGACCTCAGGAATGTTAGGTGTTTTCTGTGCCATGAAATGTTCTACTACAAGGTCAGTGGGCTGCTCGGCACAGGTGCCCCACTCTGAAATAAGATACCTTCCCTTTCTTGTGGCTATCCTTGAAAGACTCCCGCTAGAGCCTCTCTAGACGGGGAGACCCCGCTTCCCAAGGAACAGCGAGACCAGCCTTCGGATGCAAGCCGCAAGAGGTTTATTTCGATACACGGGACAAAGCCTTTCGGAAGACTTGCGCGCCTCTCGGTTGGGGTGATGGGTTTTTATAGGGCTCGGGAGCAAGAAGCACGGTTACAGAAGCGAGAAGCATAGTTACAGGGATCTGATTGGGTGGTTTGAACAAAGCCATAGTTAGGTCACGTACCCGGAACAGGGAAGGCGGGAAGGCAGATGTGAGCTGAGTCACGTACCCAGTTCTTATCTTGGGTGCCCAGAGTGTTTCAGGCGCCCAACCGCAGATATCCTGCTGTTGGGCATCTGTCCTGCCTTGCCTCTGACCCTGCACTGCTCCAGTCTTGCAAAATAGTGTTGCCAGCATTATGCTAGGGCTTTATTCTTTCATCCTCAGGCTGTTCCTTGAGTAGGGAACTCTATGGCCTTCTTCCTGGAAGATATTAGGCGACCCATAGCCTAGTTCCTGGGACTTATGACTGGGGGGGGGGGGGGAGAGTCACTAGTGTTACGACCCAATAAAATGATGATGCGCACAGCAGATTTTATATGAAAGAGGTTTATTAGATGGAGATGAACAAAAAGAGAGGAGAGAATGAGACATGAAAGGAGGAAGGAGGGAGTGCCCCAACAGAGAAAGGGGAGAGGGCAAGAGAGAGACAAAGTAGCAGGTCAAACCTTTTAAGGAAAAACTTAACCATGCCTGCCAGGTGTGGCTACCTGGCAGGCGACACATGATGACATCATAGGTTGCTAGGCAACCCAGAAGCAGGCTGCCTAAATACTAACATTCCTCCCTTTTTCTGTAATTAAAAAATGAGGAGCTTGGGCTGCTTCTCATGTAAGGCAACGTAAAGTATATAAATGTAGGTTCATTGGAAGCAGCTCTTGGTTGTCATGCAAGCGGGTAAGAGAGAGAAAAAAATAATAGCAACAAAATGTCCAGATTACATGGTCAAGAGGAGGAGGGGAAGCTCCTGCCCTGGAAATTTCAGGGTAGAGGGTTGCCAGTAGAGAGTTGCCAGCCACGCAAGGCAGCAGGTAGGGACTGAGGAATGCTGGGAGAAACTGGAGCTACTTGTCCTGGGCATGAAGCACAGCATTCCAGCCTTTGGTTAATAATAAGTGAGTAACAGGCGTAGATTCTCTTCTGGCTACTTCCTGCTGACACTGGGGCCGCTGTAGGGAGGTCAAAAGGCTGAAATTTTGGCCAAGTCCAGGAAGAACAGGCTGTTTTGATGCTGTCCAGGGTCTGTGAGAATATCCATGACTGGGAGGGAAAGTGCAGGTCCAGCTTGACGGAATCTGTGAGGTCAGACTGGAGCACTTGTGGTAGCTGCTTTGGCGCTGTTGTGAATATAGGAAATGTGTGTCTGGCAGGATACTGAAACATATATACACACACACATATATATATAGGCAGAGACAAAGTTAAGTAGGTTATGAAGAAATTTTCTTTAGGTGTACATTTTAAACTTTTGGGAGAACAAACAGAGGTGAAAGGTTTGGATCAAAGAGACTTGAACATGGGAACCTTCATTCATCTGAGGGAAACTCCATTTACCCAATCACTGGCAGTAATTAAAAAGGCTTTGCTCTGGATCTGTCATCTAAGGAAATTGAGGCCAAGTTTGGTCATAGAAATTTGTAAGCCTAGAGGCCCTTAATGCGGGCACTAGGTATAGAAATCTGAAATTCTCCAGAAGACACCCCAGAGGAGAATCTGGAGGAATGGACAAATGGATTATCCCCATTGGGCAGGTAGGAGTCAGTGACCTGTCAAGGCATCCCAAGAGCAAGGTTTGACTCAGTAGAGTAGTATGGTACAATCTGTTCAACAGCTCGTCAGTGTTGGCCAGAGACCAAGGGCACAGTTGCCTGTAGCAGACACTGTTAGTATTTTGGAACACAACCTGCTCCTGGGTTACCTCCTAATAAACTCCCTCCTAATAAACTTCTTGCAGAGAATATCGGTTGTCACCAGCCTCATGCTTTTTAATAAATAAGGACAGTGGTGCTGAAACCCGGGAAGGGCTCGCCTAGCTTTGCTAGGGTCCCTTTTGGACTCCTGTAATCTAACAGGATGGTTACAAACGATTTTCTCCTAAAACATATTTGAGAGATGTCTTAAGGTTAATAAATACAAGTTATACATATTTGAGAGTCTAAAAATCTGTCTTAAGGTTGGTGATGCAACTTATAAATGTTTGAGGGTCTAAAAAATGTTTTAAGGTTGGTAAATGCAAGTTATAAAGGTTACAAGGTCTAAGGTGATTTAAGGTATCTTAAATAGGTAAAATAGCTTAATATTTCCTCCTGTTGTTATGCTACTGTTGTATTGACTGTCCAGAGTTTTGACCTTTATCAATAGGGCTCTAATTTATTAATCTGGTTCTGATACAAAAAAAACATTCCACTATACCATGTACTATTTATTATGGTTCTAAGCTCAAGATTGCAAGCCTCCATAATGTGTATGCTTATACTAAAAGTTAGGATCAAGTGAGTTTCCCTTTTACTTCATAAAAGGCTTTTGCCTTTTCAGAGCTCACCTTAAAAGTTACTTATGCTATTAACACAAATATGTGTGTCTACTGCCTCTTTCTACAATGCAGAGTACAATTGTGATACTAACATGTCTAAAGTTTTATCTCCTTAAAACTTAAAAGTAATTCTTGTAAGCTGCGGAAAGTCCACCTAAATCCACCTCTCAGGTCAATTGGACTCCAGATAAGTACTGCACTTATTGCCTACCTCAAAAGGTGGGACTCCTCCCCCTTCCCTGGTTTTGGGACTTCCTTTCCTGGCTACCAGACTGCTAGTTTTACTGCATGTAACCACTGGCTGGATTGGTGAGTTCTCCTTATTGACCAGCCACTAGATTGGTGAGTTCACTCCATTTTTTCAGCATACATGCCTCTCTTGGTAGGGGAAGCTTGACCATAGCGCTCCGGCAACTTCATACTATCTTTTGAGATGGAGGGACACCCCCCCCCCCAGCTGTAGCTGAAATGGTGTGTTTTAGGACCAGGACAAGCAGCTCCAGGTTCTCCCAGCATTCCCCAGCCCCTACCTGCTGCCTTGCATGGCTGGCAACTCTCTCTATTGACAACCCTCTACCCTAAATTTTCCAGGGCAGAGGCTTCCCTTACTCTTGACCTTGCAATCTGACATTTTGTTGTTATAATTCTGTCTCTCTTAAACCCTTGCATGACAACCAAGAGCTGCTTCCAATGAACCTAAATTTATATACTTTAACTTACCTTATAAAAAGCAGCCCAAGCTCCCCATTTTTTAATTATAGAAAAAGGGAGGAATGTTAGTATTTTGGAACACAACCTGCTCCTGGGTTACCCAGCAACCTATGATGTCATCATGTGTGGCCAGCCAGGTGGCCACACCTGGAAGGCATGGTTACCTTGACCCTTAAAGGGCTAACCCTGACACGTGGTCTCTCTCTACACTCTCTCTCTTTCTCTCTTACACTCTTACACACACTCTCTCTCTCTCTCTCACCCTCCCTCTCTCTCGGGGTGCCCACATTTCCCTTTCCCTTTCTTTCTCCCCACCATGTCCTGCTCCCCCCTTCACCCCCCTTCTAATAAACTTCTTGCAGAGAATATCGGTTGTCACCAGCCTCATGCTTTTTAATAAATAATTACAGACACAGTTTGCCTAGCGCTAGGATTTTCATAGACAAGCAAAAGGGACAGGGAGAGAAACCGTGTTGGTAGAGGGAAAATATTACTCAAGGGAGAAGATGGTCCTAGATGAAGGGTTTGGATGTACGTTGGCAAGAGCGGTAGGAAGCTTTTGCGCCATTCAGAAGTGAAGACTTACCAATCGGCTGGTGTTAGGTATACAAGTGCAGCAATCTGTAGTCAGAAATTGATACCAATCAAAAGGGAAGACTCACCAATCAGCAGGTGTTGGAGGTAGGAATGTAGCAATCAAGTAGCCAGGAAGTGGAAGTCCCAAATCCAGGGAAAGGGGAGGAATCCCACCCTCTGAGATAGGCAATAGGTACAGTACTTATCTGGAGCTCAGTTGACCTGAGAGGTGGACTCAGGTGGATTTCCTGCAGCTTACAAGAATTACTTCTAAGTTTTACAAAGGAGATAAAACTTTAGACATGTTAGCATCACAATTGTAATCTTCACTGAAATATACATTGTAGAAAAAGCAGTGGACATACACATTTGTGTTAACAGCATAAGCATTCTTTAAGGTGAGCTCTGGAAAGGCAGAAGCCTTTCATGAAGTAGAAGGGACAAAAGCTAACTTGATCTTACCCTTTAGTATGATTACACATTATAGAGATTTATAAGAGATTTAAAATCTTGAGCGTGGAGCCATGTTAGTGGGTGGTATAGTGGAATGTTTTCATATTAAAGGTAAATTAATACATCAGAGCTCTATTGATAAAGGTCAAAGCTCTGGACAGTCAATATAACAGTAGCATAGCAACAGGAGGAAATATTAACCATTTTTACTTATTTAGGATACTGTAAATCACCTTAGACCTTGCAACCTTTATAACTTGCATTTACCAACCTTAAAACACTTAGACCCTCAAACATTTATAACTTGTCTTTACTAACCTTAGAACATTCTCTTAGACCCTCAAACAACATTTTTCTTAGGTCTCTGTAACTAGTTATTTACCATGAGACACAGGTGAAACTGTTATGAACATTTATTGTCCTTTAGCTAAAGAGATGGTAAAAGGTTACATCCAGTACATCCAGGCCTGTTTCTTTTTTTTTTTTTTTTTTTTTAAGATCTATTTATTTATTATCTATACAGTGTTCTGCCTGCATGTATGCCTGCAGGGCAGCAGAGGGCACCAGATCTCGTTGTAGATGGTTGTGAGCCACCATGTAGTTGCTGGGAATTGAACACAGGACTTTTGGTAAAACAGCCAGTGTTACCTCTGAGCCATCTCTCCAGCCCCCCAGGCCTGTTTCTTGAGTCTAGCAACAAGGCATATTGTGTCTAGGTCAGACAATAGCAACTCTAGGACTCAGGCTTAAGCCTAGTCTCCTGCATATGAAGAGAACTGAGAAAGCATCTGGAGTCTCCAAAGACAGAAGTTGGCAACATGTCTGTGGGGCCCGAGTGTGAGGCCAAAACAGACCTACAGTGTTACCCTGGGCCGGGTGAGGGTGGTGGAGGTCATTGAATCAAGGAGCCATTTGTCCTTCCAAGGAGCTGAAAGGCTGGAAGTGTCTCCGGCTCTTGTGCTGGTTGAGCCTCCATGGCTGGGCACAGAGCACAAGCCTGCACGGGAGCATTTTGACTTCCAGAGGTCAGTCTGCCAGCAGGCAGCCATGGCTTGTTGAGGCAGCTGCGGGACCAGCATCCCCTTTGGCTGCATTTGAATCAGTCACCTGGCAGAGTTGGCTTTTGGCTATACCCAGGCGGGATGGGGCATCGCCGACCTCTTGTTTTCTGTGTGGGAATGCCAACAGTCTTAGAGCAGCAGTCAAAGTCTGGATCATAGTTTTTTCTGTAGATGAGCCTGCCAGGAAGACTCCTCTCTTATATTTTTACCAACTCCTGCATGGACCATCCTCAGCTGTTTATTAAAGCTAGCAGTGAGACCTTGTCTGCATCTGTAGGACTATGAATATATATTTGAACATGTTAAGGGACTTGATCATCTATGAGATGACTATTAACTTGCATTCATTAACCATCAAATATTAGGACTTTAGGTTTTTGTCCCTGTTAGGTTGGAGCCTTAAAAGTCATAAATAGGGGCTGGAAAGATGGCTCAGTGGTTAAGAGCACTGTCTGCTCTTTCAAAGTTCCTGAGTTCAATTCCCAGCAACCACATGGTGGCTCATAACCATCTATAATGTGAACTGATTCCTTCTTCTGACAGGTGTATACATAAAATAAATAAATCTTAAAAAAAGTCATAGATATAGTTCATTAAAGTGAGAGAATAACAGTTTCTGTATGATTTGGTATATAAAAAGTTCATAGCTTATAAAATTCTAAGGCTGTACTATAAGTTAATAATATTGCCATTTTTAGAAAACAAGACCAAGCATATTTTAACCTTTTGATAGTGAAGATATAGCACAATGATCAAGTTTTAACATAAATAAATGCCTCTAAAATTAATAAATCTTAATTTAGAGTATTGGTAAAAACTTGTACATAGTAATCCCTGAGTTATGAGTTTTAAAACCAACAATATAGTAGAACAGTATAAAGCAATTTAAAAATTACATTTGAATTTATTATAGCAAACCTATTAGCCAGAACGAGCCTAGTAGTGAATCTCTATCATAGGCAGCTCATGGCAGGAGAACAGCATTTATTAATTTAGGAATTGATAAAGACATAGATGTACATTTTAAATTAGCTTAATTTAAATAGACCTCTATAACTTTGAAATTTCAGCATTATGTAAAACTTATTTTGGAACCTGGGTTGAATCATATATATTGTAAAATGTAACTGAGTTTTTATAAAAATCCATACCAATTTAAAATGAAGCTTGTTGCTGTCCTAGTCTAAAAGGAGATAAAATAAACAGAGAATTAATTATGATTAAGAGTATTTATACCACGTGGTCACCTTAAGGTTTACAGTTTAATTTTAAGACTTTTTTTTCGAGAGTATAAAAAGAAACCAGAGAGTATATTTAATGAGATAGCAGGCAGAGAGAAACAAACTAGACTTTGAGAAAAGAGAACTAGGGAATTTTTTTCTACTTCACAGATCGCTCTCAGTGTTGCTGGATATTACTCGACATTAAACACTTGAGTAGGGCAAATCTATGGTGTAGAAGCCAGAGGATTCCCTAAGAGGAGAGAATGAGGAAGCCTTTCCTGTGCATGAAAAAGGGGAAATCAAAATGTACCGTGCGGCTTGTGGTTCCTCAACCAAATAGCATGGCAGGTCATGGGCTTAGCCCAGCTAGGAGAGCCTGGGTGCCTGGTACCAGGGCTTTATCAGCAGTAAGGCCGAGTTCTCACAGAGTGAATCTCATCTGCAGGAAAGGATAGGGACAGATAGGTAGCTTTAGAACAGAGGTAGGAAGGGCACAGTGGCCTTTTAGGGCCTGTAAAAGACTGCAGTTTTGCAGCTCTGAAAACAGTGGGACAGAAACAAAGCAGTAAAGGCAGCTGGCAGTGGGGGAAAGCACAGCGTTTTGGGGGTTTGTTTTGGGGTTTTTATTTTTGTTTTTTTGTTTTGGTTTAGTTTGGTTGTTTGTTTGTTTTATAGCCAAGATGGCAGCCAATCATGTGACTGTCCTTGATTGCCCTAAGTTAAGATGGTGGTGAATTCATGGTTTCACCCTCCTTATCCCAAAACCAACATGGTGGCTAGCCACGTGCAGTACATGGCCATAGTGGCAGAGCGAGACCAGGTGCTTGCTGATGGGATGGCTGTCCTGGCCCAGTTCGAAACTTTCTGCATGGCTGATCGGAAGTCTGTGCAACTGAAAACCCTCCTCTGCAAGCCAGGCTCTCGGGTAGGTGTTCCAAGAGAGATTGAAAATCTCACTCTTGGTGCCTGAGGCATTGGTGTAATCTAAAGCCATCTGTGTGTTCGCAGGGTCCCCAGCACACACAGCAATAGTTTAGGAGCAGGCTGTGTCTGTGTCTGAAGTGGCAGTTTCAGTGTCTGCTATGAGTGCTTTAGTTTCCCCAAACCGATTTTGGCTCAGCATGAATGTCCACTGTGTCCCCAGTGCTCAGAGCAGCCATGAGCCAAGAGACAGGGGTATGTGGTAAGGGCAGGGCATTTGAGAGAAAGTGTGAGCTTCAAGACAGAGGTGGTTGAGTGGTGGTTAGGGATAGGTAGAACAGGAAAAAAAAATCTGTTGCAGGCACCATGGTCCAATTAAAGGGGTCCTGAGATGAACAGACCAGGTGCTACCAGGAGAGCCCTTCCCAGCCAAGGCACCAATGTTAGGACCAAATAAAATGATTCTCACAGCAGATTTTACATGAAAGAGGTTTATTGGATGGAGATGAAGAGAGAAAGAGCGTGAAGGAGAGTATGAGACATGATAGGGAGAAGTGAGAGGGCTCCCTAACAGAGAAAGGGGAGAGGGCAAGAGGGTAAGAGAGGAGAGGGCAAGAGACTATGTTACACCCAGTTCACAAGCCCCCAAAAGATCTACAGGAATCCACTCCGTTGCAAAACACGAGGGTCTTTTTATTGTAAATTACAAGCTGCAGCTTGGGCCCACACACCCACTGCCGTTAAGATAGAGAAAAACAAAATAACAGGTGGCGGGCCACATCAAGGGGTCATCATAGCCCCCTTGACCACCCAGTTCCTGGAATCTTGGTGCCCCTGCCAAACTTTGACGCAAATCGTGGTCTCATGAAAATGTACCAATCAGCCCCCTGTAACCATGCCTCTCGCTTCTGTACCAGTGCTTCTGCTCTAAAACCCTATAAAAACCCCAGTTTTTCCCCAAGGAGGCGTGCAAGGTCCTCCCGAGTGACCTTGCTGCCCCTAGTACTCGTGTATCAAATAAAAGCCTCTTGCTGTTTGCATCCGAATGGACTCGTTGTTCTTTGGGAGGGGGTCTCTCTGACGGAAGATACCCTCCGGGGATCTTTCAAAGTCCATTGCAAATCACACAAGGATCTTTATTCAAGCTTAAGCTCAGGCTGCCAATCTTCCCTGATGCAGCAGGTTAGAAAGTGAGGCCCGAGGCTCAGGGAGGAAGAGTTTTTAAAGGGAAAAATGGCAAGCAGGGAATTCCAAGCCTTAGAGTTACAGAGAAGGGTAAGTTTTGGGTGGAGGGCTTCAGCAACAGAGATGACCTTTAGACTAATTGTTCCAAGCCACCTAGCCAAATCGACAGATGTCTAAGATATCTAGACGATAGCCTGCTGGGTGGAGTGGAGGATCCACTAACACGTTCTGTGGTACTTATGAGAACCTGTGGGGTGGAGGCCTGATTATAGTTATCTACACATTCTGTGGTATCCACGACAACCTGCAGGGTGGAGGGCCATGTGGCCCTTCTTGGAACCCAAAGGTGGGGGTCAAGTCACTCCAAGGTCAACTTAAGATAGAGTCTGAGAAGCAAAATGGAGCCACCCCTGCCATCCTCAGTTCCTTCAGTTGTTGGTTTGTTTCAGGGGAGGGATGTGTATTGTAGATACGTGGTTTTTGTGAGGGAATTAAGTTTACTCAAAAATGAGTTACTTAAAATCATAATAAAGGTAGGGGGTGGTAGAGTACTCATCTGAGGACTTCTGAGGATCGGGGAACAGTGAAGTCAGTCATCTCTGATAGCCAGTTGTTGGAGACAAGCCCTAAGAAATTTCTGACCTTTTCTCATTCCCCCCACCCTGCTGCACCTGGTTGACCAACATCCTGCTTGACAGTTGCAGAAAGGTGCTAACTGTACCATGACTTCCCGAGATAACTGCAAAGTGTTCCGGGCCCCGGACCAAGAAGATTCTGTAACTTCCACCCTGCCCTCCCTGAGTTTAGAAACTCTAGAGTAAGACTTTCCAACCTATCCCTCCCTGAGTGTTCTACAATGTACTCCTCCCTTGCCCCGCCCCTATCTAAGGTTGGCCTTAAAAGCCTGCTCCAGTTCAATAAAATTTGACTCTTGACAAGTGCACTTTTGCTTGAGTCCGTTCTTCTCTCTCACCCGTTTTTCTTTCAGGCATGGTTCTCTTTGGAGACCTCACGAATTACTAGTCCCGCAGGCGGGTACAGCCAATTATTTGTGCTCAGTCTATGATGATAGACTACCTTTACTCAGCAAGGTTTTAAGTGTAGCCCCTGACCTGGTGACCCCAGGTCTTATAAAGTGTGTCACATAGCCCTCAGGACAGCTGACAGGCCAGACCCTTTCCTGATAAGGAAACTGCTCTAGCAAGCATCTAGGAATTCCTAGAAATGCCCCACCTTGCTAAAGATCTTAGTGCAGCAGGGACCTTCAATTGTTCTTGGAGATCTCCCCCAACCCCATAGGATAATTAAGTACTGTATTTTCCTACTTGTGATCGGACCATTAAGTATCCTGATCCCCTGACCTCAGCCCTCAGGGAATCAGACACATTCATTCTCGAAATCCCTCCCTCTGCCCAGGGTTTATATTGCCCTTGATTTCACATGAATAAAGATACACTGGTCAGTGCCTTCTCACTTCAAGACCATCTGAGATTTGTCATTTATATTCCACTGGGTCTCATTTCATAGGGCCTGCCTATGACTTGTTTCATAGTCCCATTCAAGATACCTGCTAGGCCTGGGCCTCACTGAACCTGGGCCTCATGGGGATTGTGTTTTGGCTGCAAGCCAACCAGGTATGGGCCTTGGCTCAAACCTCTGCTGTGCTCAGCACAGCAGCTTGACCAGCTTGTAACACTTTGGTATCTCCATAGGCTTTGAAATGCCCAAGCTTCCATTGCCACAGGTAACCTCTTGCTAAAAGAGCAAATAATTGGCTATTCAGAGACTACGACTTCAACCTTCTGCAGAAGAACACCACGGACTCCAGTATTGAAAGTGGAGCTGAAGGAAGTCACAATAGAGCCAGCAACACATTCTGTGAATTACAGAGTAAATTATGGTTTTGAAAAAACAAAACAAAACAGAGTACTCGAAAAAACATTTCATGCTTCTGCAGGCTTCTTCTACCTCTTCCCTGGTTCCCAGGGAACTGATTGTCCTAATGATCTCTTTTGCTTTGGGAATATTTGGGTGAAAGCTAAAGGAACTGTGAAACTCTGGCAAATTCTTTTTATGAAATACAGTCTGGTTTTGTATTTGACAGGAGTTCTTCTTTATTCCTGGGGTTCACAGAAGGAGAACTCATGCAGCCCTTGGCTGGACACTAAATTCTGTCCCTGAGCTTGCCAAAAGGACTGAGGTTGAGTCACTGGACTTGACTTCAGTCTCTTTCAAGACACCACTGGGACTGTAAAGACTTGCTGCTGGGTCAGTTTCTTGTGAATAGCTCCACACAGTTTAGTTTGGCACTGCTGATTTCAGAGTGCATCCTCAGGGACCCAGAACAGTCATTCCGCTTGTTTTTGGAGCAGCTCCAGCCTGTGCTTATATGAAAGTGAGCGGGAAACCCTAGGCACTTCACTGCCTATGTCTTCCGCCTCAGGTGGCACTGGGACTCACTCAATCTGCTGAGAGTAACTTAAGTTTTCTCATGCCATGCAAATCCACCAGAAGCCAAATAGTCAAGGGGAACAGGATGCGTGCCTCCTTGAACTTGGTCTCAATTGACTTTAGACGCCGAGGTTGAAATCTAATGGTTCTTTTCTCTTAAATTTTAAATTTAAGATTTAAATTTAAATCATCTCTTAAATATCCATGGTTAGATTTAAACAATCATCTCCTTTCCTCCTCTCAGAGAATCCACAACGTATTACCTAGGACATTCCTGAGCACACAGACACACACACACAAGGCCAAGACATAACCTCAAAATACATTTACTGGCTGTATACTACTAAGTATGCATTACAGATCTCTTCTATGCCTTCCTTTTTTTTTTTTTTTTTTCCATCTGCAAGATGGGAAATGAATGCAAGGTTCAAATGAGGTAACAAATGGGAGGCCCAGACCCAAGACTAGGCACATAATTAATGTCTCCTTTTCAAGACAGGGTTGAGACTATGAACATAGACTGTTCATCAAGAACTGACATTGAGGGCACTGTTTTCTATGAGGAGAGCTCTTAGTTGCCCTTTGTTGTGATTGCTGATTGCACATATCTGGAAACCATGGCAGCCAGTTTGCTCTCTATATGGCAGCTTTTAGCCTTTAGTTTTCCTCAACACATCATAGCTTAGCTTAAGTTAGTCAGAGGGGTGGCTGTTGAAGGAAATGCAAGTCTGGGAGGAACTGAGGCCTGACTGGTTATTATCCAGTCCTGTATGGTCCCATCAGAGAATTGTCCCGGGAGTTTTGGGTGTTTTTTAATTTAAAAATGCATTAGAGAATTTTAGTATGGGTACTTCAAATGAGAGAGGAGGATGTCATAAAGATAAGATGTAGAGTTGGAAGAAGATGCAATATGTGCAGGAAACCAAAGAGGGAAGGACCAGGTAAGCTTCTCTTGCCTTCCAAAACCCTATGCCTGAAACCTGTGTCCACTGTCACTGGGGCAGGTAGTTAAGAGGTTGGTTGAGGTTCACAGGAGAGTACTTTCACAGCATGGGTGAAGTTCTAGATTTGATTCCAGGAAATCAAATAACTAAACAAATTTTCCAAACACTCCATATAATCAGTATTGAACAACTGTTTGTTTTTTTTGTTTTGTTGTTGTTGTTTTTTTTTTTTTTTTAAAAAAAAAACAGTTTCGTGAAATACTCTTAGAATTACTGGATCTTTTGAGTCACCTCCTTTCATCTGAATACTTAGAAGGTATTTTAAGTATCAACATTAATTGTCCAGCATTAAATCAATGGATATCAGTATCCCTTCAATGTGTCAAGTACTGTTCTGGGTGCCTGGAATAAATCAGGGTCATTGGCTGTTCCGCCTAGAGAAGGGCCGTGCGGGGTCCTGGGTGCACGCGGTCTGCATCCGTTCCTTTGCCCAGAATCGCTTTGCTTTACGCATTGAAGGGGTTTGAACAGGGCTCTCGGATCACCCTGGCCCCCGTCGGGTCTGATGTGGAGCCTGACAGCTGGAACAGCGGCCCTGACCCTGCGGACTCAGGTTTCAGCGTTGCTCCTCTGACCCTCAGCAGGGCCCCGGGTGAGGCCACGTTCCCCACTCTGTTCAAGACCACTAAACGTTGAAAATGTGGATGCATCCTGAAATGAAGGCAATTCGTTGTGTTGCAAAAAAAAAAAAAAAAAGATCTGGCTTGGCAGGAGGCCCATTGGACCTGGCGCAGGCGCAGGCGCAGGGGCGCGTCACGCGCGGTGTCAGGGCACCGTTAAGGACCCAACTGCGGTGGAAGATGGCGTCCAACCTCAGGAAGTTAAACTTGGCCTCCACCAGTTACAAGAGAAAGGTGGGTCCTAGGCCTGAACTCACCGAAGACCAAAAGCAAGAAGTTCGGGAAGCCTTTGACCTCTTCGATTCTGACGGGAGCGGGACCATTGACGTGAAGGAGCTGAAGGTGGCCATGAGGGCGCTGGGCTTCGAACCCCGGAAGGAAGAGATGAAGAAAATGATTTCAGAAGTGGACAAAGAGGCCACGGGAAAGATCAGCTTCAACGACTTCTTGGCTGTGATGACTCAGAAGATGGCGGAGAAGGATACCAAAGAAGAAATCTTGAAGGCTTTCAGGTTGTTTGATGATGACGAAACCGGGAAAATCTCGTTCAAAAACCTCAAGCGTGTGGCCAACGAGCTGGGGGAAAGCCTCACAGATGAGGAGCTGCAGGAAATGATCGATGAAGCTGACCGTGACGGCGACGGAGAAGTGAACGAGGAAGAGTTTCTTAAGATCATGAAAAAGACCAACCTTTATTAAAGGACTGGCGGGGATCTGCGCCTCTGCTTTTGTGAAAGTGTAACAGGACAGCTGCTCCTCTTCCTGCCTCCTTTGTCTTGGTAGTCTTACAAGCCTCTAGATCAATTATAGATTTTAAAGATACTATGTGAGATCTGCTGTTTAATTCTCAAGAGCAAACCTCGATTAAAGGTCTTTGAGTCTGGAGTGCCCTCGCTGCTTGCCATTTATTAAACTGAACACAGGAAAACTCCTTCGGTCAAACAAAACTGTGGTCCTCTGGTCATTTTAATGATTTTTAAATAACATGCACACACGGGTAATTCCTTTATTTCAAGTCTGTGTAGGAGCATGGTGAGTTTGCCAGGAGGTCATTCAAGCAATTGCTTTTCACTTAAGTGGATTCCGGTCTGAAGGATAATAATGTGGCTACTTAAGAACTATTTAAGTTGAGGGCAGATACTCAAGAAAGCCTTGCTTGCTCTTTAAAAAGATAGGTGGAGTTTGTTGAGTGTGTTGACACACGCTCTAACTCCAGCACTTGGGGGGGAATGTGTAAAACCAGCCTAGGCTTACAGTGCCCCAGCTCATCTGGAGACTACAGAATGAGACCTGTCTCAAAAACGGAAAGGGTGTTGGGGACATAGCACACTTGGCAGAGCGCCTGCTGTGCAAACGTGGAAACCTGAGTTTGGCTCCCCACCATTCCTGTAAAGTCCCGGGCTATTCCCAAAGCTTAGAGACGGGAGAGCAGATTAGACAGAGATTTCTAGAGCTCCTTGGCTATCCAGCTTTAGCCTTAGCTCTCCAGTCCTAGAGTCAGTGAGAAACCCTGTCTCAGTATATGGGCTGTGTGTGATGGCACGTGCCTTTAACTCCATCGCTAGGGAGGCAGATGCTGGTGCATCTGTGAGTTGAAGGATAGTCTGGTTTATATATGAGTTCCAGGCCAGCCAGGACTGCATAGTGAGACCCCTCCTCAAAAACAGGGACGGGCACCTATTTAAACACATGTATGTATGCTGGTACACACATCCACATAAGCATACATGTTGTATACACACATAACTGGAGCTTTAGCTCAGTACTAGATTGATTGTATAGCAATTGTAAGGCCTTTGTGCAAGGAAATGTATATAGGCCTGCCTTTGGAGGGGGTTAGCTGCAATGGTGACTGTTTTCCTGCTTTATTGTGTGCCCATGTGTTTTCTTCTTAATGAGTCTAAATTATCTACTGAGGGGTATGGAGAGAGGATATGCAGACCTAGCACAGGATAAAAATGTAATTTGTGGCCTAAGCAACTAGTCCCTTTGTTAGGATGAGTTCTTTTTGTCCCTGACTGGTCCCATACTCAATATGTAGCCAAAGATGTCCTTGAATTCCTAATTTTCCTGCCTCTACCTCCCAAGAGCTGGGATTATAGGAGTATCACACCAGTTTATAGAGCGCGGGGATGGAACCCGGGGCCTTCCTCATGCTAGGTGAGCCCTGTACCAGCTGAGCCACAAACCCCTGGGCTTGTTGAGACAAGGTTCCTCTGTGTCCCAGTCTAGCCTCAGACTTGTGTCTCAGCCATCCTAGAGCTGGGGACCACATGTGTTCACCAACACGTTCCGTTTAAATGAATATTTACAAACACAATTTACAATCTTAGTTGTTTCAAAGACATATCTGAGGACTGATGCTATTAAACATACCTAAGGGCTGAGGACATGGATTATTGGGTAAGCTGCTCAATCATGAGGACTCGAGTCTGCATCCGCAGAACCCTCCTAAGAAAAAAACTAAGGATGCCTCTTTAGCTCCAGTGCTAGGAGTTGGGGAAGAGATGGAAGAGGCATATCACAAGCTTGCTGGCTGACCAGTGCAGCCAATTGGCAAGTGAATGAGCCTGTCTCAAATAAGTATGATAGAAATAGAGGCGGTTACTCTAAACATCCTGTTCTTCCCATGTATGCATACACACAAACCACACATGTACAAATACGTTTTAAGCTACTCATTCTTAGAAATAGCAATGGCAATTTTAGCTACTAAAATGTGCATGTGTTATTAGTTTTCGGCTACCAGCTACTATCTGCTAATTCTTACAGCACTTGGCTTTGTTCTCTTGTGATACGTAGTTAATGTTAGAGTCTCTGGGATATAAATACTCTTTCACTTTTCAAATCCCAGTAAGCTAGTTCACTGTGACACGAGTATGTCATACTACTCAGATTGTTGCACTTGTGCCCACTACAATGGTCCTCTTGGAGGCTCTGAACGTCAAGTGTTGGTGTCTGCAGCCTGGGTGAGTGCTCCTTCTTTCTTCCAGCTCCTTCATCAAAGCCTTTCTTATGGCAATCTTCAGGTAGTACTGTGACTTTAACATGTGTTGGGGGTTGGTTTGATTGTTTGTATTTTGATGCTAATTACTGGCCCTCAGGATCTGGTTACTGGCAGGATACAGTAACCTTGTTATGTAAACCTGCCTAAGACATTCCTAATTGGTTGATTAAAAGGCCTAAAACCTGGGCTGGGCTGAATGGGGTAGGCGTGGCTAAGGTTCTGGGCTTTGGGAACAGGAGAAACATGGGATATGGATGAACAGACAGGAAATGAGGAGGAAGGAGGATGTCACGATTGGTTAGCATGGAGAAGGAACCATGTGGGCCGGGAAGAAGGACTCCAATAACGGTTTGGAAAGGCCCAGATGAAGAATACAAGCATTTATAAGATTATGGATGGAAGGTAGCCCGGATAAGTATGATTAATGTGGATGGCATTGGATGGGGGCTGGGAGGTGGATGTTGAGGTTACTGAGAAAATGTAGGTAAAATATCTGCCCAGCCTAAAGTAAATAAGGCAATTATAAAATTTAACAGGTGTCTGTCTTATTAATTGTAATAGCAGGTTAAATAATGCCGCCGCAATAATTATACAAGTAATAATAAACAATGTATAGCCCAATACAAATTTTATTTACAACAGACAAGTTAGTCCCTGTTGTGGGAATTAAGTCCAGAAGGCCAGTTACCCTCTTTAGTGACAGCCACCATCAGCCAGAAAAACAAATGAAAAAATTACCAGAATTGAAGCATTTAACAACTTTATGTGAAGATTTCATGTAGGTTTACTTATAATCACAATATTTACCTTTCTTTTACTGGTATTTGCCATTAGGTTTCAAAACTTCCATCTCAGCAGGAGCATATTATCTGAATTTTCTCTAATTTGAGATTTACAAATCTTCAAGGACAGCATCGTTTTTCATTCTAGAACAAGGAAGGTTTAATTTACAACACACATGCGTAAATAAAAATACTTTTAAAGAAAGAATAAAAGAAAAAAAAAGCTGAGTGCCACCAACATTTCTTTCTCTCTGCTTCCTGACCATAAACGAAATGATGAGTTGCTTTATTCTCCTGCCACCATGCCTTCCCACCACCACAGACAGCGACCTCAATCAATGAGTCGGAAATAAATGCTTTCTTCCTTGAGCTGCTTTTGACAGAAGTGAGGAAAGTGAAACGAGAACTGAGACTGTTTCTCATGAAAACAGAATGCTCTGGAGGCAGGTGATTCCAAAGAATTAGGACCCGTGCCACTGGGTTCCATGAGAAAAAGACAAGGATTGGGAATTCCAGGAAGACGTCTCAAGTGTCTGGCAACCATACACCCATAAATAAAAAGTAAAAAGAAATCTTACCAAACAAGACTTCTCAACAGCCAGACATTCCTGAGGAAGGCCATGCTGCCTCAGGATTACGATCCTGCTCTGCAGTCAGGGTACAGAGGCACACTGAAGACCTTTCTCCAGGTGCCACAGACGTTTCAAGAAGCTATTACTGTTTTGATGATCTGTTTGGCATCTCCACTTCAGTATGTGTTTCCAGGATGTAACATGAAGTGAAACATCTAGGCATAAAAATCTACAGGCTCACCACATTATCAGTTATTATGTTATTAATGTGTATCTATGCAGCTATATATGTACTGTGATGTGCATGTGGAGGTCAGAGAACAGCTTTCAGGAGCTGACTCTTCCCGTCTACCACGGGGTCTGGGATCAAACTCAGGTGTGCTGGGCAAGCATGTTTACCCACTGAGCCATCTCCCTAGCCATGCAATTTTCATTCTGATATTAATGACCACTGAAAATTACTTTTCCTACATAACACTACTATTGATGACGACAACCTTAGGAATATGTATCTGCCTTATAGTGGACCCTGTCTGATTTGTTTGTAACTAAAGGTAATATTAAGCGAAATATGTGATCATTACTTAACTAAAATTAACTTACTTTGTAGTAGAGTACTTAATATAGTATATGAACAATAGAACTCAGTATAGCTCTTGAAACAGCATGTGCCCTGTATCAGACACCAACTAGAATCTTCTGCATATTTCATTATTATACCCATTACCAAACAAAAACAAAAACATGGAGAGATTAAGCAGCTTGTTCAAAATTATGCAGCTAGTAGTGCTAAAGGAAGAACCGTAGCCCACTTACTCTGACTCTAGACTTTTGGACACAAAACTAACATCCTACCCTAACTCTATTGCATTTAACTCCTTTGCCTGTCTGTCTAGGACAACAGATGCCTCTAAAGTCACAGGCTTAACAGTGCTATTGGATTTAGAACAGTTTTTGAACTCCCCATTTGGAGACAACCTAAAAAGTTCCAGAAATTTCTTCTGAACATTATGAAGAGACAATTCCTTCCCATTCAAAGTAGGCTTATTTAAAAACAAACAAACAAACAAACAAACAAACTCAAGTTGTTTGTGGTCAACTCTGAGGAAGCGAATACCTTGAAGAGAGGAGTGCTGCCACCTGTGGTGGGAAACAGTAAATGCGATTGAACTGGAGAGTCTAATTTCTTTCAATGTCTATGAACTGGCTTTGAGGGACTTCTAAAACAGCAGCACCAGAAAGGGCGAGGCTGACAACAGCGTCTTTGGGACAAGTGTCTGATCATCAAGGAAACCTAGTGTTTTGAAGGAATGATATTCACGTAATCTTCGTAAGTGGTGATGCTCTGTTCTTTCTACCCTTTTTTGGGGAGAGGGCAGTTTGGGGTTTGGTTTTGAAATAGGATCGCATGTAGCTCAGGCTATCCTGTGACTTAAGGGTAACCTTACCTCCTCGTTGTTTTGTCCCAGCCTCTGACGTGCTGGGACTGCAGGTATGTCCCACCTTGCCTGCGTGGTGGTGCCATTTTTTAAGTTCTACACATATGTGGCATTTGCTGTGGAGAAGAACTGCAACTGCATTTCTGAAGAAGTGACCCGGGGCAGAGAGAAGCCACGCCAGTAGGAGATTCTCCTGCATTAAATGGTCCGCATAAGCCCTTGATTAGTAAAGGCACAGACTTTGCCAGCACAGCTACAACAGTGAACCACTTTGAAGGGGGGAAAAAAAAGATTAAAAATAACAATAAGTGAATTGTAGCAAAAAAGGAGAAGACTGGAGAATAAGCACGTCTCCCACAGAGCACAGTAGGCTCAGGACAACACTATTCAAAATAAACACGCCTCTTCACTCACACTCACCAACACTTGACCGTAAGCGCACTTCCACACCCGCATGTAGTCATTCTCAATAAGGAAAGAGGTTTGGAACCCAGGGGAGAGAGATTTAAAGTATTTGGCTGGTTAGTGATGGGCTTGCAGTTTCTCCTGACTTCCCATCTCCCAAGCTGTCTCTTCCATCATGCGGAGTTTGTGAGACTGAGGCCCAGAGATAAAACCTATCTTGTACAGAACCACTTGGCAGCTACATGAGGGCTGCAGCTGAGTAGGTTATTTATGTGGAATGTGCAGCCAGACCACAAACAGAGGCTGAAATCTTCTCATGAGTGTAAATGTCACGTTTATTTCCTCAGATAAAGGGATGAGACGTGAGTCATACATAAGTTGTGTGAGTACACAGCTTGGGCTGGCCCAGAGCATTTCTCTGTTCTAACTATCCATAGCCCTAGGCCTGGAAGCTTTAAGCTTCTGTACAGTCTGATCTTCCAAGCTGATTGATTCAATCTGGCTTCTCTTGGCTTCTGACTGAATTGCTCTGTTTGACCCCATTCTAACTTTGTCAATATGTTGTAATCTTCTGGCTCATTTTCACTCTCTGGCTTGCTCTGTCTTCACCCGTGTCTAGCCTGTCTCTGTAAAACTGTCCTGATAAGACTGCCACAAACACACATCACCACCCCTTTCTCTCTCTGTGCTGCTCTTAAGTAGCATCTTTTTCCTGTACTGTTCTTGTGAGAGTTGGGCATACCTTATCTCTGGTTCATTCTGTCAAATCTTTCCCCGATTTATCACTTAGATATCTGCCCCTCAATTAGATGTCACTTTTTAACATGGCTGCCGCTTTCTGCAGACTAACCTTACCTTTACTGTTAGAAATTAAAGGTGTAGGGGCTGGAGAGATGGCTCAGAGGTTAAGAGCATTCTCTGGTCTTCCAGAGGTCCTGAGTTCAATTCCCAGCAACCACATGGTGGCTCACAACCATCTATAGTGAGACCTGGTGCCCTCTTCTGGTGTGCAGGTGTACATGTAAACAGAACTTTGTGTCCATAATAAATAAATAAATCTTTAAAAAAAAAAAAAAAAAAGAAAGAAATTAAAGGTGTATACTAAGGGAATGTCTGTATTCCAGCCAGATCTTACTGTAGTCCAGGGCATGTCTACATTTCAGCAGTGTTCCATAGACCTAGAAAATTCATCTGCACATGAGTCCAGGGCCCTGGCGCATGGGCGCCCACTGCTCCCAAGTGCCCTGCTTTCTCTGCCCAGATAGGCATTTTCCCCTATTTTCTCTTAAGCATTATTCAATTTTCTGAAGGTTTTGCCATCACAGTCTCATATGTTCTCTTTTATTTTTTATCTAAAATTTGAGGTGTTGAGGGATTGAACCTCAGGAGCCTCACATGCTAGACAAGTGCTGTCCCACTGTGCTTCATCCCAAGCCCTGTTTTTCTTTTTAAAATTGAGCTTGGCTGTGTATTAGTCGCTTTTGAGTTACTACATTCGAATACCTGAGGAAGGCAACTGAGACAATGTTTATCTAGCTCAGAGATGGAAGCTCAAGGGTATATAAGTGGCATCAACTCCATTCTTAGTTGTATCACATCAGGAAGAGCAATGATGTCATTTGGGAGCTGCAAGATAGTACGTCTCTCTCTAGGAATAAACAGAGGTAGAGTTCCTCAATCTCTTTTGTAGGCTGTCAGCAATGGCTTGAGGCCCCATCCTCCTGGCTCACTAAACTTCATCCCCAGTGTTTCACCACAAACAGCTCCATCCTGAGGACCAACTTTAACACAAGAGCAGTTGGGGAATGTTCCTCCAGATCATAGCAGACTGCCAATTTCACATAAACACCTATATTTCTGGTTTCACAACAACCACTGGATATTGCATTGCTGAGATAACACAACAGGTAAAGGTGCTTGCAGCCAAGGATGACCATGTGAGTTCTAGCCTCCAAACCTCCACGTGGTGGCGGGAGGGAACTGATTTTGGCAAGTTGTCTTCTGAGCTCCATGTATCACACCATGTGTGTGCGCATACATACAAAACAAATGAATAAATAAATAAATGGACATTTATTCCCAAATAGATCTGGAGTCCTTCCTGGTTTTGCTCTTGGCCGGAGAGAAACTACGTCTCCTGGCTTTCGACTCAGACCACAGGAGAGGTGCTCCTTCTCACTCTGGCCACCGTGCAACCCGTGGCCTCCAAGTCTCCCATGCACAGTACTGTTAACTAGCAGCAGAGGATGTCATGCACCGAGGGAGCAGCGCTCCGCCCCATCAGCCCAGTGATAAGTGAAGGAGAATCTTCGCTAACAAAAATATCTCTCCTTCTTGCTGCTGTCCATTTCTCCCAAGAGAAAGATGCTCTCAAGTCAGGGAGGTGTACTCCCTGGATGTTCCACTTCCCTGGAGGTGGGGAGAACTCCATGCTTTTTGCTGGGGAAAAAAAAAATCCAAATTATGCTTGAATGCTTCAGAGGCTGCAGGCAAAATTCAAGCAACTAATTGGGCTATTCCTATTATTGTGTTTGCTTTCTCGGAGGAGCTAGAGGAGGCTAATGCAAGAAGACGCACCATTCGTAGAAAACCATTGACAATATTCACACAGTCAAAGAATAAACAGTATGTTCAAATAAAAACATGGCACATGGGGGAATTCTCAGCTCAGCCTCCCTCCTTGATGCCAGTTCCTGCTTGTGTCCTGATAGGACCTGGATACCTGATACCCTTAGCCTACTTCTGATACTCAGTGCTTACTGGTGCCCAACAGCGATGCTCTCTAAACATTGATAACCCTCTCAGTCCCTGACAGTGTTGGTTGGGAAAGTTTCCAGAAAGATTCCGCATCAGAGTTACCAAGAAGAAACAGACATTGTTGCCTAATAAAAATGCCTTAAGTGCAGAATGATGAACTACATGGGAAATGGGCCAATGGGGAGGGACACTTGGGAATGTGGAAGAGTAAAATTCATTTCAACTTTGAAGAAGTTAGAGTGATTATTTTCCCAGGTCCCTCAACTGAAAAATTGAGTTATGGCTATGCCCCAAGTCTTTCTATGAGCTGATCCAAAGCAAGTATCCAGCTCCGCTGTCATGCTTTCTGGGTCAGCCTGGGGGGGTGTGGAGGCCTCGTTTCCAGGTTCCCGTACTTGCAGCACTCTTCTTGGAATACCAGGAATGAGGCAATTGCTTCATTAAGTCTCGGTGGTGGCGGGTACAGGAACCCCTCTCTGTGAGAACTCCAAACAGTAGGGAGCATAGGGTCAGATCACCCAGGGGTGATGTTCACTGAAAACGTGGCTGTGACAGAGAGGTCCTGGCTGGTTTTCCACAGCTGCTCCCAATTTTCTCTGGGCTCACCTTTAAATTAAAAGAATCTCTGCATTTTCAAGAATTTGAAAACAAAGCTATGTTTGCGAATATCAGACTCACTTTTATGTCCTTGCAAGCAATTGGTTGCGTTCCTTTTTCTGCACTTAAAAACCAAACAACAAAAACCAACCAAACAAACAAACAAACAAAAAACCCAAAAACTATTTTCCCACCCCACCCCAGAATGTCATATATGTAAATTATTCCAAATTAATCTTTAGCATGTGCCCATGTTGTTTCCATTTACTACACTTTAAATATATCCATTGTTCTCTTATAAAAGCTTTTGGCTACTATTTTAGAATTTGAAATGTATTAGAAAAAAAATGAGCACAATTAGCAAGTACCATTCAACAAGTGTTAATGGCATAAAATACCCCAACAATATACAAATAATACCGTTAAAGGCTTTGTGATAATGCATAAAAGTTTCTTATTTGTGTGTGTGTGTGTGTGTGTGTGTGTGTGTGTGTGTGTGTGTGGTGTATCCGTGGATGATGTCATCTCTTACACGTAGGGATATAGCATTGTTTGTGCACACACTTGGAGAGGATGAGAGGAGGCTGTCAGCGTGTTTCTGTCTCATCCGTCGTCCTTTGAGACCGGGTTTATTTCTGAAGCTGGAGTAAGGCCGGCATTCAGCAAGCTCCAGCAATCCTGCCTCCAGCTCCCTCAGTGCTTTAGGCTCGCAGGGCAATGCCCGGCTTTTTATGTAGGCCGTGAGATCCAGGCTCGGGTCCTCACGCTTGGGCAGCGAGCGCTCTTTCCCCCTGAGGCATCTTTCTGTCCGTCTCTGCAGTCTTTGTCTATATTCAATGTGCACATGAGCACCGAAGTGAGAGTACGGAGGTCACCGTTATGCTGTGCTGGCAATTCAACTGGCCTGCCTTTAGGGTCCGGCCAACTTCCTGTGTCAGTACCTGTGACATCATCTGAGCCACATACTTAGTGATGGGTCTGCTACGCCCTCTCCCTCTCCCCTCCCTCAGCCTCTCTGCTCTCTCTCCTCTTTCCTCTCTGTGCCTCCAATACATATCTTTCACAACACATCTGTCATGCGCGTGGCACATTTTTAAATGTACCCCAGCGTTTGGTGCTGCGACTCGGATATAGGCTTCTCCGGCTGCGGCGCAGGAGTGACCCACCACCTGTCCCTCTGCCGGGGTTGCTCCGAGCAGCCGACGCCGCTGCCACGCGTTCCTGGCACCGGGGACCAGGCCGGAAGCTCGGACGCTGGGGCTTCGCCCTGAGTTTGCGGGCAAAGGCTGAGATGCTGCTTTACCACCTCCGCCAACAGGGCAAAGCCGACAAACCATGCCCCTTGCCTCAGCTGCCCTTAGGGTCTGTGGAGCCGCGGGCTCATGGCCGCGCACCCCTCCCCCATTCCTGCCCCCAAGCCCGCTCGCTCCTCTCCCCTCCCCACTTCTGCACCGGGTCTGCAGACTCGCAAAGCAAGCCAGCATTCCCTGATTTCTTTTTCTCCTTTCAAAAAAAAAAAAAAAATCTTAAAATTAAACAGTAAACCTTGGGATGACCACATGGTACAAAACAACAGTTTTAAAGCTTTTTATTTACAATTAAACACTATTTTATCTTTTAGACTAAAACCAACAAGTTCATTTTAAATTGGTATGGATATTAACATAAATTTCAAGTTATATCTTTACAACATGCTGTATATATGATTTAACCCTGGTTCAGAATTATTTTTATGTGAAATTTAAAGGTTATAAAGGTCTATTCAAATTAAGCTAATTTAAAATGTATGTCTAACTGCTTATGTCTTTATCAGTTCCTGAATTAATGAATGAATGCTGTTTTTTCTGCCTCAAGCTGCCTATGATCTGGATGCACTATTAGGCTTTCTGACTAATAGATTTGGTATAATAAATTCAAATGTAATTTTAAAACTATTTCATACTTTTCTACTGTATTATTGGTTCTAAAACTCATGACTCATGCAATGTGATAGGACCAGCAGGATCACCAGTCAATAAACTGTATCTGTAATTAAAAGTTTTGCTTTGATACTAGTTCAAAAATTTATTTATAGTCATGCTAAAAAAAATTAAGCTTTACTTGGCCTCATGTTTTCTGTTTTCAAGGTTAAGCCTAAGATGGATATCTATACAATCAAAGTCTGTTTGGCTCAGCTATACTTAATAGATCATGGTCCTCAAACCTGTCAGAAAATCTGCAGAAAGTACATTAAATGCTTAATAAAAATAGCTTAATGTGACAGAAACCTCAGCTTCTAGTGGTGACCCCAAAGCCTCCAGGAAGATTTGGGCAAGACTGCCCCAACTAGCCACTGCCAAGGCCCTGCCTGAACTGTGGAAAATATAACACCCAGAGTGACTGCCCCGTTTTGCCTAGACAAAATAAGGTTAGTCATTCTCCCAAATTCCTGTCATGGAAAGACCTCTCAGATTTGCTGGGCCCAGCACCCGAAGATGGTGCTGCGATGCCCACTAGAGCCACTGGCACCACAGGAGCCTGATGCGAAGGCCATCTGGGTAATGGGTGAGCCTCTGTCATATTAATCAACACATAGGCTGTTGGGCTATGCATTCTGAGATAATTTACCCTCAGGTCTCTGATGGGCTTGAAGACCAGTGTAACAGCAGAAAGCAAGGCTCCCCTACCCTCTCAAAAGGTAAGTGTATGTAAGGTCTGAGCTTCTGAAAAAAGTGTGTGAGGGTCTAAGAAGATGTTTTAAGGTCGAGAGATGCAAGTTATGAAGGTTGCAAGGTCTAAGGTGGTTGAAGGTACCCTAAATAAGTAAAAACGCTTCACATTTCCTCCTGTTGCTATGCTGCTGCTGTGTTAACTGCCCAGAGCTTTGACGTTGATCTCTAGAGCTCTGATTCATTAACCTAACTCTGATAAAAACGTTCTACTATGTGATCTACTATCATAGTTTCAAGTTCAAGATTTTAACTCTTTGGTTTGTCTTTTAAGTTTAAACTTAAATTTTTTTTCCTCATTGTGCTGGATTTACATACCTCCAGTCTTCTAGGTAGAGAAAAGAAGAATCTTCCATGATGTGTAATCACAGTGAAAGATAAGATCAAGTGAGCTTTTGGCCCTCGAACTTCAGGAAAGGCTTCTGCCTTTCCAGAGCTCACTTGAAAGAACGGTTGTGCTGTTGGCACAAAGGTGAGCGCCCACCGCCTTTCCTGCGATGTATGTCTCAGCGCAGATTACGATGGTGATGCTCACATCTCTACAGTTTTATCATCTCCTTTGTGTAATTTAAAAGGGATTCCTGCAAACTGCAGGAAATCCACCTCTCACGTCGGTCGGGCTCCAGATAAGTACTGCACCTCTTGTCTATCTCAAAAAATAAGATTCCTCTCCCTTACCCTGGTTTTGGAACTCCTCTTTCCTGGCTACCCCATTGCTACATCCATCCATATAAAACCTGTGGATTGGTAAGTTCCCTTCCATGGTTCCCTTTGTCTGAAAGACTGACCAGTATCTCTCTGGTTCGTTGGAAATGGAGGTACCCTCCCACCATTTAGTCACCATCTGAATCAGTCCCACACCCCACACCTGGGACCCAACCCAAAACATGTTTATATCCACGACAATTTTTAATCACCATAATCATCTTAACTTTAGCTAACAACCTATTCCGACTATTTACCGGCTAAGTAGGAATTATATCGTTCCTTCTTATTGGCTGATGGTATGGCCGAGCTGATGCAAACACTGCAGCCCTCCGAGCAATCTTATATAACCATATTGGAGATATTGGGTTTATAACATGATTCTGCCTAAATACAAACTCCTGAGGACTTGAACAAATCTTTTCAGTTAATAATAACCCTAACATATTCCCACTTTCGGCCTTTTAATGGCAGCCACAGGAAAATCAGCACAATTTGGTTTACAGCCCTGACTTCCATCCGCTATAAAAGGTCCAGCTCCAGTCCCAGCCTTACTTCACTCAAGCACAATACTTGCGGCAGGGATTTCTCTAATAATCCGATTCTTTCCCCTGACTTCGAATAACAACTTACTTTGAACACTAATATTGTGATGGCACCGTGGAGAGCGCTACGTTGACCCGCTGGGGAGGACTTCACAGTCAACCAAGTGGGTGCTCCGCTGACTCCCCAGGTGTGTGGGTTACACTGATCCCACCGAGGTGGGCTTTTCTGTGACCACACTTGGGATGGCATCACGGAAACCCCACCAGGGAGGATGTTAGAGTGACCCCAGGTATGACGTTACGGTGACCCTGCTGGCGAGGGCTTACTGGAACCCCATTGAGGAAAAAATTAAGGTTAGCGTACTGGAGAGGACATCGCAGGGAACTTACTGGGGAGAACATTAGAGTGATTCCACTGGGCTGGGTGTCACAGTGATGCTACTAGGGATGACATGCAATGAACCCATTTGAAAGGACTCCGCTGTCGGGTACATCACAGTGACCTCACTGGAAAGGACTTTACAGTGGCCCACTGGGGAGTCGTTCCACTCAGCATACTGGGGAGGATTTTACACTGTCTCCACTGGAAAGGACATTACAATGACCACATCTTAGAAGGACACACAGCGACCCCACTGGGGACAATGTTACAGTTAGCCCACTGAGAAGGACGTTACAGTCACACGACTAGGGATGGTGGTACTGTGACCCCAGGGGGAAAACAGAACAAAGAACTCACGGTGTGCACATCACAGTGACCCCGCTGTGGGGGCATTGCCGAGACTGCCCGGAAAAGACAGCACTGTAGAGAACGGTCTAGCTAACCCAGAGGAGGAAGTTACGATACCTCATCCAGGAGGGTGCTCACTATGCAGAGAATATCATAAGGATACGTCACACTGACCCCTTGGGAGGACGTTAGAGTAGAACTTATGCACAAGATGTTCAGCGCCCCACTGGGGAGGATGTTCAATGAGCCCATCTAAAGAGGACATACGGTGACCACACCGGAGGGGACTTTACTGTGACTTCACTGTAGAGGACATCATGATGGCCACAGTGGGAAGGGCATTAAATTGACCCCACTGTGTAGGATATTACAGTGACCCAGCTGGGGAGGGAGGATGATACAGTGACCCCCACTGGAAAGGCCATTATGGTGAACCCACTAAGGAGGACATTCTTGGGGAGGGAGCTACATTTATCTCACTGGAGAGGGACCCCACTCAGTGGGACCCCACTGAGGAGGACTTACTGTGACGCTACTGGGGAGGCAAGCACAGTGAACTCACTAATTGCACGTTACCGTGGGTCCTCTGAGGAGAGCACGCCAGGACCCCACTGAAAAAAAAAAACAATAGTGGCCCCACCAGGGAGGATGTTACAGAGACACAAAGAGGAAGGACCTAGGGACCTCCCCACTGGGGAGGTCATTACACTAACCCGACTAGGGAAGACATCGCAGTGACATTGCAGTGAATACATTGAGGAGGATGTTACAGTGAGCAAACTGTGGAGGACACTGTAGTGAGCCAATGGGGGTGGAGGTTAGGGCGACCCCCCTGGGGGGCACAGTCACAGTGGCCCTATTGGGAAGGACGTTACAGGACCCCCGCTGAAGAGGAAGTTATGATGACCCTACTGGAGAGGACAGTGACCCGCTGGGGAGGTTGTTATCGTGACCTCACCCTCACCGGGGAGACCAGTACGGTGACCCCACCGTGGAGGACGCACAATGACCCCAGTTGGGAGAGCGCTACAGTGGCCCACTGTGGAGTGTATTGCACTGACCTCTGGGAAGCCCTCCACGGTCCCCCATGGGGAGGACGTTACAGTGGGCCATGAGTGAGTTCATCACACTGACCCCTACGGTAACCCCAACTAAGGGAACGTACAGCGACACCGCTGGGAAGGAGGTTACAGTGACCTCATTTGGGAGGACATCATGATGGCCACATTATGGAGGGTCACAAAGTGAACTCACTGCATGCACCTTCCAGTGACCCCACGGGGAAGGTTATCACATCCACCCCACTGGGGAGGATGTTACAGTAATCCCACCGCTGAGGACTGCACAGTGAGCCGCTGGGGAAGACATCGCGGTCACCCCACTGGAGAGGACGTTACAGTGACCCCACTGGAGAGGACTTCACAGTGAACAATTGGAGATGACACTACTATGAACCCTTCTGGGAGAATGTTACTGTGGCCTCACTGGGAAGGCTATTACAACGGCCCCACTAAGGAAGATATTAAGGGGACCCCACTGAGGAGCACATTACTGTGACCCCATTTTGGTGGACATTTCATTACCCCAATAGGGGGACAATACAGTGACTGCACAGAGTAGGGCGCAAACGGCCCTACTAGGGAGGAAGTTCCAGCTACCTGGCTGGGGAGAACACTACGGCTACCCCACTGGGGAGATGTTACAGTGACCCCAGTGCGGAGGACACCACAGCGATCTCACTGGGGAGGACAGCACGGTGACCTCGCCAGGGAGGAAGAGAAGGCATTTGCGGTCGGGAGGATATTACAGAGACCCCACTGAGGAGGTCATTACACTGACCTGACCGGGGAGGACATCACAGTGACCTCACCAGGGATGATGTTATCGTGACGCCACTGGAGAGGACGTTAAATGTCTCCCCTGTGGAGTACTTTACAGTTACCCCACTGGGAAGGACATTGAATTGACCCCACTAGGGAAGACATGACAGTGACTCCACTGGAGAGAACATTACTGTGACCCGACGCAGGGGGATGTTACACTGCCCCCACTTGGGATGATATCACAGGGAACTCACTGCTTGAGAGTTACAGTTATCTCACTGGGGAGACCGTTACAGCGACGCCCCTGAGGAGGGCGTTACAGTGACCCCACTGGAAAAGACATTACCGAGTCCCCCTTCCTTGGGAAGGACGTTACAGTGACACCACCACGGAGGAGGTTATGGGGACTGCATTGTGAAGGACATCACAGTGCCCCACTGGGGAGGACGTCAGAATGAAATCACTGCGTACACGTTAAAGTGACTCCACTGGGAAGCCCATCACAGTGAGCCCACTGCAAAGGATGTTAAAGTGACCACGCTGGAGACAACGTTACAGTAATCCCGCTGGGGAGGACGATACAGTTACCGTCCTGGGGAGGATGTTACAGGGACCCACTAGGGAGGACATTCCAGTGAGCCCACAGGGGACCAGACACAGTGTCCATACTGGGAAAGACATTACAGTGAGCCCATTGGGGAGGACGTAACAGCAAGTCCATTGGCAAAAATGATAGCGATACACCACTGTCAAGAACAAACAATGACCCCGCTGGGAATTACATCATGACGACCCCTCAGGGGAGGACATTAATATAACCCCACTGGGGAGGAGGACACAGTGACTGCACCGAGGAGGACTTTACAGCACCTCACCGGGGAGAACGTCACAGTGTCGCTGCTGGGAAGGACATCACAGTGACTCCACGGGACCCTACTGGACAGGACGTTACAGTGAACCCACTGGGGAGGACCCTAGGGTAAATCCCACTGGGGAGTTTGTTACAGTGACCACTGTATTAGGACCACTTATTAGGAGGTTTCAGTGACCCCACTGGGGACGACGTTACAGTGACCCCACTGGAAAGAACATCACAGTGACCTCACTGGGGAGGACATCTCAGTGACCTCAGTGGGTAAGTCCTGAGGAGGACTTTACAGTGACACCCCAGGAGTTGATGTCACAGTGGCCCCCTGAGGAGGACCTCATGGTGACCTCACTGGAGAAGACAATAAAGTGACTCCACTGGGGAGAACATTACAGAAACCTCCCAGGAAGGAGTGTCACAGTGACCCCACCAGAGAGGACGATACCGTTAACCCACTGTGCAGAATGTTAATTTGACCTCACTGGGTGAGACGTTATGGTGACTGCCATGGGGAGGACATTACAGTGACCCACTAGGGAGGATGTCCCAGCGACTGCACTGAGGAGGAATCTGCACTGACCTCATGAGGGCGGGTGTTAAGCGACCCCACTCGGGTGAGCGTCACGAGGATCTCACTAGAGCGAATGCTACAGGGACCCCACTGGGAAGAACTGCACTGACAACTGCAGAGGAAGTTTTAGGGAAGGGCGTCAGTAAGAACTCACTGCCTACAGGCTAAAGTGACTCTGGGGAGGACAGGGATGTCCCGGGAAGAACATCACTGGCCCCACTTAAATGGACATAGAAATGACCCTAAATGGGTAGACAATACAGTGACCCACTGGGGAGGATGTTACAGTTACTGCTAGGGAGGACAGTACAATGACCCACTGGGGAGGACAGTACAGTGACCCACTGAGAAAGATGTTACAGTCATCCCATTGGACCTAACTGGAGAGAACATCACAGTGACCCCACTGCTGAGGCCATTAGAGTGACGGCAGTGGAGAGAAATGTACACTGATCTCACAAGGCGTGTGTTCCCCACGCTGGGGAAGACAGTAATTTCACCCCACTATGGAGGACGCTACAGTAACTCCACTGGAAAGGCTGTTGCAGTCCCCACTGAGGACGACGTTACTGTGACCGCACTGCAGAGTATGTTCCGGTGACCCCACTTGGAAAGGCGACACGCAGCTCACTGCTGGTTATAGTGGTTTCCTGGGGAGGAGCTTACAATGAGCCTACCGGGGAGGACATCAGAGTGGCCCCACTGACCGGACTGGGAAGGATATCACAGTGCCCACGCTGGGAGGACATAGGTGCCACTACTGGGAAGACATTTGGGGAGATTGCTACAGTGACCCCACTTGGGGGAACACAACAGTTACACCATTGTGGAGGACATTACTGGGAAGGACATCATGGTGACCCCACTGGGGAGGACATTGAAGTGATCCCACTAGTGAGGACATACAGTTACCTCACTCAGAAAAAAATGATGTAGTTACCCCATTGAGGAGAATATTATAGTGACCTAAGTTGGAGGAGTTTACTTGTGACGTCACCAGAATCCCCTCCCTGGGGAAGAAGTTACATTGACACAAGTGGGGAGGACATTACGGTAAGCTCACTGTAGGGGTAGCACGGAGACCACACTCGGAGTACACTTCGGTGACCACACTGGGGAGTCAGGGCCACACTGGGAAAGACATTACAGTGGACCCATTGGAAAGGACATTCCACTGACCCCACTGGGAGGACATTATAGTGACTGGGGAGGATGTTACTGGGACCTCACTGAGGAACACTTACAGAAGCCACACTTGCAAGGATGTTCAGTGCCTCCCTGGGGAGGATGCTAAAGTGAGCCCACTGGGTAAAATACTACAGTTCCTTCACTGGGGAGGAAATGACAGTGACCGCACTGGGGAGGACGTTACGGTGACCAAACGGAGAAGAACATATCGTAATCCACCTTGGTAATCCACCAGTGTCCGCACTGGGTCCTCACGGGAGCGGGCATGTTACAGTCACCCCACTGGGGAGGACATCGCCGTGACCACACTAGGGAGTGGATGAAGGAGACCCCTCTGGGAAGGTCCTGTCACCCACTGGGAGGACAGTACAGTTACTCCAGCAGTAAGGACTGTACTGGAACCCCACCGGGGAGCTTCCAGTACACTTTCTACTAGAAGCTGATCAGTTTCACCGTTCCCTTGTGTTAGAGGGCCTGGTGGACCCATATGGAATCTGATATGGGTTATATACAATGGATGATAGCTATTTTTGATCACTTGTGGTTGAATAAACAGTGAAGTTAATTCTGAATCATCCTAAATACGTTCAGCAGTTTCCATATGCAAAACAACTCTTTCTGCATAATGAGAGTCAGTTATTGTCGGGAGCCGCTCCCGCCATTACAAGATGGCGCCGGCTTCCTGCTTCCTGGTTCTTCTTGCCAGCATTTTCGCGCTTCTTGCCTGCGCCGCCCTGCAGTTTACGCATGCGCAGCTTTATGCTAATGAGGGTTTAGGCTGCACTCCAATTGCCAGCCATATGCTTATGAAGACTTGAACAGAGCACCAATTACAGACGGACAGGTCGTGCTGCTGGCTATTTAAGCAGAGCACAACCCGGGGTTTGGGTCCTTCACCATCTGCAAGAAAGAGCTGTTCAATAAACTTGCTGCTGAAGAAATCCTCGGTTGTCGCGTCGTCCTTATCGGCAAAGGCCGCGCGCGACAAGTGGTGCCGAAACCCGGGAACCGCCGAACCCGGAGTGGAGGATCGCTTCGAAGGACCCCGACTGCTTGTCGAGTAAGGATTCAAAGTCAGTGGCGTGAGAACCGCGGTACTTTTCTGCAAGGTATGATTTCTGTGGTCTTGTTGTGTTGTCTGTGCCTTAGTTGTGGGAAACGGGGCCATCAAGACAGTCTATCCGAAGCAGAAAAGGGAATTAAGACCGGTAAATTCCCTAAGGATGGGACCAAGGAAGATAAGGCTAAAGCGCTGAAGGCGCGAAAGCTAGTTAAGAAGTCAAAGAAACCAAAACAGACTGGTAGCAAGGAAAAGAAGAAAGCCACCTCGTCATTGAGCGAGCCGGAGTCTACAGAGAGCGAAAACAGCTCTTCTGAGAATCAACAAACTGATGAGGAATCAGGGCTCGACCCTGACGAGCAGGCAGAGTTGGATGAGGAAGCAGCTAAATATGAGGAAGGGCGTTACCGCCTGGATCCGCCACCATATGTGGCCTATGCTGGCACTTCCGGGTTCTCCATGCGGAAGTCAGCCACTGAAAAACCCAAATCTGCAGAGACAAAATTTTCCCTGATATCAGAAAAAGAGAGGAAGCGGATTAAAACCGCGTTCCCAATCTGGGAGGACGCTCGGGTAGTTAATCAGACCTTATACCCACCTGAAGTATATGAACAAATACCGGTAACAAATCAAAGCTTGGCAGCAGCTGTGCTCTCTGCTCTTATAATCATTAAAGGACCGGATCTTATTTTAATAAGATCCAGGGGAGCTGTGTGTATTTTCCCACAGGACCAAGAAAATCCAATTTGGGTTCCGGCGCGATTGACCCGGGTGGTGAAGCAAGATGAGCCTGACCCTAACTTTGATCCTGATCCTGAGCAGAGTGCAGATGAACCTGGAGGTGGAGACCCAGGAGATCCGCTGGGGGATCCTATCAACATTCCCACGACCAATGCCAGTCATGTATGATGCACAAGTCTTCCCCCGGCTCTTTACCACCAATGACTCCATAGGGCTACCATATTTGCCAATGTCTCAACAATCTAATTGGTCCGCCGAATTTGATGAGACAATGAGAAAATTACGCCTAGCAATTGTTCAAATTAATTCCACTCGCCTAGATGTTTCTGTTACTCAAGGATTATTTAACTGGTTGTCCTCTGCATTTTCCTATTTTAAGGAATGGGTTGGTGTGGGCATGTTTGGAGTGATGTTTCTCGCAGGTTCCTCTGTTTTTGGTTGCTCTGCCATTTTTAGAGACAGCAACATCTTAAAAATGTGGCCATGGTGCGGGCTATGTTGGCTGTGGAACAGGGAGCATCTCCCCAAGTTTGGCTTAACATGCTCAATCGTTGAGACACTGTCCGAACTTGTAGCACTCCTGACGGGCACAGGTTCCCATTGCACCAGGATGCTGTTCAAGACAGACCTCTGCACCTCCCAGGGCTCAGGTTCCCATTGCACGGGACTCAAGGTGCAGAGGGTCTCTTACACTGTGTAAACTCCTTGATCGCTGACGCTGTTGGCTCAGCAGGCTGATCGGTAACCTCATGGTGTGTTATTTTTCTGATTGAGATGGCCTTTAATATATATAAAAGGGGGAGATGTCGGGAGCCGCTCCCGCCATTACAAGATGGCGCCGGCTTCCTGCTTCCTGGTTCTTCTTGCCAGCATTTTCGCGCTTCTTGCCTGCGCCGCCCTGCAGTTTACGCATGCGCAGCTTTATGCTAATGAGGGTTTAGGCTGCACTCCAATTGCCAGCCATATGCTTATGAAGACTTGAACAGAGCACCAATTACAGACGGACAGGTCGTGCTGCTGGCTATTTAAGCAGAGCACAACCCGGGGTTTGGGTCCTTCACCATCTGCAAGAAAGAGCTGTTCAATAAACTTGCTGCTGAAGAAATCCTCGGTTGTCGCGTCGTCCTTATCGGCAAAGGCCGCGCGCGACAAGTTATTACATTAAGAGATTCAGAAAAAAAAATAATACCACGAGGACAGCATACAGCTTTAATTTTTAAACTGAATCATAAGGGCTCTGAGCCACTTTACTTATTTTTTTCTGACATAACCTGCTTTTTCTGATTTATTTGCATCAGTATAAAATGTAAGGGCTCCAGAAATTAGCATCCTTTTTATTATATGAGGGAGGATCCAATTAGTTCTTTTTATAACCTGAAGTCTCTTAGATTTGGGGTATTTGTTGTTAATTTCTCCCAAAAAATTACTACAAGCCCTTTGCCAGTGTTCATTTTCTGCCCATGATGAGGCAATCTCAGCATTAGTAAAAAGGCTTCTTCTTCTTCTTTTTTTTTTCCTGCTGGCTCTACTCCTGTTAATTGATGAAATCTCATTTTTCATCTCACAATCAATTCAGAAACCTTTTATATATAGGTTTTTAAGTTTTTACTTTGTGTGCTAAAAATATTCATTCTAGGATATAATCTTCTCTCTGCATGAGATTTTTTTTTTTTTTTTTTTTTGTGGAAGAATGAGTAGAAGATAAAATAACTAAAATACAGTCTAGCTTTAGATCAAATGATCTTTGTGTGCTTCTGGTATATTCTTTTCTACCAGAGCCAACTCCTTTAAGCGTCAGCTGAAAACTTTCTTGAACCATTTAAGTCATTGTCACCTTGGAAAGTCTGAAATAAATTACTTAGCTCTTGACTACTCAATCCAATTGTAGAACTTAGCCAATTAAATCTCCCAACAATTTTTGAAAATCATTAAGAATACTTAATTGGCCTTTTCTGATTTGTGCCTTCTGTGCTCGAATTTCATGAAACTTATCTTATATCCTAGATCATTAATAGAGTCTCCTCTTTGTATTTTTTTCTGAAGCAATTTTTAATCCCCAGCAAGAAAAATTTTTCTTTACTCTCTGAAACATATTTTCTAAGGTATCACTATTAGAATCAGCCAGCAAAATATCATTCCTATAATGTTAAATTATGAGTTGAAGAAATTGCTTATGAATTGTTTCTAATGGATGTTGTACAAAATATTGACACAATGTGGGACTATTCAACATTCCTTGTGGCAAGACTCTCCGATGGTACTTTCGGTTGGCATAGAGTGAATGTGGGCATGTGAAAGCAAATCTTCCTCTATCTTGTTCCTATAAAGGAACTGGGAAAAGACAATCTTAATCACTACCATAGGCCATTCCTTAGATAACAAGGAGGGCAATGGGATTCCAGGCTGTTAGGAACCCAGTGGCTGCATGTGTGTATTAATTGCTCTTAGATCTGTCAACCTCCTCCACTTGTCGTCACCCTCTCTTCAATGACAAACACAGGAGCATTCCAAGGGCTAGTGGACGCTTTTGCGTGTTGAGCCTCCAGTTGCTCTTGGACCAGCTGTTCTAGTGGCTGTAATTTTCTTTTGTCCTAGGCCATTTCTCAATCCGACCACCTTACGGCAAGGCAGTTGGTCTTTTATCAGCAGTGGTTCCAATAGAAAGTTGAAGAGTCAGCCTCTGACGTACCGTTTATGGACAGCTTGCACAGTCTGCAACTGTCTTTGATAGCATCCTTGAATTTTTTAAACCCGGAGCATCACCTATTTGGCTTGTCCCGGAAGCTGGAGGGATCCTAATCTGCACTTCCCATTGTTCTAACACGTCTCTTCCCCATGTTTATGGCTATATCAGCTACATGTGGCCTTCACTTTCCTATTTGGCCTTCTGGCCCTGTCCAGTGAAGCCATTTAATACTTTGTTTTACCTGGGATAAAGTTCAAACTCCTTGAATATCTACTCCCTAAGAGGCCAATCTGGATGCCAAGACAGTGGAGAGACCATAGTTAGCTCTGATCCAGTGTCTACCATTCCTTCTGATCTAGTGGATCTGATATCTTCTATCTACGGCTGAAGTCACTCATTGTAAGGAGTCAGTGAATATTTCTTTTGGATCTTGGATAATCTGAGTGAATGGTTCCTGCTTCTTCAACCTTGTCCCTGGCATTTAAGGCTGCCAGGCGACATAATGCCAAAGTTTCAAGTCATATATGGCTTGAATCTGTACCTCAGCATATTGGCCTTCACCCAGCAGCTGATCCTGAGAACTATTGATACCTCTGGCCCTAGTTCTCTGGGCTCTCTCCTTAGCCTCTTCTGTCCACCATGAAGGCCACTGTAACTGCAGACTAGGCTCTTATCATATCTTTCCAGGCTTGGGGGATCTTTTTGATATTTTTCATCACCCAAGGAGTTAAGATTTGTTTTGTGAATGGTGAACGCATTCCAAAGTCAGTGGCGCTTGCCTTAAATATTCTCGAATCCGGCACATGTACAGGGAGCCGCCCACATTCCTCAAACCTGTGGTGTCCAGCGTCTGCCGGCTTTTGTCGTACACTAACCAGATAAGCTAAGCTTTATTTTCTAACGAGCTTTGGTTGGCTCTCTCCATTTTCATCTCTCTATCTTAATATTTTATCTTTATTTACTAACAGTTTGCACCTTTTTTAAAGCCTGTGTCCATTTTCCATACCTCCCTTGTGTTTGCATCTCTGCCACCCTAGCATTTTGTTCATTCTGATGTATAATTTTGTAATTTCTCCTCTAAGGCTTGTCTCCATGTTTTATTTTTTTCTCTCTACTGTTTATTCTGATCTATAAATTTTTGTACCTCCTGCTCTAAGCCTTGCCTTCATATTTTATTTTCCCTTTGGTTGTAACTGATATTTTAGCATTTTTTTCATTTTGATTTATTATTTTCTGTCGTTTCGTCTCTAAACCTTGTCTCCGTATTTTATTTTTCTCCCTCTGCAGTTTCTGTAAAGCCCTCCTCTTTGAGAAGTCATAGCAAGCCAACATGGTTATTAAGGCAGGAATAATTATCAGTATAATAATAATCTCAGTCAGTAATGTGTCAATTTCAGTTAGGTCATTTATCCCTTTTCTTTCATTCCTATCTTTGACCCATTTAAAAGAGCATTACAGGAAGTATAAAAGCTTTGTTATTTTGTTCCTTCTCTTTATATGCCTTATTTTTTAATTATCAATTTCAAAGTATTTGTATCTATCTATGAATTTTTTATATTCGGTTCCTTTCCCTCTGTAAGATTAAAACATAATTTCAACCCCTTTTCCCTGTTGAGAAATGGTGGTGTGCTTTAGACTTCTGTGTCTCTGTCTCCCTCTGGTGTTCATTTCAGGGCACTCCAGTGCTGTGATTCTTCGTGCACAGGGAGGGGCGGGGATTGCAGAACCACAGGTTCAGCGCCTTGGCTCTTCGGGCACGGACTGCTGTGACCTCTCCCACCTCTGGGCAGGTGGCGCCAGTCCAGCCCTGACCCGCAGTTTGCCCGGGACCTAGGTCTCAAGGGATGCCGACTCCAGCCCCCCGGCAGACTCATTTGTCGCTCCACCCCGAAAGCTTTCTTAGGGAGGCACTGTGCTTCTGGGCACAGGCTGGGTCTCCAAGGCCGCGCCCGGCTGCTGATCTTTGCGGGACTCAGTCTGCTCGGTTCCTGCCTCCGTCCGCGATCGCAGGGTTCGCTTGGCCAGCCTGGCTGCCCGGAGAATTGCGGGTCCTCTGCCTAGGAGCGCCCGGCCGGCTGGAGCTGCATTTCACCGGCAGAGCATCCCGCAGCTCTGGGAAGCTGCGGCTCCGAACCCCTAAAGCAGCAGTTTCAAAGGCACCGCCTGTGTACTCAGTCTCCTTTCTTAAAGAGACAGTGCGCCTTTTACCCAGACTCGGTCTAGGCTTGGATTCTAACTTCTTGTCTAACGGTGGTACGCTAACCATTGTAAAAGTTTCGTAATTCTATAGGGCTTTTCTAACCTGGCTAGCTCCCAAATGATCAAGACAGTGACCTATTGGCTTATTTAACAAGCTTAAGCACCCTAACTGGTCAAGTACGATTTATACTCATTTTCTAGGCTAGTCTGGCTACTCCCCAGCTACCGTCCCCATTTTATTTGCCAATATTTTCTGTCTGCGCTGAATCTGCTCCATCAGCCCACGTTCCTTCTCAACATCATCTTCCTTTCTTCCTCTCTTCTCATGGTTCCTACCTGAGACCCCCCAAGCCGCCAAACAGAAGTCCTACCCACTTCTCTCCTGCCCAGTTACAGGCTGTTCAGCCTTTCTTTTTTAACCTATCAGTATGAAAGATATTTTTATAGAACTGTGTTTCTCAGTTTCTCTCTTAACCCAGCTATGGACCAAATAATTGAGACTCTTATAGTATTTTAACAAGCTTCACAGCACAATAATTGAGCAGTTATCACTCTACTCTTAACCCTCTAAGCTAATCTGGACTCCTCCCGGTGTAAATCCCGAGATACTTGCACTTTAGGGCTTTTTCCACTCAGCTGAATCTCTCCTGCTATCTCCTGGACATGTGCCCTTGGCTGAATCCCTTACTTCTTTCTCTAATTCCTTCCCCCTTGCTGGCAAGAAATCCAGCCCTATTCTCTCTTCTGCTCAGCAACTGGCTGTAAACTGCTTTACTGGCATATCAGGGACAATTGGGGAGCAATGCTTACACAACTCTGAGAGAGAGGAGATTGCAACCAGATATTGGGGATACAGAAATCAGCATTTGAATTACACAATAATCTTACACCTACAAATCAGAGATAATTGGGGAGCAAAGTTTACACATTTTTTGCTGTACATGAGAATGCACTCATCTGGACTGCAACTCTATCCTGGTGCCCAGAATTTAGCACCTGAATACATATAGCACCAGACCAAGCCCCAACAAAATCGAAGTTGGAAAAACCCATGAAATAATAAGAGCTGAGTAGTTTCCTTATTGTTGATGAGTACTCCTTATTTTTAAAAGTCATGTAATCAGCCATTAATGAAACTTCATGGAAGAAAAATAGTATCAAAGGCAAAATGAGTTCCCATGACTGTCACTAAGCTACTGAGTTCTCAAAACTAATCAACGATTCTAGCACAATACTGCAGAAACTGTTCTCTTTCTTCCTCTTTTTAGGGTGTGACTTTCTCTTTAAAAATGTTTTAAAATCGTATTTAGTGTGTGCATACGTACGATGCATGTACAATGACATGGATGTGATGATCAGAGGGCAACTTGCAACAGTCAGCTCACTGCTACCATATGGCTTCCTAGGATTGAACTCAGCTCATCAGATCTGCTAGCAAGTGCCTTTACCTGCTGAGCCACCTCACAGACCCAAGATAATATTTTTCTGTACAACTTATTTAAAAGTTGTGTTCATGGTAGCTGAGAGATAACTCAAAGGTTAAAAGATTTACTGCTCTTACAGAGGATACACAAGATAGCTAACTCCAGTTCCAGTAGATCCCAGACCTCTTTTGACCTCCTTGAACTTTTTAATGCACACAATACACTCAGGCACACACATTCAAATTAAAATAAAATAAGCATATTTTAATTAAAATGTAAAATAAAATTGTATTTACTGAGGTAGTTAAGATTAGCATTTGAATTACACAATAATCTTACACCTACAAATCAGAGATAATTGGGGAGCAAAGTTTACACATTTCATGCACAGTCAAGGGGCTGGAGAGATGGCTCAGAGGTTAAGAGCACTGACTGCTCTTCCAGAGGTCCTGGGTTCAATTCCCAGGACCCACATAGTGGCTCACAACCACTATGTGAGCTATGATCTGGTGCCCTCTTCTGATGTGAAGGCATGCATCAAGATATCGTATACATAAATAAAAAAATTAAAAAAGATTAGCAAGCCAGACAGTGGTGGCCCATGCCTTTAATCCCAGCAGAGGGAGGCAAGGCCGGCGGATCTCAGCGTCTGAGGCCAGCCTGGTCTACAAACAAGTTCCAGGACAGCCATGGCTATACAGTGAAACCCTGGAAGAATAAGAATAAGAAGAGGAGGAAGAGGAAAAGGAGGAGAAGAGAAGGAAAAGAAGAAGGAGGAGAAAGAGGAAGAGGAGAAAAAGAAAAGATATTAGAACAGCATTGACACTAGGTAGGAAAATATTGAAATACAAACCTTTGTGTGTGTTTAGTGCTTGCTTATCTTTCTCAGGATTTCTGAACATACTTCCAAGTAGGTATTTACATGCCAATGCTGCCCTCTAGTGGTAGGAACAAGTTACCTCACAAAAACCCATTCCATTGGAGAGAGACAAGCTAAAATCACTTTAAACAACAGAACCCACCTTTTCCACAAAATGCTTTTTCTCAGCAATCTTCAGAACTTCCTATTTTTCATATGTGGCCTTCTCATTAAATCTGTTTCTCAATGGGCATGTTAGTGTAAGCCGTTAATCTGAGCACTTGGGAGGGAGAGGAAGGTCTGGTCCACAGAGTGAGTTATAGGACAGCCAGAGCTATGCAAAGAAACGCCGTTACAAACACAAAACAAAACAAAGCCTCCCTCCTCCAAACAAAGACTTTTGCTAGGCAGTGGTGACACACACTTTTTTTTAACTTTATTTATTTTATGTATATGGACACTGTTTTCATGCACAGCAGAAGAGGGAATCAGACTACATTACAGATGGTTGAAAACCACCATGTGGGTGCTGGGAATTGAACTCACGTCCTCTGGAAGAAGAGCCAGTGCGCTTAACCTCTGAGCCTTCTCTCCAGCCCCAAGTGGCACACACTTTTAATCCCAATACTTGAGAGGCAAAGGCAGTGAGTTCAAGGCCAGCCTGGGCTACAGAGTGAATTCCCAGATAGCCTGAGTTACACGAAGAAACTGTCTCAAAAAAAAAAAAAAATCTGTTTCTCATTGTCCATTCAAACGCTCTCATGTGATTGCAGTATATCTGCCACATCCTAGGGTTTTTCTTTTTTTTAATTAATTTTTGTCTGAGGGCATGCCTGCTTGTCCTTTTGTATAACACATACATGCAGTGCCTGCCGAGGCCAGAAGAGGGCATCAGATGCCGTGAGCGTGGAGTTGTAAGCAGTTGTGAGCCACTGCGTGGGTGCTGGGACCTGAGCCTGAGCATGCGCAAGAGCACCCAGTGCGCTAAACCGCCGACCCATCTCTCCAGCCACCAGAATCTGCTTTTTCTGTACAGAGTAGCTCGCTTTCATTTAAAATTTTTCATAAAGTATAATTGGGCCATGTTTTTCCCTCCTCCAGCTCCTCCAATATCCTTTTCACCTCCTTACCACCCAACTTCATATTCTCTTCAAAATAAAAACAAAAACAGGACAAACAACAACAAAATCATCAGACAAACAAAAAAGGCATAAAAATTCCATAAAGGCATAAAAATACCAAGATAAAACAAAGCACAAAGTCCGCAAACAAACACGGGCCCTACCCAGTGTGGCTGATCCATTGGGGCTTTTCCACTTCCCAGCAATCCCAATCACAAATAGCTTCCAGGTTAGGGTGGGACTCTGTGCCCTCTTCCCCTCCTCAGCGCTGCTGCTCTGTCTGGTCGAACCTGACAGTCTGCTGCCCGCTGTCACCGTCTCTGTGGGTTCGTCCGTGTTGGTAGCTTCCCGGAGTCACACACCACTTCCGGCTCTTACAATCTTTCCACCTCTCTTCCACATCTCCCTGAGCTCGAGCGGAGGTGTTTGATGAATACAGCCCATTTAGGGAATAAGTGCGCCAAAGCCTCTCACCTGCACACTGTCCGGTTGTGGGTCTCTGTGTTGATTTCCATCCACGGCAAGAAGCTTCCCTGATGACGGTTGAGCCATTTTGTTATGTTCCTTTAGCAGAATACTGTGAGCAGCTTTGCCCCAGGCCCATGACCTTCTAGGACCTTGGCTACTTTAACAGTGTGAGGTGCAGATGTCATCTGATGGAGCAGGCCTCAAGCAAAGAGATTGGTGACTCCCATGACACTCGCGCCATGGCCACGCTTGCACTGGTTTATCTCCAGGCACATCCCTGTTAGAGGCTTCAGGGTTGGCGGCTGGGCACATGATTACTCTTCTCTGCGGGAAGCATGCAGAGAACCTCCTCACTCATAAACACCTGTCAGCGAGGTGAGGCTCTTGTTGGGCACCGGCTCTATTACTCTGTTCAGTTACCTAAGAACGTCATTTCCTCCATGAATTACAAATGTTCTAAACGACATGCAGAAATGTAAATCCTCTCCATAAGGTTTTCAATTTTCTTTCCCAAGATACAACAGAGGAATCAGCATGCACAGCAAATAGATCTTTCCAAAATGCACGTTTTCAATAATGTGACTTGAAAGTTGAAGTTGTTGCTTGATCCACAGGCTACAGAACGGCGCTGTTAGCAGGTATGAAAATATCAACTTCATTGCATCGCTCCACTAAAGGTCTTGACTGACAAGGTATATCACTTACGGGTAAGATGAGGAAGGAATTTGTTTTCTGAGTAGAAACTCTTACACCCTACAGTGGCAGTGTGTAAGCTTAGCAACATAGGGCTCTGAGTTCAATCTCCAGCAAGTGTGATGGGTGTGGAGAGAAACAGTAAATCATATTATAAACAAGTGTGCTGTTATTCAGATTTTTTCCCCATTTACAGAGCCCAAGCAGTGTTAGGTCCTGAAGGACTCTGAGTTTCTGAGAATGGTAGATGAGCAATTAGAAGGCATCAGCTATGTTAACCCCTCACAGGAAAGTCTCTCTATCCTTTGCTGTCAAGAATTGTCTTATCTCTAGCTAGGAAAGCCCTGGATAGAACCGTCTGCCAACACAGGAGAGTTTCATCCCCATAACAATTCACTGTGGGGTGGAGCCACTTCACCAATTATCTTAGCCAAAACGCCTGGACAGCTTCTGCACTTCTGCCCAGGCACTTGCCAGTTTGCCTTTCACTCCGTGTTCAAAGCTTCTCTCCTGAAACGTCAGTAAGCAGTGTCTGCTGACTTCACTCTCTTCCTCTTCCACTCACCTCTCAGACCTCACAGAACTTAAGTTAGGACCATCTGTGATTAGGCTCTGACTTAAAGTATTGTGGCTGTTACATAATTCTTTATAGACCTTAAACTTTGTCTCTATCAACAACAAATAACCCTGTCTCACCTTCTACCATGTGTGTTCCCTGGAACAATACTGTTCCCTTCAACAATTTTTCGTTTGCATCTATAACTTGTCTAGATGGACTTCGGGCCAATCTCAACATTTAGCATGCTTTCCTCAGTAGGCTGAGTCATTCCTACCTTTTCATTTAAGCCTTAAAGTAAGAGATGTTATCCTCTACTGCCTTGAACATTTAAGATGTCATTACTTACCTAATTTCAACATTGCTGTGTTAAAGAGTATATGGTTTGTGGGGCAATGACACAGATTTATGGACTAAAATTCAACATTAATAAAATTATTTTAAAAAATTGGTGATTTTGTATCACAATGGCAGAAAATAATTTAAACGTTTATGAAAAACAAAATGTGACAGAGATGGGCTAGTGAGAGGCTCAGCAGGAAAATCTGGATGCCACACAAGCCTGGCCATCTGACGTCAATCCCCAGGCCCCTGTGAAAATCAAGGAGAGATCCAGCTCCATCACATTTACTTAGTATTTATTATTTTTACTAGTATGGGTATGTTCAGGTGCAGGCAGGCCACCATGCACAAGGTCAAAGAAAACTTCCACCCTGAGTTCTGGGACTGAACTCTGGTTGTCAGGCTTGCACAGCAAATCTTTTTTGGTTATGCAACCTCAAGAGCCACATAGTGCATCTACTTATGTTCTACTAATTTTATTATTCCATGGTTTGGTTTTAATGTAATTTCTGATTTGAATGAGTCTAAGGCTGTGAGGAGACTCAGTTTCTGTTTCTCATGTCACCTTTGTTTCATTTCTGACATTTTTTGGTTTTAATATTCCTATATTTTTCGAGATCTGACTACAGTACTACATGCACCTTTTTGGCCCAGGAGGACAACCTTCTCCTGGCAGACGCTGTTAAGCATCTAGGACCCCAGAGCTAACGACATTTAGCTGTCACTCTGTTCCTAACTGGGGGCCCGACACCCAAGCTTCGTGGCCACATCTCCCCACCAAGAACCGGCATGTTGGAAGATGGGGAACTTATGGCACGAAGGACACGTCTCTAGCGGGGCCAGCTCTGGCTATAGCTGTCAGATGCCAATGATACTAAGAGATTGCAAAGGGCTGTAGTTCGTGGACCAAGAAACACTACCAAAACCAGAAGCCGTAGATGAAGTCATTAGATGTATCCAAACCTTTCCAGCCTTATTCAAAGTGACATAACCATTTTCACATGGAGTGATGAAGGAATACACAGCTAAAAATATGGAATGACTGCAGAGGGATAGCAAACAGTCTGGAGTTCATGATTGCTGTAATAACTCACCTAGACACGTTCCTAAATAAACTTACATGTATTCATTTTGCTTTTTTGGAACAAGGGGTCTTCCTATATTGCCTAGGCTAGCCTCAAACTCACAACTTTCTTGCCTTACTTTCCTAAGTACACTCATGTTACGGCATGGTCCTGTGCTTTGCACTTAATTAATTGCTTGCTCCCCTAGCCCCAGAGATTTGTACTGTTCTACCAGCAAACTCTCTGGTATACGGAAGTGATGCTGTGTAAGCTTGCCTCCAGATTACCTGACTGGCCAATATAAGCCTATACCTGGGCAGGGCAGAAGTGAGGTAGGCAGAGCTGATGTCCTCAGGCTTGGAGGACAGGAGGGGAAGAGATGAGGAGACAGGAGAGGAGAAGGAAGGAAGCACATTGGCCATGGACTAGGCTGGAGAGAAGCTTGTGGCCAGGAGGAGCCTGCTCTGAGGACCAGTGTGGCAGGAGAGAGGCAGCCCAGATGACAAGCATGTGCAACCAATCATGGGAATTTGGGATGGGAAGTAGCCCAGACGGCAATGAATTAAAACAAGTGACATGGGCTGCAGAGCGGGAGATATAAGGATAGCTTAGGAGGGTCATTTCTCTCAGTCCAATGTGTAGGTATATTAAAAATCTAACAGGTGTCTGTGTCTTATTGATATGATAGCAGGCTAAATAATTAACTGCCATAGACATCTATGGATTAAGAGTAAATATTAATATCCCAGTTTTCTACAACACATTGAGTTATAAGCACACATCATCACATCCTGCATAACCTTGAAATGTTCTTAAAGACTAAATTTCCCAAGCCATGTAAATATTAAGCTAGATCTATCCATGTTCTGACACATGACTTTGTTTCTATTGGCATATTTATTTTTGCCTACTTTGTTTTCTGAGATAGGGTCTCTCATAGCCCAGGCTGGCCTAGAACTCACTATATAGCCAGTCAAACCTGAGCTTCACCAGTGCTAAGCTCACACTCTATGGACATGAGTTGCAGTGCCAGGTCCATCTGTTATCATAATTTGTCCTTCTAGGAGCGGGATCTTTCCACTGGACAGGTCATGTTATGTTTTATCACCCACAGCGTCTCAAAAGGGCTCCGTAAAATCGAATTCCAGTCCCCCATACACGTGACTCCTATGGTTTGAATGCAAATGTCCCCACAAGCTCAGGTGTTTGCACACCAGTCCTCAAATGATAGCACTGCTCTGGGGGACTGTGGAACCTTGGGGCATAGGGTCTAGCTTTTGGCTTTAGGCCACTAGGGGCGGGCCACTAAGGGCTAAGGCCAGCCCCACTCCTGTTGTGTTCTATGCTTACTGGGCTGCCAAGGTGCCAGCTGTGCTTTAGCTCCTGCTTCCACCATCAGCCCCCTGCAGCCACACAGCAGACTGCTACCTTCTGGACCGTGACACAAAATAAATCTCTTCTCTGATGTTGGTCCTGTCAGGCATTTTTGTCACAGCTAGAAGAAAAACCTAATTCAATTGACCAACCCTAAAACACACCTTATGCATTGGCTTTTCCTGTTTCATTTTCCCCAGTTCCACTGCCCTGCTTCCTTGAAAAACCTTCGACATTGGAGGTTGAATGAAGGATTCAGAGTTCAGTGCTAACTCAGGCTAAGGTAACAGTCCTTTTCTCTGTGTAGCTGCTTTGCTGACATCATTTAGAGCCATTCCTAACGCAACACTGGGAAGGACTCTCGCTGTACCTCTTCCCGGCCAGCACAGGGATAAAAAGCTCCATCTTCACATCCTCATGTGCTCCGTGCAGGCTTCTCCCCCGAGAAGCATATCCACTTCTTCCCTGTGCGCTCAGAAGATCTACAAAAACGGCTTAACTGCAAATTCAGCTACAAACTTCATCAGGCTCGGGGGACCCTGGGTCATCAGTTGACCCATTCGGGACTTTTGTGGCCCAAATTAATTTTGGGTTTGAAAAAAGAAAAGAAAATTAATAAGCCACATAGTTACAAACGAACTGTCCTTCAGTTCTTGCAGTAATCAGTTGAGACTGAGAGCAAATTAATGAGTCTAACTCTTGAATAGCATTAAGCTCTTATGGAGAGGATTTACGGGTTCATGTAACTTAGAGCTGCAATTAGACATGAAATAATTCAGAGCTCAAACTGCTTCAATCCACCTCTCCTTCCCATTTAACATCCCATACCCCCCTCTTTTTTCATTTTCTCAGACCATCTTTCAACTATTTCATGTGTTGATACCATTTTTATACCATTTTTTCCATAGATGGGCATCCTCCAAGCAGTAGGGAAGATGAGTAAGTTCAATATTCATCATGACCCTTGAGGTAACAAGGTACAAATGACCAGTAAATTATCCTGCTGGCTGTTTGAAATCAAAATCCCTCTCTTAGGAGAGAAATACTGAAATAGAGCTATGTGATTCTTCTACATAAGCTTAAAGGAAACAAGAAATGAGGATAAAGGCCCCAGAACACAGAGCCCAAGATCTGGAAGTGACTCCCACCTAGAACTCTGAACCTACAAAATATAAAATATGGAGATCTGAAGATTATCCAAGATAGCTGATGTGGTGCCAAGAGGCTGCAAAATCAGGGCAGGGAAACCAGTAGAGATCTAAGACAGGCTGAAGCTGTCTTGCTTCTAACAATGCCTATATTCAGAGGGCACAATAAATGCTTATTGAATAAACAAATGGAACTCTAATGGACAAGTCACTAAACTCCATCTCTTCTGTTCAGACTTTTGTATTTACAGCTTAGGTCTAGTCTTCTACCTGGCTATTAATCACCTGTGGAAAATGATAATCCTATTGCTTCAATTATCATCGATCAATAAAATATATTTCCAAATTAAATAATAATTTCCCAATTTCGTCTTTGTGTAATCAAACGTCAATGGTCTGTTGGCTAAAAACAAACAAACAACAAAACAACTGCAACTATTCAATTATTATTATTATTCACTATTTCCACTTCGGGGCAAGATCCTGCAGTCAACTTTTCTTTATTCTTGTATTCTTACAGCCGTGAAAACTCTCTTGTCTTTAAGCCAGCACTGATTATTTTTCCGCAGTTTAACTATTGTCACGGAGCTTCTCACTGGCCAAACCTCTCCAGGAAAAGGGGCATAGGAGGGAGGTACCGACCACCGGTTTTACACGGTACAACAACCTGGAGGCAGTGCCTGGAACTCGTTTTCCAAGCAGCAGCTCCGGCATTCCTCTAGGTGTTCTTTTAGTGCCGTGAATTTGGTTCCAGAGAAGATATCAGTAAGCCAGACATCGTGGACCGACCCTGTAATCCCAGCAACTGGGAGGCAGACAGGCGGATCTCTGAGCTCAAGGCCAGCCTGGTTTACCTAGAGAGGTCTAGGCCGCCAACCCCCGCCAGGAAAGCCGCCTGCACCAGGCCGCCACTGCCCGCCACTGCCCCGCCGGGAAAGCCGCCCGCCCGTGTGCGCCCAGGGCGGAGCCCACAGAGCGAGACTCGCGAGGCGGTGTCGCCCCGAGCCCGCCCACACCGGAGTCCTGCACCGGCGACGCCCACCGCTGGCCGACCAGCCCCTCCGCTCACGGGCCGCTCTGGCCGCGCTCGGCCGTCTCGTTGCTCCCGGTCTGACGTCATCCCCCGGCGCCGCGGCTCGGGGGTGGGCACGCGCAGCCGAGAAGATGTCTCCGACGCCGGCGCTTTTCAGTTTGCCCGAGGCGCGGACGCAGTTTACGGTGAGCCGGGGCTCCGGGGGCCGTGGTTCTCGCCGGGCGCTTCTCTTTCCCTTTCTCTCCCTGGGAGCTTCCCCGAGGCCGAAGGTTCCCCGCTGCGTTCTCTCCTGCCCCTTCCGGGACGGACAGTCGGGGGAAGGCGCCCTAGCTACCCATCTGTGGGTGCTCCTCCGCCCCTGTGCTGGCGGGTCCCCACACCCCGGGGCCGGGTCGTGTTCCCGGGGGCGAGCGTGCCACGAACCAGCTCCGTCAGCTCCCGCCTCTCTGCGAGCCGGGCGGAGCAGGTGTCTCGGGGGGAGCCCCGAAGCCTGTGTCCGCCCCGCCTCCCGCGCTGCCCGGCGGCTATTCTGGCAGCCAGTTCATGCCCCCCTCTAGCCGCGCTCGCTTTGTCGGAGATGGAGGAAGAGCTCCTAAGCGGGAAGAGGCAAATCGATCACTTTAGGAGGGGTTACCAACTGGGAAGAGTTATCAGTTGCTGTTTCGTTCTTGCCTGTTTGGGAAACGGTAGTTGAGCATTTAGGAAACAGTTTGATGATGGTTTATGTGTTAGAATACCACTAAAATAGTTAATTTTCTTGTCTCTAGTACATGACCTAGAAACTAAGACTCTCCTAACGCCACAAAAAACAAAATTAAATCGACTGACTTTCTCCTTTTTCTGACTTTAAGTCCACGGTCCTTTCTGTGTTGCCCACCATCGAAATATATGTGCAAAGAACACTTGTTACAAGTTATTAGGCCCATAATCTCTACCATTTGTACCAAGATTTCATGCACGTTTTGACGTAGACGTCTAACCGTGTTGGGGTAGTTGTAAAGACGCCAAAAGGAGAATTCTGTGAGAGAAGAGAGTCTTCACAACCAGTAGTTGTCTTAAGTCGTTTCCTGCTTTGCAAGGTGTTTGGTTTGGTTTTTGAGAGATCATGCCTAGTTTGTGTCATTAGAAACGTTTTCTTCTGTTCCAAAAGGAACATTTCTTCCTTTTTTTCTACATGCAAGCAAAGAGCTCTACCCCTGAACTACAGCATTCTGTAATTGGAGAACACTTGAATTAGTGTTTTTCAAGTTTTGGTGTGTGGTAGTGTCACCTGGAAATCTTGTGAAATGAAGATACTTAATTAAGCCTAAGGTGGACGCCAGACATTCTGCTTTTTTATTTTGTTTTTGTTTGTTTCTGTTTCGAGACAGGGTTTCTCCAAATGGCCTTGGCTGTTGTAGAACTAGCTCTGTAGAGCTGGCCTTGAACTCACAGACTCCACCAACTGAATGCTGGGATTAAAGGAGAGCACCACCACTGCTCCACTGAGATCCTGCATTTTTTAAAGTTCCCATGCAGTGCCGCCGCCCCTGATCATAGTGAGGGTCAATGTACAGCACCACCCATCTTTAACTGGTGAGGGTGGAGACGCAAAGGAATGATCCCCAAGTTACTCAGCTTACCTAGTGATGGAGCCAGGAATGGATACTTACTGTACGGATTTGAAGCCTTTATGAAGTACTAAGATGGCTTTCCAAATACGTGCAAAAACTGCAATCTTTTTGTCCTCTAAATTCTGACCAGTTTAAGACAGTCATCTATTTATTCATCACTTAGATTCCCCTGGTACTGTGCTGGCTGAGCAAAATGCCTGGAAGAGGTAGGGCCTGAGCTGAGTCTGAAAGAATGTATAGACTTTGAACGAACAGGTACACAGAACAGCATGTGTGTGTGAACGTGATGCAATGAGGCTGATAGGAAATGACTTTAAACACTGCCACACTTCAGTGCGTGGTTAGAGAATGAGAGTAAGGCTGTAACTGTCATGTCTCCAGGGGCTCTTAAGGGAGCTGCAAAATTTCAGAACCAAACATTGATTAAAGACCCATATAAAGGTTTGGTGTTTGGTTTGGTATTTAGACGGGGTTTTCTTATGCAACCCAGGCTAGGCTGGCGCTCAGAGAATCCAGGTTGACTGTAAGCTGATGACTCACCTGCTCTGCTTCCCCAGTGCTGGCTGCAGGATGCTCCACCATGTTTAGCAAGATTTATTTCTTCGAAAGCAGGAGCCTTTCATGGATCTCATATGTAGGAAAGAGAAAGGGAAAGCTGTGATGTAAATGTTTAATTAGGAGCTCGTGCTAGGCTTCATGTGACAAGGGTCCGGATCAGTAAGTGGCATTAGAAATAAAGGTTACCGAAAATGACTGGCAGAAAATATTACCCAGTTAAAAACAGTTTTACTCTTCTTTTTTTAGTTAGACGTAATTGACGAATGGTAAATTTTTGTAAACAGCAAAAGCTTTCTACTTATTTGTCATTTTTATTTTTGTAGAAATCTACCAGAGAGGCCTTGAATAATAAAAATATCAAGCCATTATTGAATGCCTTCAGTCAGTTACCTGGCAGGTAAAGCACATTGTCCATGAAAAACACTTCATAAATGTTTATATTAGTAGTGAACTATTTGTGAAATGAAGGTGTTTTGGTTTGGTCTTTTTTTTTCTTTTAATAGTGAAAATGAAAAAAGAAGTGTATTCTTTCAAAAGTGTAAAAAATAAGTGTATTCAAGCTTTCAGAGGTGTTCTGGAAGAAGAAATTATAAGTATTTTTCCCCGTTATTTGTTGTTGAAATTTGCTGGCCAGTTAATAAGCCATGTTACTAGAAATTGCTTTATTATTAGAATACTTAAACGATGACATCTGTTTTCTGAGTATGAGCACTCTGTCTTGTAGAATCGGCATTGACAAGATAGGAGAACGTCCTAATTAAAGCTCTCAACAGCTCAGCTACAGTTTAAGGCTTTGATCATGAGGAAAGTTTTGACATTCCATCTTAAAGAACAAGAAGTAAAGACTGACCCAGGAAGATAGCTCAGCAGGTCACGGTGCCTGCCACAGAGCTCCATGGCCTGACTTTGATCTCTAGATCAGAGTTGTCCTCTGACTTCCATATACACACAGGAACACACACACACTTTGCTATGTAAATAATGACACTGTAATGGCATAAGTGGTCTAGTCCAGGATGTTAAGCATAGAGCTAGGAGTCCATGCCCTCATTTTCTTGTGGATCTTCCTCATCCATAAGCATGCATAAATAATTAAGGCTTGTAAAGTTTAATCCAACCATGAGGAATTTAAATATTGCCTTTAACAGGGATCCTGGATGAAAGAAACTTTTCATAGTTTATTTTTGGTCAAGCAGAAATTGGGTTCCATAGTGGTAGAGTCTCTTCTGATGGCCATAATATAGTAACCCTCTTTTTTCTCAGATAAGTCTGGGTCAGACCAATATTCTTTTTTTTTCAGACGTAATCACTTCTCTGTTTGAGGTGCTGCGAAAATCACTTTCCTTTCGAGCTCTGGCAGGGTGCGTTCTGTGATGCTCACTGTTACAGTTTGAAGCACCTAAGCACTGCCTCCCTGCATAAGAGCTCAGCCAAGGCTCCAGTGTCAACATTACGTTAAGTCCAGGCCCTGCTTTTAGCTTGTGCTCTTGACGTTTAGTCACAGCCTTAGACCTTCTGTACCCAGTGAGCTTATAGTCTTAGTCCTGCAGAAGTTATCATTTTCCCAGGCATGCTGGATTTTGATTGACTCACTCTTTGCTGCTTGACATATTTTATAGTATGGCGTTCATGGGTTTTCATCTTAGAAAATAATTTTGTATAAGGTATTTTTATTCCTGTATGACTGCTTAATTTCAGAGAACTTGTCATTATTGTTAACAAATTAGTTTGAATTCTAATGAAATTGTTTCTCTGTTGGTAGATGAATGACTCAGCGTGTGAGAATGTTTTAGCTATTATTTCTCTTGCTATTGGGGGAGTAACTGAAAGTAAGTATTGTTCTCTGTTTTTTAAAGTTGTTTGTATATGGCCTGTTTGGTTTAAAGCCTCTCACCATACCTCTGCCCCTTTCTGGTTCTGTTCATTCTTTATGTTGGTGCTGGAGACTAGACACAGGGCTACATACATGCTGTTCTCCCTCTGACCTGCATCCCAGCCCTCGTTCATTGTTTATCTCCAACCTTGGCCAAGAATTTAATACTTATTTCAGATTAGCAGAAGACTTATTTCTCATCTCTATTATGTCATGCACATTTGCAGTTTCTTTGTTTTTCAGGTGTTTTAATTATATACAAATACGTACTGAACATCTAGTATATGTCTAATACTACTTTATAATTTGGAGATTCAGTGGTGAATATATCATAGAGCCCTCCTGTAAGAATCTAATGGGTAACGGAGAAAAGAAATGTATGGATATTTTACTGTGCTATGCTTTTTTTTTTCTTTTTTACAATTTATTCATTATATGTCCTGATTGTAGCCCCCTCCTTATTTTCTCCCAGTCCCACCCTGCCTCCTCCTCCCTCCTCATCCCCCAACCCCCGTCCACTGAAAAGGGGAGTCTCCTCCCCTGCCATCTCACCCTAGCTTATCAAGTCTCATCAGGACTGCCAGTATCCTCTTTGTCGGTGGCCTGGCAAGGCTGCATCGCCAGGGGGAAGTGATCAAAGAGCAGGCAGCTGAGTTCATAGTGCTAGGCTTAAAGTGTATTGAATATAATAAAAGTGAAAATGACTTTCCAAATTAAAAATCTAAAGGAATCAGGAAGAATTTTTAAAAGGAAGATGGGTTGGGATTTGTGACACATACTTATAATCCAGTTCTTACAAGGATGAATCAGGACAATCAGGTATTTAAGACAGGGCAAGACCCTGTCCTTCAAAATAAAACAAAATGAAAAAAGGAAGATTGAGCCTACAAATAAGGACATGAGGGATAAAGGTTGCCAGAAATAGAAAAGGAAATGCTCACACAAAGGCCAGGTTCCGCATAGCTAGAAAACTGTGACATGAGAATGGCAAAGTAAACATGACGTGTGGCTTAGTCTAAAGGCCATTGTATTTCATGCTGACAGACATCCGTAGAAGAGTAAGTGGACTGGGGCAGACCGCTGGCAAAACTAGGCAGAGATCTAAAAGTGCAGCAGTGGGGCCTGGAGAGATGGCTCGCTGGTGAAGAGTATGTGCTGCTCTGGCAAGGACCTAGGTTCAGTTCTCAGCACCAGCGTAGAAGCTCACAGCTGTAACTCCAGTTTAGGGGTCCAACACCCTCTTCTGACCTTCACAGTATACATCCATTCAGGCCAAACACTGATAAAATTAAAAAGGAAATAAATCTTGCAGGACATGGTGGTACACACCATCAATCCCAGCTCTTGGGAGGCAGAGCCAGACAGGTCCCTGAGTCCCAAGCCAGCCAAGGCTTTATAATAAAATGATTTTTAAAAACATCTGGGGGCTGAGACATGGCTCAGTAATTAAGAGGACTTGCTGTTCTTGCAGAGGGCCCAGGTTCAGTTTCCAGTACCCCTGTAAGGCAGCTCATAACTCCTGGTAACTCCAGCTCAGAGAGTATGAAGATGAGCATTTTCTGGCCTCTGCAGGCACCTGCAGCAAGGGATGCACATATATACACTTAGACACACACACGTGCGCGCACACACACACACACACACACACACACTAAATTTCTTGTAAAAATATATCAGCACGAACATAGACTTGGTGTAAGAGACTCTAAATACAGCACATAGGCGCTTAGTGCCCCCACACATGGTAGGAGCTTGTTGAACATTTCCAGAAAGAAAAAAGAAAACCAGTTCCTCAGCATTCCTTCACCCTGTTGTTTCAATCTCATTTAATTAATTTAGATAACATATGTGAAAATGGCCTTGTAATCTGTTAAGTATTATTCATATATATTATTTAGATACTTTTTTCCACAGACCTAGAATACACACAAAAATGGTTTCCCAGTGTCAAAGTGAGCTGTTTTGTAAATCTGACTTCCTAATCTCCAATTTTACTTATTAAACTTTTGTGTAAGCTCCTTATTTATTAGCACATTCATTTATTCAGCATACTTCGATGAGTTCCCCACCAGTTTTCCTCACCCTCAGTTTACAGTATGTTTAACTCATTAACTTGTTATGTTATTGACTTAAGGTTGATGATGATTTTACCACAAACTGGGAAGGCTATGCCTAGAACTTTAATAGAGAAAAAATGAGGACTTTTCAACTTAAGCTGCAAATAAAGTCATAAACACATTTTCTGTACTGGAAACTTTATTTTTGAAAGGAATTATTATTATTGGTACATTATGTTTCATGTTTTCAAATTGTCCATGAATATATTTAGTTCAACTTGACACATACTTACAGAACTTCTATTCAATGTCAAACATTTAACGGCTGAAACATTAAAAGAAAGAAATGGTACTTTTTTAAAGGGCAAGATAACTCAGCAGATAACGCCACTTACTGCCAAGCCTAATCTCTGAGTTCAGTCTACATGTTGGAAGGGAAGAAAGAAAGCTCCCTTAGTTGTCCAGTGAACCCCACACATGTGAACTCACGCACATGTATGTGCATAATAATAAGAATAATACATAATAATACATAAGATAAATGTACATAATAATAAGATAAATGTGATGTTATTATAAGTTTATAGTCTGTGCTACCATGGTGATTAATTTGGATATGCTAATTATCCAGTAGATTGATAAACTGTGTTAGGAAGCGAGGATAAAGTAGTCTGCCCAAAAATATCAGGCTTTTTGCTGTTTTTTTTATTTTGTTTTGTTTTTTTTTAGATGAGCTGTTGTTTACTCAAAATGAGTAAATTAGAACAAATTTTTAAAGATAAAGCAAACACACATGCTTCTAGATGTTTGCAAGATACTGTGTCATCACTGTTTTACATACCCAAGTGAAAATGCTTTGAAATAAGTGAAATAGGCTCATACATTAATTCTCTTTAATATTTTAATTCTGCTGACTTATTGAAGTGAGTGGGCAACTTCCAAAGTGTAGTAATAATTTTGTCTTCATTTCAGAATACATTCTATTCTGCTGGCAAAAATTATTTACTGCGTATGTGCAATGGTAAGTAATTCAGTATTAAATTATTGCTTTTGAAACTGTGAATGTAAACTGGGTGTGGTGGTGCACACCTTTAATGCTAATGCCTTCGAGGCAATCTATGTGAATTCGAGGACAGCCTGGTCTACAAAGTGAGTTCCAGACAGCCAGTGCTATACAGAGAAACCCTGCGCCAAATAAATAGATAGATAGATAGATAGATAGATAGATAGATAGATAGATAGATAGATAGATAGATAGATAGATAAATAGATAAATAAATAGGTGAGTGAATGAATGAATGAGTGAGTGAATAAATAAGTGAATAAGTGAATAAATAAATGTGATCAGAAAAATAGATGATTTATTAAATACCAATGAAGATGTCTTAAAAGTAGATTAGAGTCTGTTTTTAAGTTGTCTTAACTTATTAAAACTGATCATGCACTTCCATTGATCTTGTCCACAGAACTGTGTTTCTAACTTACAGTTCTTTCTGTGACAATGATTTCTGCTTCCATTTAGGAGCCCTTGCTCTAGGATAATGCTGAACAAATGTTAATTCAGGTATAATTGTAATGAACATTGAATGATCTCTTCTGTTTTATTCATTTATGAACGTTGTTAGATCTACTCAGAAGATTATCTAAATCTCAGAATACAATTTTCTGTGGACGAATTCAACTCTTTTTGGCCAGGCTTTTTCCTCTATCTGAAAAATCAGGTAAGCTCTTAAACATTAAATTCTTTGCAAAGAAATCTCTTCCAGCTTTTATTGAAGTAAAATTTGTCGTAATAAGAAAACCCAACATAAAATCTTGAAAGCATAGAAAATTGCTTTATTTTCTTGTAAATTTACAAGCTCTAGCTATATGTAATCTTTTTTAGACTTTAATTAGCTAATTTTCTTATTTATTTGTTTGTTTGTTTATTATTTGGTTATTCACTTTACATCTCAATTGTAGCCCTCTCGCTGCTCTCCTTCCCTTCCCGCCACTTTGTCCCTCCCTCATTCGTCTATCCCCTCTCCTCTGCCCCTCGGAAAAGGGGAGAGTGTCAGTAATCTTTAGGTCCAACTTTACAATGTGCTGTAGAATCGCAGTAATATATGTAAGTATAAACTATTCTGTCTGCATATCATTTCATAAAATAAGCTTATTTTTTGTTTCCATTTTGTTTCATTAATTGCTGATTAGTCATATTTAATTTCTGTAATTTTACAATTTTTAAACAAAAAATCGCTTTTTATTTTCTGCAGATGAGTGTTTTGCCCGCATGTATGTATGATCCCATGTGTGCCCATGGGGCTGGAGTTACAGGCGGTTGTAAGCCGTGCTTGTAGTGGCTGTGTCCTCTGTGTCAGGTGCTCTTACCCATTTGAGTTCTCTCTCCAGCCCGTTTCACAATGGTTTACTGTGAATTGGAACTCAATGAAGAGTACATAACGCAAACATAATGATGAAGCAGATAGTTCTGTAACCATTGCTTAGCTCCAGAACTGGAACACTGCTAATTCTCGAGAGCCTTCCCCGTCTTTGATCTGTTCAGATATGCCAGATTTTAGTATCTCGTTTCGGTTTTCCCTCCTTTTAGTGTATTACTGTGGTGATTGTAGTAAAACGTGATGTGCGTACAATGGTGCATGCCTATAGTCAGCTTGTAGAATATGCTGATGGTGGGTTTGTGCTTTCTTTTTGTCATGCTAGCTCTAGGTTTTCTATTTTTCCTAGTCATTTCTCGGTTGGTGTTACTATGTGTATACTACTTTGTGCGTTTCTGATGTTCTGTCTGTGCTCAATGTCCCTTAGTCTTTCCTTTGAAGAACTTGTCTTGGTTAGGATTTCTAGCCTTGTGATAACCTGCATGACCAACAGTAACTTGGGGAGGAAAGGGTTTATTTCAGCTTTCAACTTCATCACATTCCATCACTGAGAGAATTTAGGCCAAGAACTCAAGGCAGGAACCTGAAGGTAGGAAATGACCCAGAAACCATGGAGGAATGCCGTGTACTGGCTTGCTCCTTGTAGCTTGCTCAGTTTGCCTCACCTTCCCCCACCACGTATAGCTCTGGCTGCCTTAGAACTCACTATGTAGACCAGGCTACCCTCAAACTCACTGCCTCTGCCTCCTGAGTCCTGGGACTAAAGGCATGTGGCATTACTGCTCTATTACAGCTCATCAGTTTCCTTTCTTACACACTCTGGGTCTGGAGTGACATAGCCCACAGTGGGCTGGGCCCTCCCCCATTAGCCACTAATTAAAATACCACACAGGCTTGCCTGAGGCCAAGCTTCTAGATTGTTCCCTCGCCTCAGATGACACTGGCTTATGTCAGTTTGACAAACACACAAACCACCCGACAGAACTGTTGTCACGCATGACATCTTTCTGATGAAATCTTTATTTCTCTTTAATTCTTGTAAGAATTCAGCCCTAAAATGCTAGGTTAGTGCTAGAGAGATTTCATTCCATTTGTGATAGTCTTTATCTTTGTTTCTCATTCCTTGTTATTTTTTTTAAACTTTTTATTACAGTGTGTTTCTGTATATGTGCACATGCACATGCATATGGAAATCAAAGGACAGTATGTGAGAGTCAGTTCTCTCTCACCATGTGGGTACTGGGGATTGATCTCATCAGGCTAACGTTTCGTGGCCCTGGTCAAATTCTAATGTTTGGAAGATATATAGAAGATGTGTGTGTGTGTGTGTGTATTTTTTCTCTGCTTTAAGATTTTCTTTTGGGATGGAGAGATGGCTCAGGGGTTAAGAGCACTGGCTGCTCTTCCAGAGGTCCTGAGTCCTATTCTCAGCAACCACATGGTAGCTCCCAACCATCTATAATGAGATCCGGTGCCCTCTTCTGGCATGCAGGCAGAACACTGTATACATAATAAATAACATCTTTTTTTTTTAAAAAAAAAAAGTCTTTGATTTTACTATGATGTGTCTATGTGTGGATTGCTTTTTACCTAACATTCTTGGGATTTGTTGACATTTTAAATTTAGATTCATGTCTTTTACTACTTTCTGAAAATTTTAGTGATTACGTCTTCACATTTTATAAATACTTCTTGTTCTGTTTTTGCCTCTCTACTTGTATATCATCTATTCAGAGACTGTTTTCTCTGTCTTTTACTCTACCTGTCTGCCTTTCTATCTCGATATCACACTCTGAATAGTCTGATGTGGTTCTCATTTCTGGAAGGTCTTTTTACTTTTTAGCTTTTTACTCCCTGTTGATACTTTGAGTTTTGTTCTTTAGTTTTAAAACATGGTAAACATTTTTTGTTGTCTATATCTGACCATTTCAGTGCCTTATATTTTTGAGAAGAATAGTTTTGAGAATCCTAGGATGGATTCCATTTTTTGGTTTTGGTTTTTTGTTTGTTTTGGTTTGTTTTTTTGAGACAGGGTTTCTCTGTGTAGCCCTGACTGTCCTAGACTTGCTTTGTAGACCAGGCTGCCCTCGAACTCAAGAACTCATGGCGATTTGCCTGCCTCTGCCTCTCTGAGTCCTGGGATTAAAGGTATGTGAGGATACCTTTCTTAAGAGAAGATTTTTATTGCTTGTGTATGGTGCCTTAAAAAGGGACTCCTGCCAGTGAGGATAAGTACCAATCTAGCCAAGCTCAGGGCCTGTTACTGTCTTTCATCATCCAGAAAATTTAGTACTAGATAAACAGTTTTTTCACCTTTGCCTAAAGGTACAGATTTGAAGATGGCTTGATATGAGATTTCTCCATTTTTTAGGTTCTTCTCCTTCCTTTGGCCCAAAAAGCTACTAACAGAACAGCTGAATTTCACATCTGATTCTTTCTGACAGGGATTACAAGGGTAGTGTAGGTATCTGAATACCATTACATAATATTAATAGGGTATAACTCTAATACAGTTATTAACACTAAGAAGTCAACATTGCTACAGCACTCATTGTCAACTAGAGACGTTTGAATTCTGTCAGTTTGATCACTACTCTCCCTTTTCTCTTCTAGGATCCACGTTACATTTAGTCTTGTTACGTATTCTCTCCAGTGACAGTCCCTTCATCTTTGCTTATCTTTCATGACTTGACACATAGACGTTGTTTAAATTTTTGTGTTGGGCTATGTAATGTTTATTAGCAGCCCTAAGATTATCACAGTGGTATTAGTTGACCTGCTGTTACAAAGAATAAGGCACAGACACCTGTTAGATTTTATAGTTGCTTCATTTACCTTGGGCTGGGCTGATGTTTCACCTACGTCTCAATAACCTCACCATCTAACTCCAGCCCCCATCCAATGCCATCTGCCTTAATCATCCTCATCTGATTTACCTTCCATCCATAAATCCCAAGATGCTTACTCGTATTCTTCATCTGGGTCTTTTCACACCATTATTGGAGTCCTTTCTTGCAGCCCACGTGGTTCCTTCTCTGCACTCACCTATCATGGCATCCTCCTTCCTCCTCTCTTCCCGTCCATCCATCTCCCATGCTTCTCCTGTCATCTAAAGTCCATGAACCTTAGCCACACCTTTCTCATTCTGCCCTTTAAATTGATTAAAGGTATAGGCCTTTAATCAACCAATTAGGTATAATGTCTTAGGCAGGTTTACTAAACAAGAATAGGTGTAACCAGATCTTGAGGGCCAGCAAAACACACCAGACCAACCTCTAGCACATAGGAATTGAAGTTAGACTTTGGAGAAGAACACAGAGGGAACTAATGTACCTTTCTCAAAGCATCATTTTGAAATTGATGTTGACATGCCTTGTACTGGCAATGTTACCACCCATCGCTTAGTTAAGATGGCATCTCCTATTTGTCCCTGTATATTAGGGTTACAGTTTTTCCCTCTGTGATCTGTTACGCTTATGAGGAGGGATGATACTTTGAGATGATGCACAGATACTTCTTTTCTCCTTAATTTCTGTCAGCGGGTCTTGCCTGATGTGAATATTATTAGGGCGTCATGGTGATTATCTCACCTTTCTATGTTTATTAGTGGTGATCCTTCCATAAGGGAAAGTTGTCTTTTTGGTGGCTTGTTAGTTCAGTTACCTCTTTCCAAATGAACTGTGGATATTTTATTCCTTGGGTCATGATGTCATATATTATTATTTATTTTTTGGCTCACATTGTTCTTGTTTCTGCCACTGGGGCTCTTTCAGGTTTTCTTGGTATAGATTATTATCTAGGCTCATCTTGCCCAGCCTCGGAGTCACCCATTTTTTCAAAGAACTTATTTTCTTTTATTTAAGAATGATAGTTAAAACCAAGATTTTGACCCTAAATAAAGCCAGGATCTGGACCTAAGATATGGTTGTTGTGTCTAGATCCTCTCAGCAGGCAGAACAGGGAAAGTTAAATACTCTGACCTTCTTTATAATATTTGTAATCATTATGTTCTCTCAAACTGAAATAATTGCTTCAGTAAAATTCTAAATACTCTGTATCGTGTGGATTTTTTGAATGTTGTGACTATAAAGGGCTGCAAGCCTGGTATAGTAGCACACACCTGTTTCTAGCACTCAAGAGGCTCAGAGGCAGGAGAATCATCAATCTGATCTATATACTAAGACCTTATTTCAAAAAAAAAATAGATAAACTGTTACTGTGATTTCTACAGAATTCTGAGTATTCTAGAGGCACCTTAAGAAGTAAATTTTAGCCAGGCATGGTGGTACATGCCTTAAATCCCAGCACTGAGAGGCAGAGGCAGGTAGGTCTCTGTAAGTTCAAGGCTAGCCTGGTCTACAGAATGAGTTCCAGAACAGTCAGGGCTATGGAGAGAAACCTTGTCTCAAAACAACAATTAAAAAAAAAAAAAAATTCAAGTGTTTGAAAATCAAGTGTGGTGGTTATTTCTGATTTCATCATTTGCTTATTTGTGGATTTGGTATTTTATGTTTTGGTAATGTGAAACAAGTCATGTTCTTTTATAAGTTTTAAGTGACAGTACATTTGCCCATCTTTAATTTCAGATAACTCTTCCCGTCTCATTTCTGCTGGCTTATTCAGCCCCCACCTCTGATACAGGCACTCTGCAGGGTGACAAAATCAATGGTGCCCTTGCCGTTGTCCTGTTGACATGGAAATGCCCTGTAGCCATTATGGAAAAATGTTGGCACTCTCTCTCTTCACTTTATTTTTCTGCTTCATGTTATCATGGTGTCAGGCCCAAGAGAACATTTTTTATTCACCAACAGCATAAAATGACCAAGATGTCACAATGAAACCGTTGCTCTTCTGTTCATGGGCTTGGGCAAGGAGGGAGTGCACAGCATTTTTTTTTTTTAAACTGCAAGAGAATCTTCCATTTCTACAATTGGATAACTTGCACTTTTAGTTATACTTGGTTTTAATGTGTTGCTGTGTGTGTGCTTGTATTTTGAACAGCTGATGGATTTACAGCTGAGCGACAGTAACTTTCGTCGACACATCCTGTTGCAGTATCTCATTTTATTTCAGTATCTCAAGGGACAGGTCAAATTCAAAAGGTGAGTCAGTGTGTAGAAAGTGATTTCACACAGTGACAGTGGAAAGACATTGCAAAGATTTCCATATGTGTTAGGCCAATAAAATACATATAATTTAGGGGCTTGGTTTGTTTGGATTTTTTGTTTTGTTTTGGTTTTTTTGAGGCATGTATTTTGTGTGTGGCCCTGGGTGTCTGGAACTCACTCTGTAGAACAGGCTGGCCTTGAACTCAGAGATTCACCTGCCTCTGCTTCCTGAGTGCTGGATTAAAGGTGTGTGTCAACACTGCCCAGCATAATTCATTTTTTATTGAAAGTTATTATTGCAGGGAGGGGTGCCATGGTCACCTGTGGAGGTCAGAGGACCTTCAGAAATCAGTTCTCTCTGCATCAGGAGATCTGGGTATGGAAGCCAGATCATTACATTTGCACAGCATCAGTTTTTACCCACTGGGCTATCTCACTGACCCTAAGCCCATTTTGTGTAGAAGGGCTACATGCCTGAAAATACTTTTACTAAAGCAGCCAGATAGCCAGTTGGGAACTTTTAGATGTAGGGTGTTTGTTGTAGGAAAAGTATCAAGATACACATTTGCTAATGTGAGTCGCCTGCAATACCAGGCTTTCCCAGGAGTTTTGCTCCTATTGGTGCATGATAGTCCATGTGTCTCATGCGAAATTGTAAACTAAGGAAATAATACTCTCACATATCATAAGTCATCTAGGAAATTAGAGCTGAAAGAACCAAAGAAAATCTTGAAACAAAGGTGAGTTCTAGGCACTGAGAAAATAGCTCAGTTGCTGAAATGATTGTGGTGCAAACATGAGAATCCAGGTTCATTCTCCAGCACCTCCATAAATAGCCAGGTACGGGACACGCCTTGTAATCTCAGTGATGCAGATGTGGAGATAAGAGAATCCCTGAGGTTTGTGGCCAGCTAGCCTAGCCTAATCGGGGAGTACCAGGTCTCAGTAAGATACCTTTCTCCACCAACGAGGTGGAGAAATAGCACCTAGGATTGACCTTTTCCCCACCCTAACTCTCTACACCCCCACTGTCCTATTATGTCCTCACTGGAAAGGATATTACAGTGGCCCCATTGGGGAGGCTATCATAGTGACCCCACTGGGATGTATGTTACAATGACGCAATTGGACAAGATGTTATAGTGACTCACTGAGGTGGACCTTATGGAGACTCCACTGGGGAGACCATTAAGGTGGCTCTTCTGCAGTGTATGTTACTATGACAGCACTGAGGAAGAAGGTACAGTGATTCCACTGAGGAGAACAATGTAACCCTACTGCAGAGGATATTACAGTGCCCCACTGGGGAGGACGTTGCAGGGACCCCTTTGGGAGGTTGGTTGCATTGTCTACACTGGAGGTAGTGTTACAGTGGCCCCACTGGAGAGGATATTACTATGATCCCACTGGGGAGCCCATAAATGTGACTCCTACTGGGAAGGATGTTACAGTGGTCCACCTGGGGAGGACAGTGTAGTACTCACACTGGAGAAGATATTACAGTGACTCTTCCGGGAGTACATTGTAGAGACCAAATTGTGGAGGTCATGACAGTGACCCCGTTGGGGAAGACTTTAGAATAAACCCTCTGGGATGGACATCACGGTGACCCCACTTGGGAGGACACCATTATGACCCCTCCTGGGGAGAACATTTCAGGGTCCTAACTGGGGAAGATGGTACCTGACCCCATTGGAGAGGGCATCACAGTGAGTGCTCTTCATGGACATCAAAGTGAGCACATCAGGGAGGATGTTACTGTGACCCTACTGGAGAGGACAGTAGAATGACCTAACTGTGGAGTGCACTACAGTGTCCCCGCTGGGGGGGAGGTTACTATAACCACACTGTTAGAGGACAGTACAGTGACCGCACCTAAGACACCATTTGGTAAGATGTTGCAGTGTCCTCACTGAAGAGGACTTTCCAGTCACCTCACTTGGGAGCATGTTATAATGACTCGAGAGGATATTACAGTGATCCTACTGGGGAGCATAATGTTCTACCTACTTGGTAGAACATTACAGTGTCCCCAGTGGGAAGGACATCACAGTGGTTCCACTGAGGACAATGTTATAGTGACTTCATTGGGGAAATTTTTACAATTACCCTGATGGGGAAAACATTACAGTGACCTCATTGGGGAGGCCGTTACAGTGATTCCACTGGGAAGGACATCCCAGTGACTCCACTGAGGACAATGTTACAGTGACCCTACCAGGGAAGTCACCACAGTGTTCCCACTGGGGAGCACATTACAGTGACACCACTGGGAAAGACATTACAGTGAACCCACTGGGGGGGACGTTATTATGACCCCACTGGGGGGAGGATATTACAGTGGTCTCACTTATTGCACATTACAATGACCCCACTGAGGAAGAAGTTACAGTGGCCCCGTTAGGGTGAACTGATCTCACTTGATGGAAGTCACAGTAACTTCACTGGGAAAAACAATACAGTAACTTCATGTGGAGAACATTTCCGTGTCCCCACAATGGTGGAGGTTACTGTGACCCTCGCTGGGGAGAATGCTACAGTTAGTTAGAACACTGGAGAAAACCTTATTATATCACTGGGTATGTGTTGGCAGTGACACCACTGGAGAGCACAGAACAGTAACCCCACTGGGGAGGATTACTGTGATCACACTGGAGAGAACAGTGACCCAATGAGGCCAGCACTACACTTAGCTCACTGGGGAAACTTAATAGTTCCACCACTAAGAAGAACATTACAGTGACCTCACTGGGGTGGACATCAAAGTGACCCCATAGGGAGGAAGTTCTAGTGACCCCACTGAATAGGACATCTGAGTGAACTCACCACATTGGGTAGGACATCACAATGACCCGCTAGTGAAGAAGTTACAGTGACACCAATAGGGAGAACAGTACAGTCATCTAATGAGGCAGTATCTTACAGTGACCACACTGCAGGACATTACAGAGATTGCACTGGGGAGAAGGTACCGTGAACCGTCTGGGGAGGACATTACAGTTAGCCCCTTGAAAAGTACATTAACGTGAACACACTGAGGAGAAAGCTGCAGTTAACACCACTGGGGTAAACCTTACAGGGACCCAACTGGGGAGAACGTTACAGTGACCACACTAGGAAGGACATCATGGTGACCACATTGGAAAGTGGCACAGTGACACCAATTAAAAAAGTACTGAAGCCAGTCAAACATTACAGTGACCCCCTTTGGGAGGACATAACAGTGACCATACTGGGAAGGATGTTACATTACTGTGACTGCACTGATGAGGATATCACAGTGAACTCACTGCATGCATTTTACAATGAATTCATTAGGCAGGGGGGTGCCACACTGACCCCATTGGGGAGGACATAGAGTGACCACATTGGGGAAGAAATTATAGTGATCTCACTAGTGACTACATTTTAGAGATCTTCCTAGCAAATACGTTACAATGACCCCACTGGGGAGGACATTTCAGTGACTGCACTGGGGAGGATGTTACAGTGGCTCCACTGTGGAGGACACTGCTGTGTCCCAACTGGGGAGGACATATGGTTACCACACCAGGGAGTGTTACAGAAAACCTGTGGGTGAAGATGTTACAGTGATCCCACTGGGGAGGCCGTTAGAGTGACTCACTGGGGAGCCGTTAGAGTGACTCACTGGGGAGAAAGCTGTAGTTACACAACTGGTGAGAACCTTACATTAAAGACCCGAGGAGGAAAAAACAAACAAGACAAAACAAAAAACTCAAAAGGAGGCTGCCTGTGGTGGTATATGCTTTTAATCCCAGCATTTAAGAGGCAGAGGCAAATCTCTAACCAAGGACCATGCGTGGATATAACCTAGAACCCTTGCTCAGATGTTGCCCATGGTAGTTCAGTATCCAAGTGGATGCCCTAGTAAGGGGAACAGGGACCATTTCTGACAGGAACTCAATGGCTGGCTCTTTGACACACACACACACACACACACACACACACACACACACACACACACCCGGAGGGAGGAACCCTGCTAGGCCACAGAGGAGGACTTTGCAGCCAGGCCTGAAGATACCTGATAAGCTAAGGTCAGATGAAAGGGGAGGAGGTCCTCCCCTATAGCTAACTGAGGACTTTACAGTGACTCCACCAGGGAATATGTTACAGTGGCTCCCCTGTTGAAGACCTTACCATGACCCCACTGGACATTACAGTGATCTCACTGGTGAGGAAGTTATAGTGATCACACAGTTAAAAGTGATGTTAAAAGTGACCCACTGGAGAAAACGTTACAGAGACACCAGTGGGGAGGATGTTATATTTCCATCACTGGGGAGGTCTTTAAAGTGACCCCACTGGAGAGGACATTATGGTGACCTCCCAGGGGAGGAGAAATAGTCACCACACTTGGGAGGTTGTTATTGTGACAACACTAGGAAAGACATACTTTGACCTCACCAAGGAAAAGTTTTCAGTGACCTCATTGAAGAAAATCTTACAGTAACCCCATTGGGGAGAACATTGCAGTGACATCACCAGAGAGTATGTTACAATGATGCACCCTAAGGAAGATGTTACAGTGACACCACTGGATAGGGCATAAAGTGACTCCACAGGGGACTATGTTATAGTGACCTTAGTGGAGAGGATGTTACAGTTACATCATTGGTAAGTCTTTATAGTGACCAAACTGGAAAGCATATTACAGCAACCCCATTGGGGTAGACATACAGTGACCCTACTGGGTAGGACATCACAGTGAACACACCGCACGAATGTTACAGTGACCCCAAGGGGAAGGATGTTACAGTGACCACACTGAGGTAGACATGGTGATTGTATTGGGGAGAATGCTATAGTAACCTGATGGGAGGAGAGGACAGTAACATCACTGGAGGTGACATTACTGAGCCTACTGGGGAGGATGTTACAATGACCCCATCTTGAATGATGTTTCAGTTTCCCCACTGTGGAGGGCAAAACATTGACCCTAAGGGGATGTATATTAGAATGACCCACTGGGGAAGATGTTATGGGGACTCCACTTGAAAAGACAAAAAGTGACCACACTGGAGAGGACATCATGAGTCCCTACTGGAAATGACATGACAGTAACACCACTGTGGAGGACATGAAAATGACCCCACTATGAAGGATATTACAATATCCCCACTAGGGTAGATGTTACAATGACTCCACTGAGGAGGACATCACGGTGACACAATTGGAAGGATGTTACTATGACCTCACTGGAAAGGACAGTGACCAAACTGAGGTGAATGTTATGGTGAACATACTGAAGAGGAACACATTAGCACAGGAGGCAACTTTTTGAACAGAACACCAAGAGCTCAAGGTCTAAGATCAACAATAAATGGACCTCAAGAAATTGAAAAGCTTCTGTAAAGCAAAACACATGGCCAACAGAACAAAACAACAGCCTACTGACTGGAAAAAAAGATCTTCACCAACACTACATCTGTCAGAGGACTAATATCCAGAATATATAAAGAACTCAAGAAATTAAACAACAAACCAAATAATCCAATTTAAAAATGGGGAACAGAGATCAACAGAACTCTCAACAGAGGAATATTGATTGGCAGAGAAACACTTGTAGAAATGCTTAATATCCTTAGTCATCAGGGAAATGCAAATCAAAACGACTCTGAGATTCCATCTCACACCAATCAGAATGGCTAAGATAAAAAACTCAAGTGACAACATGCTGGAGAGGTTGTGGAGAAAGGGGGGCCCTCCTCCATTGCTGGTGGGAATGTAAACTTGTACAACCACTTTGGAAATCAATCTGGCACTTTCTCAGAAATCTGGGAATAATACTACCTCAAGACCCAGCTATACCACTCCTGGGCATAAGTCCAAAAGATGCTCCACCATACAACAAGGACATTTGCTCAACCATGTTCATAGCAGCTTTATTTGTAATAGTCAGAATCTGGAAACAACTTAGATGTCCCTCAACTGAAGAATGGATACAGAAATTGTGGTATACATTTACACAATGGAATACTACTCAGATATTAAAAACAAGGAAATCATGAAATTTGCAGGCAAATGGATGGAACTAGAAAAGATCATCCTGAGTGAGGTAACCCAGAAGCAGAAAGACACACGTATATATATACTCACTTATAAGTGGATATTAACCATATAATGTAGGATAAACATACTAAAATCTACAGATCTAAAGAAGCTAAACAACAAGGAGGACCATAGGGAAGATGCTTAATTCTCATTCAGAAGGGAAAACAGGATAGATACTGTAAGCAGTAGAAGAGAGGGAGTAGGATGGGAGCCTCCCATAGATGTCCTCTGAAAGACTACCTAGCAGGAGTTTGAAGCAGATGTAGTGACTCAGAGCCAAACTGGACAGCATGCAGAAAGTCTTTTGGAAGAAGGGAGATATAGCAAGACCCAGAGGGGACAGGAGCCCCACAGAGAGACCAACAAAGCCAAAAAGGCTGGATCCAAGGGGGACTGCGGAGACTGATGCACCAAACAAAGACCATCCATAGGACCTAGACCCCTTGTTCAGATGTGTAGCCCATAGACATCTCAGTCTTCATGTGGTTTCCCTAGTAAGGGGAAAAGAGACAGTCTCTGACATGAACTTGGTTGCCTGTTCCTTGATTACTTCTCCCTGGTCGGGTGGCCTAGCTAGCCCTCAGAGGAAGAGGATCCAGGCAGTCCTGATTGGACCCGATAGGCCAAGGTCAGACAGTAGGGGAGGAGGACTTACCCTATCAGTGGACTAGGGAAGAGGAATAAGGGAAAGAGAGAGAGAGGGTGGGGCCTATAACCAGTATACAAAGTGAATAAATTGTAAATAATAATTTCAAAAGTTACAAAAAAAAAAAACCAAAACCTGTTCAAGACCTGAAGATGTAATTAGAATCAATAAAGAAAACACAAACTCAGAAAACTCCGGAAATGGGAAACTTAAGAGAGCAAGAGCCACAGAGGTAAGTATCACCAACAGAATACAAGAAATGGAGGAGAGAATCTCAGATGTTGAAGATACAATTGAAAAAATCGATTATCTCTCAAAGAAAATATTAAAATGGAAAAAATACTGACATAAAACATACAAGAAATCAAGGACCCCATGAAAAGACAAAAACCTAAGAATAACAGGAACAGTCAAAAAAGAAGAGTCCAGGCCCCAGCAATAGTTCAAGACAGATGCTAAGACATTTAGCCAAGCATGGGGCAGAACTCTGGGAGTCCTGGGGAAGTGTTGAGGTAAAGGTAGAAGGACCTGGAGGAGACAGGAACCTCATAAGAAGACCAACAGAGACAACTAACCCAGTCCCATGGTGACTTGCAGAGACTAGACATCAACTAAGGAACATGCATGGTCTGGACCTAGGCCCCCTCACACACAGCAGATGAGCAGCTTGGTCTTCATATGGGGTGCCTGGAGAGTGTGGGGGGTGTTTCTAACATGGACTCTTGTCTGCTTTTGGTCACTTCCCCTTGGCAATGCTCTCTTGCCTGGCCTCGGGATGAAGATATGCTCAGTCCTGATGTGACTGGATGTACTGGTGAAGGTTGATTCTGGGAGGAAAGAAAGGGGGGAAGGGGAGGAGGGTCTAGGAGGAGAGGAGAGAGGGACATCCTTGGGATGTAAAGTAAATAAAAAAGAAAAATTTAAAAAGATTCCAGGCTTCAAGGTCCAGAAAATAATTCCGACAAAATCATAGAAGAAAATTTTCTCAACCTAAAGAAAGGGATGCCCTTAAACTTACAAGAGGCTTACAGAACACCAAATAGACTAGACGAGAAAAGAAATTCTTCCTGCCACAAAATAACCAAAACACTAAATCTATAGAACAAAGAAAATATTAAAAGCAGCAAGGGAAAAAGGTCAAGTAATATATAAAGGTAGACCTATCAGAGTCACACCTGAATTCTCAACAGAAACTCTGAAAGCCAGCAGGGCCTGGGCAGATGTCATGCAGATACTAAGAGACCACAGATGCCAACCCAGACTACTATATCCAGCAAAATTTCAATCAACCTAGATAGAGAAAACAAAATATTCCATGACAAAACCAAATTTAAACAATACCTATACACTAACCCATCCCTACAGAAACTACTAGAAGGAAAACTCCAAGCCAACAAGGTTAACTACACCCAAGAAAACACAGATTAAAAATAACTTCACAAAACCAAAAGAAAACAAGCACACAAACACACTATCACCACCAACTTCACAATAAAAGGAACTAACAACCGTTGGTCACTAATATCTATCAACATCAATGGACTCTACAGTAAAACACACAGGCTAACAGAATTGTTACAGAAACACGGTCCAACATTCTGCATTCAAAAAAGACACCTCTGCAACAAAGACACTTCCACAAAGTAAAGGCCTAGAAAAAGGTTTTCCAAGCAAATGGAAACAAGAAGCAAGCTGGAGTAGCCATTCTAATATCTAATAAAATAAACTTTCAATCAAAATTCATTAAAAGAGATGGGGAAGGACACATCATTCTTATCATAGAAAAAAATCCACCATGAGGACCTCACAATCTTGAACCTCAATGCCACAAATACAAGGGCTCCTGCATTTGTAAAAAACATTAAAGCTTAAATCACACATCGATCCCAATACCTTAATAGTGGGAGACTTCAACACCTCATTCTCACCAATGGACAGATCATCGAGACAGAAGCTAAATAGAGAAACAATGAAGCTAACAGAGGTGAGGAATCAAATGGACCTAATAGATGTCTACAGAAAATTTCACCCAAACACAAAAGAATGTACATTTTTCTCAGCACCACACAATCTTCTCCAAAATTGACCACATAGTCTATCACAAAGCAAACCTCAACTGGTACATGAAAATTGAATTAACTCATTATTTTTTATCAGATCACCATGGATTAAAGCTAGACATCAACAACAATAGAAACAACTAAAAGCCTACACACTCATAGAAACTGAACAATTCCCTGCTCAGTGATCTCTGAGTGAAGAAATAGACAAATAAAAGACTTCCTAGAAATCAATAAAAATGAGGCCACAACTTACCAAAACTTACAGGACACCTTGAAAGCAGTGCTACAAGGAAAGCTCATAGCACTAAGTGCCTTCATTAAAAAATTGGAGCGATCCCATACTAGCAACTTAACAGATCACCTGCAAGTTTAGAAGAAGAAGAAGAGGAGGAATCTACACACCCAAAAGGAGTAGACAGCAGGAAATAATCAAACTCGGGGCTGAAATTAAAAAAAAAATAGAAACAAAGGGAGTAATACAAAAAAAATAAAACCAAGAGTTGGTTCTTTGAGAAAATCAACAAGATAGACAAACCCCTAGCCAAACTAAAAGAGAGACTGTATGCAAATTAACAAAATAAGAAGTGAAAAGGAGGACATAAAAACAGACACTGAGGAAATCCAAAGAGTCATTAGATCTTACTTCAAAAGCCTGTATTCCACAAAATTGGAAAATCTAAAGGAAATGGATGATTTATTTGATAGTTTTTATCTACCAAAGTTAAATCAAGAACAGGTAAACAGTTTAAACAGCCTTATACCCCTAAGGAATTAGAAGCAGTCATCAAAAGTCTCCCAAAGCCCAGGGCCAGATGGTTTTAGCATGAAATTCTACCAGACTTTCAAAGAAATGCTAAAACCAATACTCCTTGAATTCTTCCACAAAATAAAATTAAAAAAAAAAAAAAAAACAGAAGGAACACCAGCAAACTCATTCTATGAAGCCACAGTCACCCTGATACCTAAACCACACAAAGACTCGGCAAAGAAAAATTCAGAACAATCTCACTTATGAACATTGATGCTAAAATGCCCAATAAGATACTTGCAAACAGAATTCAAGAACACATCAAACACATTATCCACCATGATCAAGTAGGCTTCATCCCAGCACTGCAAAGATGGTTCAACATATAAAAATCCATCAATGTAATCCACCATAAGAACAAACTGAAAAATAAATCACATTATCATCTCATTAGATTCAGAAAAAACCTTTGAAAAATTCAACAGCTCTTCATGATAAAAGTCTTGGAGAAAGCAGGTATACAAGGCCCAAACCTAAACATAATAAAGGCTATATACAGCAAGCCAATAGCCAACATCAAACTAAATGGAGAGAAACTCAAAGCAATCCCACTAAATTCAGGAACAAGACAAGGTTGCCCACTCTCTCCATAGGTCTTCAAGATAGTACTAGAAGTTCTAGATAGAGCAATAAGACAACTAAAGGAGATCAAAGGGATACAAATTTGAAAGGAAGAAGTTAAAATATCACTATTCACAGATGATATACATAAAAGACCCCAAAACTTCTACCAGAGAACTTCTGCAGTTGATGTACTCCTTCAGCAAAGTGACTAGATATGGTATTTTTAAAAATCATGTCATTCCCTGGGATCCAGGCTGATCTGTATCCCACAAGACCAACACAGATCAGGGAACAGCAGGAAAACCAAAGAACTGTGGGCCTCTGAGACCATGAGATCTCACCCCAGAGACCTATTGCCATCAGAGACCACCAGGCCTGCTAATAACAGAGTCAACCAAATGGCTAGATGTCAGTGCAAGAACACCAGAAACAAAATCTAGATCTATATGACACCACCAAAAGCCACCTATCTTACCACAGCAAGTTCTGAGACTACTATTACACTGAAAGCACAAGAAAATGATCTTAAATCTGAAGTTATGAAAATGATAGAGGCCTTAAAAGAAGAAAATAAATACCTTAAACAACTTCAGAAAAATACAACCAAACAGGTAAAGGAACTGAGTAAATCCCTTAAAGAAATACAAGAAAATTCAATAAGAGAAGGAAATGAATAAAACTGCCCAGGACCTAAAAATGGAATTAGAAGCAATAAAGAAAACTAATTCTAAGGCAATCCTGGAGATGGATAACCTAGTGAAAAGAACAGGAACTTCAGACACAAGCATCAATAACAGAATACAAGAGATGGAAGAGAGAATCTCAGGTGTACAAGATATGACTGCAGAAATCATTACTTTAGTCAAGGAAAATGTTTAAAAGTTCCTGATACAAAACATCAAAGAAATATGGGCCAATATGAAAAGACCAAACCTAAGAATAATAGAAATAGAAGAAGACTCCAAACTTCAAGGCCCAGAAGATATTTTCAATAAAGTCATAGAAGAAAACTTCCCCAACTAATGAAAGAAATGTCTATAAACATACAAGAAGCCTACAGAACATCAAATAGATTGGAACAGAAAAGAAAATCCTTTTGTCACATAATAATCAAAACACTAAATATGCAGAGCAAAGAAAGAATATTGAAAGCCACAAGATAGAAAGGCCAAGTCACATGTAAAGGCAAATCTATCAGATTTAGACCTGACTTCTCAGCAGAGACTATGAAAGCCAGAAGGGTCTGGTTAGGTGTCATGCAGACACTAACAGAGCACAGATGTCAACCCAGGCTACTATATCCAGCAAAACTTTCAATCATCATAGATGGAGAAAAGATATTCCATGACAAAACCAACTTTAAACAGTACCTAGCCACAAACCCAGCCCTACTGAAGATACTAGAAGGAAAACTCCAACCCAAGAAGGCTCACTACACCCAGGAAAACAGGAAATAAATAATCCCACAGCTGCAAAACCAAAAGAAAGGAAACATACACACACACACACACACTCTTCCACCACCAACATCAAAATAACGGAAGTAACACTGGTCATTGATATCACTCAACACCAATGGTCTCAACTCCCCAATAAAAGACACAGACTAACAGAATGGATGTGTAAATAGGACCCATCATTCTGTTGCATACAAGAAACACACCTCAGTAATGATAGGCATTACCTCAGAATAAAGGGCTGGAAAAAGGTTTTCCAAGCAAAAGGACACAACAAGCTGGAGTAGCTATTCTCATATCTAATAGACTTTCAACCAAAATTAATCTAAAGAGATGGGGAAGAGCACTCATCAAAGGAAAAATCGACCAAAATGTTGTCTCAATTGTGAACATATATGCCCCAAACATAAGGGCACCCACATTTGTAAAAACAAACAAACAAAAACCTAAAGCTTAAATCACACATTGAACCACACTCATTAATAAAAGGAGACATCAACACACCTCTTTCACCAATGGACAGATCATTGAGATGGAAACTAAACAGAAAATAATGAAACTAACTGACATGAACGAATAGGACCTAACAGATATCTACAGAACATTTCATCCAAACAAAAAAGAATATATCTTCTTCTCAGCACCTCATTGGAACCTTCTCCAAAATTGACCACGTTCTTGGACACATAGTAAGCCTTAACAAATACAAGAAAATTGAAATATCACCTTTTATTCTGTCAGACCACTATGGATTAAAGCTAGACTTCAACAACAACAGAAGCAATAAAATGCTTACAAACTCATGGAAACTGAACAACTCTCCTTAATGACCACTGGGTTAGGGAGGAAATAAACAAGGACTTTCTAGAGTTCAAAATAAAAGGCACAGTGGGACACAATGAAAGCAGTGCTAAGAGGAAAATTCATAAAGCTAAATGCCTTCATAAATAAAGTGGGGAGAGCTCATATTAGCAATTTAACAGCTCACTTAAAAGCTCTAGAAAAAAGGAAGCAAACACACCGAAGAGGAGTCGATGGCAGGAAATAATCAAACTCAGGGTTGAAATCAATAACCTAGAAACAAAGAGAACAATACAGAGAGTCAACAATACCAAATCAAGAAAATCAAAAAGACAGACAAACTCTTAGCCAAACTAACTAAAAGACAAAGGGAGATTATCCAAATTAATAAAATCAGAAATAAAAAGGGGGCTATAACAGACACCAAGAAAAAGAATCAAAAAAGCCTGTACACTGCAAAATTGGAAAATCTAAATGAAACGGATGATTTTCTTGATAGATACCACTTACCAATGTTAAATCAGATCAGGTTAACAATTTACACAAACCTATAACTCCCAAGGAAATAGAGGCAGTCATCAAAAGCCTTGAACCAGAAAGAGCCCCCAAGAGCAGCTACATTTGTATGCAGATACTCCGTTCTCACGCACCAAAAAACCAAACCAACAAAAAAACCTCTACACCATTTTGAGTCTGCCCCTTCTGGGGGAGTCTGTTTTGTGTTTCATCCCAGTAATGCCCTGCTGACTGCTGAGATCTTGCTTTCCCCATCTTCTTTACATCATCAGAGAAAAATTATCCACTCTGGTAACCCTAGAGAATGCTGCCATGAGGGCACTGCCGTATTGGCATGGATTTAGGATTCCCTCAACTGAGATCTGGCCCAGGCTCAGATTGGAAAAAAGAACACAGGAAAAGGATACAAAAGGCCAAGGAAGAATTTGTCTGGGGCTTGCACCAGAAAGAAGTTTGGAAAATGCAGCCCAGAGGAATCTGAACCTGGTTCAGTTCAACCCGGTTGAGGTGGCAACCAAGATATACAGGCACACTGACATAAGTGCCCAAGCCCTATCTCAAATGATGTTTGTCAACCATGAAACATTCAAGATTACCCATCACAGCTGTACTGTGTTCTTCTGCACCTCGATCACCCATGTGTCCCAATTAAATGAGGCTACCAGATTTAGAAGAAAACAGGGGGAGGGGGACAACGACGACAGGAGAGCCCTCAGCAGCCCAGAAACAGGGAAACCAGTGCACATGGCTCCTGTTTCCTGCAGTCGGTTCCCAAGTGAACCATGTTGGCCTCTTCTGCTCTAGGGGAAAGGGGATCTATGTTTGATTTTTTGAGACAGGGTTTCTCTGTGTAGCCCTGGCTGTCCTCAGAGATCCGCCTGCCTCTGCCTCCCCTGAGATTAAAGGGGTGTGCTTCCAGAGAAGTTTTTAAAAATTATTTATTCTTCTTTTATATGCATTGGTATTTTGCCTGCCTGTATGTCTGTGTGAGGGTGTCAGATCCCCTGGAACTGGAGTTACAGACAGTTGTGAGCTGTTATGGGGTGCTGGGAGTTGAACCTGGGTTCTCTAGAAGAGCAGTCAGTGGTCTTAACTGCTAAGCAATCTCTCCAGCCCCAAGTAGAAAGTCTTACTACCTCTTAGCTGGCAAGAAATTTCAATCGGACTCCAAGGTGATGGAGCCCCTATTCCCGTCCCATGTTCTTTTAGTTAGATCTGTTTTTCTCTCCTGTGTCAAGATCAGCCGAGGCCTACCCTAGGACGGTCTCTTCACCCCACTGCAGTGGACCTCGCCCTCTATGCAGCACTGACTCCCAAGCTTTTTTCTCTTGTTGCTGTAACAGCTCTAGTCTAGAATCTATTTGTCACCTAGTTCAGTGTATAACACCAAATAGCACACAGGGAGTCCCGGGAATTCTAGAGGAAGTGGGATGGGTTAATGAAAGGAAAGGCAGCAGCAGGGACTATTTGAAAAAGCCAGCTGAGCAGTGGGGTGCTTGGAGAAAGAGCAAATAAAGGAATTGCCCAAAGCTACAGCCCCACCTGTAAGAGGAACTACAAAACCCAGGATTCTCTACGGCACGACCGGAAGCGTCCCATCCCGGTGTGGCCGCAGTGAGGGGCGGTGTCCCAGCGGCGGGAGATTCAAAACTGGCAGAAGGAACATGGAGCGGTGTGAAGCAGGCCGGGCTCGGACAGCCTGTGAGTGCGGGAAGGATCTGAGGGAGGAGCAGGGGGCTGCTGTTGGGGTCTGGCCCTCGCGGGAGCACGGCTCTGTGGGGAGTGCACTGAAGTGTGCGCAGGGGAACCGAGCGGCAAGCCTTCAAAGGGCTCTCTCCCGCATTCCCAGGTTCTGGGGCCCCAGGGTCGGGGAATGTAGATGATCTAGATGGCCCCTTAAAATTCGGCCCTCACCATACTTGCCAAAGGGTGCCAAAGGACGGGACTCCGCGTTGAGACAGTGCCTCCCAAACTACTTACTGCCTAATCACCTGGTCACTTGTTTAAAAAGCAAAACCTGGGAGCCGGACTTGCTGCCGCGCTCCGGTAATTCCAGCCGTGGGAAGGTGGAGGCCGGAAGTCAAGAATTCACGTTCGTTCTTAGCTGCAGAGTACATAAAGGACAGCCCAGGCTTCCTAAAACACAGCTTTCTTGGAGTGAAACTCGATTTCGTGGGAAGGGCTGAAAGGATTCCACCTGATCGGCTGAGTGAAAAACAAAACCTGCTTTCTCTCTTTATCCCCTCTCCACTAAACACAAAGAGCAAAATCTGTGTCCACCCACCTCAAGAAGGAACGCTTGTTTCGGGAGAACCGTTTTGTGGTTGTTTTTGGTTTGTATTTGAGACACTGGGGGTGGGTGCGCCAGCGCGTGTGCTTGCTCAAGGCCCCGCCCATTCCATCTCACTGAGCTCATAACTCTGAAGTGATGTCACTCACTTACTGGTTTATTTTCCACTCTTGAATAACCAGCTCTTGTTCTTTGTAAACTTCCTCAGAGGAACCCGTGGCTTTTTCTGCGGTTGGCCAGCACTCCAAATCTGTATTTGGAAGTGAGTGAGTTTGAACTTTATTAACTGCCAACTCAAATAAGCCCAGCCCTTCCTGAAGTCATACTTCAGGATATACAAAATGAGGAAATAGAATAAAGAGTAAAAATTACTGTAGTGCCTGGTCAAGGGCATATTGACCAAGCTGTCTCTTGCATCTTCTCTGAGCTCATTTGTTTGTTGTGTGTACACAGTTTTCCCTCACCCTGTGTTGAATTTTATGTTGTGTTCCCCATGAAAAACAGAGAGATGGACAGGTATAAAGACTGGCTAAAGCAGACTAGGATTGCTATCTCATTTAAGGCATTTCCTCTTCATGAGTTTGGAGGTCAGAGTTGTTATCTACATTTTGTTTAACTTGAGGATTACTTTTCTCAGGTGAGAAAAAAGAATGATAATGGTACCTGTGTGGCCTTTTAAAAATTTCTTTGTCCTTTCGTTTAATCTCAAGTGTGTAGTGTGGATTGTTCCATTGGACCGCCTGTCCCTGCTTCAACCTGCTCATTATCTGTGCAGCTCAGACAGAACAGTTTTCTTCCTCTGCCATACTGAGGTCTTATTCATGACCTGTAATTGCATCCCTCACTTGGGTTGGAGTTGTTCACTTACATGTTTTTCTCTCCTAATAATTGTTGAATTATGACATTAGTAGGGGCCTTTTCTAATACCCACCCTAGAACCCAAACAGTTGACACAGAGACCTATTAGATTTATTCAGCAAGTTTTTCTGTTTTGGTTATTGATTTTTCGAAACAGGGTTTCTCTGTGTAGCCTTAGCTGTCCTGGGCTCACTTTGTAGACTAGGCTGTCCTGGTCTACAAGACCAGACAAGACAGAGATCTGCCTGCCTCCGCCTTATTCAACAAGTTTTAAGCTCTGTAACTGGGCAGATATTCATCTATCTGACTCAGATGCTAGTCTGCCTACTTCCCAGCCATGTGCCTGTTACTTGCCACCTCAGTCTGGCCTCGGCTGCTTCTCTATAGCTCTGTCTTCATGGTACTTTCTCTCTCTCTCTCTCTCCCTCTTTTTTCCTTCTCTCCACCCCTAGGATAGGAAATCCAGTTTTCCTCTCTCCTCTGCCCAGCTATTGGCTGTTCAGCTTTTTATTAACCAATCAGCGATAATTGGGGAGCACTGTTTATCACAACAGTGATACAGGAGATTCTTCAATAATGACATCGCCAATGTCCCAACTGCAACCTGATCTCTGGGCACAGAAATCAGCATCTGAACACATGGTGTACAAGGCCAGCCCCCAACAAATAATAGTCTCTGTGTTTTGTTTTCTCTCTCTCTCTCTCTCTCTCTCTCTCTCTCAGCTTTTTTAGTTATATCGTGTTTTGCCTGCATGCCAGAAGAGGGCACCAGCTCTCACTATACATGGTTATGAGCCACCATGCGGTTGCTGGGAATCGAACTCAGGACCTTTGGAAGAACAGCCAGTGCTCTTAACCTCAGAGCCCTCTCTCCACATGTGTGATGTTTTTGCCGGTGTATGTCACGTATTGCATGCATGCCTGTGGAAGCCAAAAGAAAGCATCAGATCCATGGGACTGGAGTAACAGGCAGTTCTAGAGACACCACATAGGTGTTGAAAATCGAACCCAAGTACTCTGGAAGAGTAGTCAGTGGTTTTAACTGCTGAGCCATCTCTCCAACCTCCATGTTTGTATTTTCGTTCTTTTCTTTTTGAAAACCAGGTTTCACTATGTAAACCTAGCTGTCCCAGAACTCACTCTGTAGCCCAGGCGCGAATCAAACTCACAGAGATCCATCTGCCTCTGTCTCCCCAGTGCTGGGATGAAAGATTTTTGCCACCACGCCAGGCTTATATTGCAAGGGCAGAGGTTCACTAGCCCAGAGCCCGACAGAAAGGCATGAATGAATGAATGACTGGGTCAGTCATGCTTCTACCGGCGCCCTGTGACAGCGCATCCCTGAGAAGTTACTGCTCAGTGAGGGGGCAGTGGGGAGCTACATGCCCGGACAAGGAAGGCTCTGGCTAGCCCTTCTGCTGCCACTGAAGGAGGGTCATGAGGCAGATGTGAGGAAGAGAAAGACAGGGAGACAGCGCAGAAGAGAGAAGGAAATGTCTCTGGCAAAGAGGGATGCTCCTTGATAATGGGTACACTGGGAAAAAAAGCGGGGACACAGCATGCTTCTGTGTTCTGGAGAAGATACCGAGGGATGCATTCAAAAGCAGCTGCAGAACTGAGGTCCCTGTTTTTTTAAGATTTATTTTATTTTTATTTATGTGCATTTCTGTGTGTGTACACCTTGTGTGCACGGGTGCCCACAGAAGCCGAAGAGGGCGTTGGTTCCCCGAAGCCAGGGTCCCTCCTAACGCTGCATCCCTTCACTGTCTCCCCCCCACACTTCAGATGAACGCCTCACTGCTGAGGAGATGGATGAGCAGAGGCGACAGAATGTGGCCTATCAGTACCTGTGCCGGCTGGAGGAAGCCAAGCGGTAAGCAGGGTCCTTATGGTCCAGTTTTACTCCCTCTCTTTTCTACACACCTGTCCCCAATTTTACTCCCTCCCTTTTCTACACACCTGTCCCCAAAGCAGATGCAAACAGGCAATGGGCTATGCAGTGTGGAAGGGCAAGTTAAAATAGTTCTGTCAAGCCAGGCATGGTGGTCCACACCCTGTAATCTCAGTGCTTAGAGGTAAGAGGATAAAAAGTTCAAGGTGAAAGCTGGGTGTGGAGGCAAGCTTTGAGGTTCAGGCAAGCCTGGTCTACAGAGTGCTGTTACACAGAGAAGCACTGTCTCAAAAAAAAAAAAAAAAAAAAAATTCAAGGTCAACAGCAAGGGAGGTGGGTTGGCTGGTAAAGTGCCTGCCACACAAGCATGAAGCCCTGAGTTCAGATCCACAGCGCACATAAACACCAGGTAGAGCAGCATGTGCCTGTAACCCAGTGCTGGGAGACAGGCAGCAGGCGGAGCTAGACAGTGTATTAGCTGGCCAGCTTAGCCAATCAGTGGACTCTAGGTTTAATGCCCCAAAAACTAGCATGGGGGCTGGAGAGATGGCTCAGAGGTTAAGAGCACTGACTGCTCTTCCGAAGGTCCTGAGTTCAATTCCCAGCAGCCACATGGTAGCTCACAACCATCCATAGTGAGATCTGGTGCCCTCTTCTGTCATGCAGGTATACATGTAGGCAGAACTCAGTATACATAATAAATAAATAAATCCTAAAAAAAAAAAAAAAAAACCTAGCATGGGAAGTGATCAAGAAAGATACTTTGCATCAACCTCTGCCCTCTGCATGCATGTGTACACACACACGTACAGAAATATACATACAGAGTTCAAAGTCAGCCTGTACTACATAGCAAGTCTGAGGCCAGCCTGGAGTTCATGTAAAGCCTGTTTCAAAAAAAAAGAAAAAGCCAGGCGTGGTGGTGCATGCCTTTAATCCCAGCACTCAGGGAGGTAGAGGCAAGTTGGTCTCTGTGAGTTCAAGGCCAATCTGGTTTACAAAGCAAGTCAGGACAACCAAAGCTACACAAAGAAACCGTATCTGTTAAAACTGGAAGAAAAAAAAAAAGACAAAAAAGGCCACTAGTAGTGGCACAGTCCTTTAATCCCAGCACTCAGGAGGCAGAGGCAGGCAGATCTCTATGAGTTAGAAGCCAGCCTAATCTACAGAGCTAGTTCCAGAACAGCCAAGGCTATACAGAGAAATCCCATCTCAAAAAAAATGAAAATAAAAGACAGAAAAGAAAACTAGCATACTCTGTTTTCTAGGGTAAATCCCAACCATTATAGATCCTTTTTCTTTACGCCCTTCAATATATAATTCTACAGTCTTTGAGTACCTGTTTACCTACCACACTGTCATAACACCTAACTAAATTATCTGTGACTCCTTGGGAAATTAGGAATTAGGCCATTTTCCAGTGTCACTCCTTGGATAAAAAGAAAAATCTGCTTTTATGTAACAGAGTACCATGTACAATGAATATGTACAATGGAAATTTTAAAAAAAAATTTAATTTAACATTTTTTAAAAAAAGAACTAAATCTTTTTAATTAAGAAGAAAAATGAAAAAAAAGAAAGAAAGAAAAAGAGAAAAAAATCTAGCCAGGTGGTGGTAGTGTAGGCCCTTAAATGGGAGACAGAGGCAGGTGGAGCTCGAGGCCACTCTGGTCTATAGAGCAACTTCTAGGACAGCCAGGACTATTTAGAAAGACTCTGTGTCAATACCTGAAGACTCTGAAAGCTTGCATGTGACACTTGCCTCTGAGGCCTTCAGCCAGGAGCACCTGCCCACCCCCTTCCTTCCTTTCTGGCTTTGTTTCTTTGTGTGTGTGTGTATGTGTGTGTGTGTATTCCTGACCTTTTTAGGAATTTGGATCACTTTTCCTGCCATTTCAACTTGTGCCTCCAAGCTCTCCATTTCCTAAAAATAGATGTTGGCTCTTAAAAGCTTGATTAGTAGTCAGGCAGGAGTGGTTCTCAGTTTTAATCCCGGCCCTTGGGAGACAGAGGCAGGTGGATCTCTGAGTTCAAGGCCAGTCTGGTCTATAGAGGAAGTTCCAGGACAGCCAGGGCTAACCTGGAAAAACCCCGTCTTGAAAAACAAAAAATAACAAAACAAACAAACAAAAAATACTAAAGTCTTGATTAGCTTTGGGTTCAGTAGAAGACATTTGGTTTCCTTTAGAGAAGGTCTCTCACTGAACCCGGCAGGCTGGTCAGATTACAGATGCTTGTGGCCATGACTTGGGGTTTCATGTTGGTCCAGGGCATTTGAGCTCAGGTCTCCAAGCTGTTGAGCCATTTCCCTAGTCCCTTTTTCTTTTCTTTAAATTTATTTAATTCAACTTAATGTATATGGGTATTTTGCCTACATATGTCTGTGCGTCATGTGCATATCTGGTGCCACTGGAGGCCAGCAGAGGGCATCAGATCCCCTGGAACTGGAGATACAAACAGTTGTGAGCTGCCATATATGGGTGCTGGAAGAAACCAGGTCCTCTGGAAGAGCAGTCAGTACTCTTAACTCTGAGCATCTCTCCAGCCCCCTCTCTTCTTTTTATTCAGTAGTCTATTTTAATGTTTTACCAAAAGAAGGTAGCAGACAGGAAATGGGTGTCTAGCGGGAACAGCATGAAGCAAGGTATGCTGGCTGTCTTTGGAAACATACTATATATAGACCTCAGCATCTAGAGATTCTACCTGAGGAGCCATGGTGCTTGCCTTGTATAGCCAACAGCAGTTAAATGCATTTACATTCAAGCATGGTCAGAATCACCAGCTCACCATCATGGCAGCTTCCCACTGAAGCCAGGACTACTAGTGATGTTAGCCTTGTTTTTGCAGAATCCAGTTGAGTCAGGGGTAAAGTGAGGAGGATGGGTTGGAAAGTGAGCCTATGATTCTGTCCCTTGTCTTGTTCCTCTTCCATCAACCCACAGGGCCCCTAAAACCCTCATTATCCTCAGAACTGAGTCATTTGTGAACTGTAGGAATCATTCTGTCAGACATGAGCTTTCTGTACCTAAGGTTTCAGAACCATACAGAATGAGAGAAGTGGCAGGCTCCATTTGGTTTGAGTCAGGTATATAACCAGACCTCACACAACAGGGTAAGAGTCTGACTCTGCCTCCTTGAAGACAGGCAAGTATGGGAGCCACTCAGGGACACTTTCCAGGGTGAATGAGGCAAAGGGTTGGCTTGCTTAGGTCTCTGTGGCAGGTTGTGGAAAGTGGGGAACAGTGATGGAATAGGAAGAGAGGGGAAATTTGGGTAGGGAAGGAATGATGTGTCAAGTCTCTTGAGGGATGGGTGGGTCCTATAGGTACAGGACCTCTGTGGCCTGCCAGTGGGTAAGAAGACTCTCCTGTTCACAGCTGGATGGAGGTGTGCTTGAAGGAGGAGCTTCCTTCCCCGGTAGAGCTGGAGGAGAGCCTCCGGAATGGAGTGCTACTGGCCAAGCTGGGCCACTGTTTTGCACCCTCTGTAGTCCCCCTGAAGAAGATCTACGATGTGGAACAGCTGCGGTACCAGGTGGGCACAGTGTAATTAATCCCCCTTAACCTCTCCCTCCCAAAATGCCCCTTCTCACAGCAATGAGGGTGTGGTAACGTTGTAACTTAAGAGTCTGTATGAGCCAGACTCTGGTGGTGACACCTTTAATCCAATCAGGAGGCAGAGGCAAGTAGATCTCTTGAGTTTAAGGCCAGCCTGGTCTACAGAGTGACCAGGACAGCCAAGGCTACTCAGAGAAAAACCTTTCACAAAAAAAAAAAAAAAAGTCCATATGTGATCACTTTTTTTTATATTTGTCATCTTTTTGAGACAGGGTTTCTCTGTGTAGCCTTGACTGTTCTGGACTCACCTGCCTCTACCACCCAGAGTGCTGGAATTACAGGCATGTGTCACCACTCCTGGCCAAAAGTGATCACTTTTGAGTATGAAAAAGGGTACAAATAATTTGTACTGAGACAGAATGCATTTATTAGTATCCCTGCCAGGTGGGTACTTCTAACAGAAAGGGGCGTCACTGCATGGGCCTAAGATGGCCTGGAAGTTTTTCTCTTCACAGTGCACACTCCAAGGCTTATGGGCTTTGCCACCCTGAAGGGCTTCCTGGGCATGTGTCTCTTCTTTGTGTGCTAGCTAGCCCAAGCCTTTTGTCCTATGCCAGCTTGTAGTCTTACTGTGCTGCCCTCCCCTGTGCCTTCCTTTTCATTGTCCAGCGGGGTCATCCACCTATCCATGGTGGCTTCAGCAGTTTTTCTGTTCCATGGGGAGGGGGTCACAGGGTAGGTCCTTTGGCTCCTCCTACCCTTCTTTCCCTGGGAGTTCACCTATAGGGGCTTCTGAGAACTGCAGACAGTGTCTCTTTCCTCCCTTTCAGGCGACCGGCTTGCATTTCCGGCACACAGACAACATCAACTTTTGGCTTTCTGCGGTGGCCCACATCGGTCTGCCTTCAGTAAGATGGGATGATTGTCTGTCTGATCTAGAAGAGTTCCTTGGGGTTGTGTGCCTCTGAACCAGGTTGCTTGGCCTCTGCCTTCACCCCCTAGGGATGAAAGGAGGGAAGGTCTCTTGGGCTGAGGCGCATCAGTACTGTCGTGTAGTGGGACCCTGTAGAGTATAGCTGGGGTGTGTGCTAGGCATCCTCCCACCAGAACTGCAGAGTAAAGCACGAGCCTGCCATGTTCTCAGGTGGGAGAGCTCAGGCTGGGGCCTTGTCTCAAGACCCTCCTGTGCTCATGTTATATGTCCTTTCCCCTGTGAGTCCCAGTTTCTTCCTAATCTAGAAAGTATAATATAATGTTAGGAGAATAACAGGGCCTATGCAGATTCCCTTTGCAAAGCACTATACAAATTAAGGCTTGGTAGGATTCTTCAGTGTATGGATCCTTCTTGCGTTCCTTCCCTGTAGAAGATAACTATAAAAACGAGGTAAGATGGCTTAGCAGGTAAAGAAGTTTGCTGCTAAACTTGACAACCTGAGTTCAATCCCCAGGTACCATATGGTGGAAGAAGAGAATCAATGCCTGAAAGTTGACCTCTGACATCCATACACAAACAGACACACACACACAAGGAAACAGAAGCAAAGAAAGACATTTTGCTGGGTGTGATGATGCAAACCTATATTTCCAGTACTCGGGAAGCTATGAGAGCAGGATCCAGTTTGAGGGTGCGTTATATAGTGAACCCTTTCTCAACAAAAGAAAAAAGGCTTGTCCTGGTGGGCACACGCCTTTAATCCCAGCACTTGGGAGGCAGAAGCAGGCAGATCTTTGTGAGCTCAAAACCAGTCCGCTCCACACAGACACCCAGCCTAAAAAAAAGAAAGGGAGGGAGGAATGCAGTAGGTAGGTTAAGAACAGGGGCTGAGCCAGGCATGGTGGTGCCCTTTAATCCCAGTCCTTAGAAGGCAGCGGCAAGTGGATCTCTGTGGGTTCAAGGCCAGCCTAGTCTACAAAGTGAGTCCAAGACAGCCAGGACTCTTGTTACACAGAGAAACTCTGTCTCCAAAAAACAAAAGCAAGGGTTGCCTTTGCAAAGGATCACAGGTTCATCCCTAGCCCCCACATCAGGAAGCTCACAACTGTCTACAGCTTCAGCTTCAGGGTGTCCAATGCCTTCTTCTGGCCTTAGTGCACACTTGTGTGCAGATGGTGCCCATACAGTCAAGCAAGCATATTCTCCTCTCTTTCTCTCGAAAGAAAGAAAGAAAGAAAGAAAGAAAGAAAGAAAGAAAGAAAGAA
>NW_026596069.1:25292568-25335559 GCF_907164565.1 Psammomys obesus
AGAAAGAAAGAAAGAAAGAAAGAAAGAAAGAAAGAAAGAAAGAAAGAGAAAGGAGTTGTATAGTGGTTAAGAATACTAGTTGTTCTTCCAGAGCCTGGGTTCGATTTCCAGCACACACACAGTGGCTTACAACCATCTGTAATTCCAGTCACAGGGCATCCAATGCTGTCTTCTGCTCTCTGTGGGCCCCAGACACACATGTGATACACAAACATACATGCAGGCTAAACACCCATACACATAAAAAAAAAAAAAGTCTTCAAAAAAGGAAAAGTCAGTCTAGGGCTGGGGGCATAGCTTAGTGGTAGAGCGCTATACATGTGGGAAACCCTGGACTCCTTCCACTTTTATAGAAAAAAAGCACAAAGCTGAGCTTAGTGGTGCATCTTCGCTTTCAGCATTCAGTATGATAAGGTAGGAGGGTTGGAAGTTTCCAGGCAGGGTCTGGGTTATTCAACAAATTTGATGGAAGCTTGGGTTACATGGTGAGACCTTGTGTCAAAAAAAGGGAAAGAGATTAAGTGTACTTACTGTACTTACAGAGGATTCAAGTTCAGCTCTCAGCATCTGCATGGTGGTTCATAAACATCTGGGATTCTAGTTCCAGGGACCCCTATTCCCTCTTCTGATCTCTGCAGGCACCAAGCAGGCATGTAGTACACATATTATACATAGATGCAAGACACTGTTCACATGAAAGAAATAAATCTTTTTTTTTTTTTTTTTTTTTTTTTAAGCAAAAGAGACATTTTGGTGGGAGACAAGGGTCAGAGGACTTATGCTGTGTCAGTGAAACTGGGCTGGCTCTCTAACTTTGGTCCCTTGTTAAGAAGCTGGATGTAGCATAGGATGTATTAAGCTTAGGTTTCTGGTCTTTTTTTTCTTGATAAGTTTTACTTTTTAATTAAAATTTCTAATGTAATAAATTTCCATTTCATTTAAATTTTAATTTTTATTATTATTTTTTAATGTATATTGGTGTTTTGCCTGGATGTGTGCCTATGTGAGGGTGTCAGATCCCCTGGAACTGGAATTACAGACAATTGTGAGCTGCCCTGTGGGTGCTGGGAATTGAAACTGGGTTCTTTGGGAGGGCAGCCAGGTCTCTGAGCCCCGTGAGGTCTCATCTGGGGGCCAGCTGATGCAGAACAGTCTGTGACTCTGAAACTGTCTGGGTCTTGGCTTTGAAGCCTTTTTTACAGTGGGTGGGCCGAATGGGAATGGTTATTGAAACTGACTGAGAAGCCTGGGCTGTGGGCGCTCACAGCTCCGGTTGAGAGAGAGATGTGTTGCTCAGCATGAGCCTCCGTTCCTGTACCAGCGTGGAAGCCTTACTGCATTGCCAGCTCCTGTGCTGTGCCTCAGTGTATAGTAACTGTGGTTTCTCCTCTAGATCTTCCTCCCAGAGACCACGGACATCTATGACAAAAAGAATATGCCTCGGGTGATCTATTGCATTCACGCCCTCAGGTGAGAACCCCTGGCTTTGTCAGCCAGCTTCCTCTGAGTGGATCAGTCAGGAGCAGTAACGTAGAAAGGAGGGAGGGTAGCCAAATGAGCAGTGATGGATCTGCATGGGTGTTCACATCCACATGTATGTTTGTGGGCACACTGATGCGTGAGCCTTGTAAATGAAGGAACAGCAGGGAAAAGGCCTTAGTTGTGACTGGAACAGAGATGAATCAGAACCAGGACCCATCGAGGGCATCACATGCAAGCCACTTAGTGGTAGAAGCAGGGAAGGCTGCTTGGTTCTGGTCACAGGCAGGTGTTCCAGCTGGCCAAATCAGAGAATGGGACTGGCCAGTTCCTGGGTCCACATGTCATTTCTTCACGCCTTCCCTTTCCGTGCCCTTTTCCTCCATTCCTGGCCTCGGTGGCTTTGTTTGCTGCCATCTTCCTCTTGCCCATCTCTACCCTGTGACTTTCACGGCAGTGAAAAGTGTGGCTCCTCTGTGGAGCCATCCCAGCTAGAGAGACTGCCTACGGCATCTTGTTCTGTTCTGTGGCAACAGTCTTGGCTAGCTATCCCTATGTGCTAGAGTGACTGGAGGGCAAGTGCTAGGAGCTCTTCACCTCGGGTCCCCATCGTCATTTCGCCTGTTTTGGACAAGGAGTAGAAATTAGATCCCAGTGTGTCCTAATAGCATTTATTCTTCCCAGCCTCTTCCTCTTCCGACTGGGGTTGGCCCCTCAGATCCATGACCTGTATGGGAAAGTAAAATTCACAGGTAAGCCAGCTCCTTCCTATTGTCCATACTAAACAGGGGTTTAGGGGTTCTGGGCCTAATGAAGAGCGCCTCTGTACCATTGCAGCTGAGGAACTCAGCAACATCGCCTCTGAACTGGCCAAATATGGCCTCCAGTTACCAGCCTTCAGCAAGATTGGGGGCATCCTGGCCAATGAATTTTCAGCCGATGAGGCTGCAGGTAGGGCTGGGCTCTGGTCTAGAATAGGATGTGGGAGTGTGGGCGGCGTGGAGGCACTGAAAGCCTCATCGCCCTTGGGTGGGTTCTGGCACCTCGTACCCACAGGCAGAGAGGCCAGGCTCCTTGGCAGTACAGTGAGCTCTGCTCTGCTCTGGGTCCTTTCTGCCTTCTTGACCTTGTTCCCCTGTCCCTCCAAGTCCATGCAGCTATTCTTGCCATCAATGATGCAGTAGAGCGAGGGGTGGTAGAGGATACTCTGGTGGCTCTGCAGAATCCTCACGCCCTTCTGCAGAATCTTCAGGAACCTCTGGCAGCTGTCTACCAAGAGCTGCTAGCCCTAGCCAAGACGAAGAAGGCTGCCAATGCCAGGAACCACGTAAGGAGAAGCGTTGGGTTATAGGGCCAATAAGTTGGCAGGCCTGGGGAGTCTCAAGTAGAACTAGAACTGCAGTTTGTCCTGCCTCAGATAATTTCAGAGAAGCAGAGCAGGAGCCAGGGGTGATATCTGTAGAGCAGGAAGGCTGGAGAGAGACTGGAGGGATGAGCCTTAGGAAGCTGAGGTGACTCTGGAATGAGGCATGAGATGAGGCTAGACTGGAGGATCCACAGGCTGATTGGCTTACTTGATGGTGCCTGGGGTTAGCCCACAAGTCCTCAGTCCTAAGCAGGCTACTCTTGGCCTAGCCGATGGTCTGCAGAAGTGACAAGCATAGGGAGGAAGAGAGTGCACTACCTCCTCTTTCTACACCTCGCTTTTGCAGGATGATGGTCAAGAACAGGATATCTATGAGTCCCACCTCACCCAGGCAGAGATCCAGGGCCACATCAACCTCGCCAATGGTAAGAGATGAATGGGAAGCTTGGAGGTAGCTGCTTTAACAAGCCCCATGGCCTTGTATGAGCCAGATCCTGCCCTGGGGAAAGCTCACAGGCCAGGGACTGTATGTCCTGCTGTCTAGACACAGCAAAGAGGCCACACCAGGAGGTCCTGTGAAAATGGAGAACTACTAAGACAGAGGCAAATGGACAAGCCTTTCAGCTCCCAGTGTGGGGATGGATATTTGGATTAGGGTTCTTCTGTAGGAAGTATAGCTAGGACACCTGTGGTCCCAGAAGTCAGGCAGCCAAGGCCCACAGATTAAAGGTTCAAGACCTCACAGGGCCATCTTGTGAAACTTTATCAAAAGGAAAGGAATTGGGAAGAAAGAAAAGTAGGGAATAGGAGGATAGATGGGGTAGGGATGATGGTGGACAGAGGAGCAACTTGAAGGCTCATAATGAGAGAATGTTTGCTTGATAGGATCAGGGTATTCTCAGGGTCTGGGACAGTGAGACAGAAGGGCTGTGAAGAGCAAGAGGATGTAGGCTGGACCACATGGGCCCTGTGTGTCAGAGGTCAAGGACAGAGGCAACTTTTGGGAGGTAGGAAGAAGGCAGATTCCCAGGAACAGCTGTGGATGGTATCAGGTAAGCTTCACACACTTAGAGATTTTCTGTTTTTCAGTCCACTGGGCTCTAGAAGTTGTGGATGATGCTCTGGAGAGACAGAGTTCCGAGGCCTTGCTTGAGGCCCTTCAGGACCCTGTCCTGGGCCTGCAAGGGGTGAGAAGAAACTTGGCTGACTGGTACCTAGAACAACTGACTTCAGACAGAGAAGAGAAGTCTCAGGTCTGTTCTGGCCAGTACCTGTCTGCCTGTAGGGTGGGAAATGGCCTCTTATGTGCATGTCATCGCTGACCCCATATTTAAATGGCTGAGTCATACCCTCTCACACCTGAAAGCCTTGTGGACCAAGCTGTCTGGGTCTCCTTAGCGTCCCTCAGACTGAGAGGGAAGGACCAGGCCAGTCCACAGGTAAGGATATGCTCCCCAATGCTGAACTGGGGTCTTGATTTATCAACTTTATTTTTAATTCTTTGACCCCGCTCATACATTTTTCGTGTATGTGTCTATGGTATGAATGTATGTCTCTATGTGTGTTCACATAGAGGGGGAGGTTGGCAAATGTGTGAGCCTGTGTATAGGAGGCCCAAAGTTGGTATCAAGAATCATTCTTCAGTGCCTCCTCCACCTGATTCACTGAGGCAGACTCTCTTAATTGAACCCAGAGCTCACCAATGTGACTAGTCCCACTAGCCAGCTTGATTTGGGAATTACGAGTAAGACTTGCATAGCTTCTAAAGATTTAAACTCTAGTCTTCTTGCTTACCTGGTAAGCCCTTTAACCGGGGAGCCATCTCTCTAGCCCTTAATTCTTTGACATAATGTTTGACATTATTTATACTTACATCTTGAGTGTTGTTATTTTAGTGTTGTTAAAAATAAATTAAAGTTAGAGTACTCAGGTTAGGTGGACCAGATCCATCTACGTAGGGGAGAGGCAGGACTGAGTGTTGGCAGGTTCTAAAGCATGTTCATGGCCTGGGAACTCTCTTACCGTGCCTCTGCCCTCTTGCAGGAGCTGGGCCTGGTGAGTCTTTTAGAAAAGGCAGAGATCCAGGCTGGTGTGGCTGCAGCCAATGAGAAGGATGATAAAGAGCAAGCCAGTAAGTCATCTCCAGGTGGGGCCTGAGGGCAGGTGTCTGCTGGCTCTTGGAAGTGTATCTTGCCCTGTAGTGATAGTTCTGAAATTTTGATTTTGTTATAAGAATATATTTTTGTTTTAATTCCAGGTCTGGGGATATGGGCTGCTTCGTAGCAACTGACTATGATTTGTCTCATGTTCTAGCAGACGTGTGGTTTTGCCAGCTATAGATAGCTTCTGTGATAGTGTGATGTTTGGAACTCTGGAAAGTTTTCAGAGGGTATATAAATGCTAAAGTTCCAATAGGTGAGCTTGGTTGTTGGTAGTTCGGGGGGGGGGGATGGTTGTAGTTTCTTAGTAGTTGTGCTCAAAGAAGAAACAAAAACTTAGACGGAAGGATCTCCCCACCCCATCCTTGTCTATCTAGTGACAGGGGGAGACATCTGGGTGATAAAGCGTGGGGCAAAGAAGACACCACAAAGTAGCAGAGACCCCTACATTGCCCTTTACTGACATATGCACTGGACAAGGCAAACTGCTGTCCAGTTCCAAGCTTAACAAAGAACTTTACCCTTCATGCCCTCTGACCTCTGCACCCCTGGAGGGACATCAGATGAAGGATAATGACATCTTGCTACCCACCAGAACTAGGTTCCCTCTGGGGACTTGGCCTATAATTTTGTGTCTACCTGTTTATATTTCTTTGGCTTCTGAAATGTGATTTCTCAGGTAAGGAAAAAACACATTCTAATTCAGTGTTCTTAAAAAAGAAAATTATAGGGGCTGGAGAGATTAAGAGCTCTCAGAGGTTAAGAGCACTGGCTGTTCTTCCAGAGGTTCTGAGTTCAAGTCCCGGAACCCACATGGGGGCTACCATGAGATCCAGTGCCCTCTTCTGGCGTGCAGGTGTACATACATAATAAATAAATCTTAAAAAAAAGTATATGCAAGGCTGGAGGACACTTGTTCTTGCAGGGGACCCGGGTTCAGTTCTTAGCACCTGCGTGTGGTTCACAGACGTCAGTAGCCACAGCTCCAGGGAACCCAAACTGAGTCTGATGCCGTTCCTGACCTCTGTAGACATCAGGCACACATGGCCCAGTGTACACACGCGTGCATGCATGCACACAAAAGAGCCCCACAGAGACGATAAAAGAAATCTAAAAAGTTAAAACAAAAGAGTATATGCAAATATAATTGTGTATTCAAGGTGTGAGTGAACACGGCAATGAAGTGAGGCCATTTACAGGCTCCCGCTGCTCTCGGCTGCTGCCTGACCCGGGAGCCTCTTCGTTCCTGTTGTTGCCAGTGTGCACGGGCAGCTCTCAGGAGAAAGGCCGCATCTCTCCAGTCTTGGTTCTTGTTTTCTGAGATGGGATCTTACTGTGCTGCTCACACTGGCCTGGAGCACAAGTTGGTGTTGTTACCTCACTCTCCGCCGTGCTTGCCACAGGTGTGGGTGACCACACTCAGCAGGCTCGTCCTCTGCGTGGAGGAGCGCCTTTAGTCTCAGCGCTCCAGAGGGAGAGGCAGGTGAACTCAAGACCTCTTGAGTCAAGGCCAGCCAGGGCTACATAGAGAAGCCCTGCCTAAAAAAAAAAAAAGCAGGGTTTATTTGTTTTATGTGTTTATGTCCGCGTGATTTGCCTGAATTGTGCACTGTATGCATGCAGTGCCCATGGAGGCCAGAAGAGGGCATCAGATCCCCTGGAATTGGAGTTATAGACGGCTATGAGCCACCATGTGGGAGACGAGGAACAGAACCCTGCCCACATCGAGTGTTCTGAGCTGCTGAGCCATCTCTCCAGCCCTGGCACTTTCACTCTCTTATTTATTTATTTATTTATTTATTTATTTATTTACTTACTTACTTACTTACTTACTTACTTACTTACTTACTTACTTACTTACTTACTTTCTTACTTTTTATTATGTACATTTGGTGTTTGGCATACATGTGTATCTGTGTGAGGGAGTCCAATCCACTAGAATTTGAGTTACAGACCAGACAGTTTTGAGCTGCCACGTGGGTGCTGGGAATTGAACCAGAGTCCTCTGGAAGAGCAGCCAATCCTCCTAAACACTGAGCCATCGCTCCAGCCCCAGGCTCTTTCATTCTTTCTATCCCTTGGGCCTAGCAGATGCGACATTGTAGGTGTTCTCTTCCCCTTGCTTTCTCTCTCTCTCTTTCTTTTTGCTTTGTTTTTTGAGACATGGTTTCTTTGTAGCCTTGGCTGTCCTGGACTTGCTTTGTAGAGCAGGCTGGCCTCAAACTCACAGCGATCTGCCTGCCTCTGCCTCCTGAGTGCTGGATTACAGGCATGTGCCGCCACCACCTGGCCTCCCTTGCTTTTCAGCTGACATTTCACCCAGTGCAGCTGAGCCACACAGGCTGTTCTTCCTTGATTCCTTCCCAGCCCCTGGCCTCTGGGCATCCGGATAACATTTCCCCCTCATTTCACCTGTCAGAAGCAGGTATAACATCTCCAGAGCTGTCTCCTAGGCTTCTCGGTAAAGTCATTGTGTGTTCCCAGTCAGAATCCCTCCCCTCAGCCCTCTGTAGCACTGGGGTGGGGCCACTTCTACTGTGGCCTCTACAGCTGGGCGTTGTACCTCTTTTCGTATCCTTACTCCTCCTCACAAGATTGTGTGCTCCTTGAAGCCAGTGTCCATTTCTGCTGGCATTTCTGCTGCCCCAGAGTGTGTAAACTCTAACCACACTTGTGTGCTCTGGCCCCTTTTAGTTTCCTCCACCTGCTGTAAATGGAGCTAGCTCTTTTCTCTGCACTGTCACTTGGGTTTGGTCCCTAGAGCCCTTTGACTCACTTTATCTTAGCTATGCACCATTGCCACCTGTCAATCTTGTTCTCGCTGCCTTAGGAACTCACCTCAGCTGTGACAGCCGCTTTCTTCAGCTTTCTAAGCTGTGCAGCTCCTGGGCCTAACACACCACCGTTCACTGAGCCTCTCTTTTAAAGCACCCCATCCCCCTTTCCTCTGGAACATTTAGAAATGCATTTTGAATCTGGTAGAATGGCTTTCTAGAAGTGTGACAAAGCCATTTCCCTCAGAGGTCCCCACAGAGCCTGGTTGGTAAGAACAGCCCAGATGAGAAGGAGCACTCAGCCTGTGTGGCTTCTTGCTGTCCTCCTCTGCAGTGCTCCAGGCTGTGTGGAGGATCAACAAAGCCATCCAGAGGGGAGTGGCCGCTGACACCGTGAAGGAGCTCATGTGTCCTGAAGCCCGGCTGCCCCAAGTGTACCCGTTCGCTTCTGCTGTGTACCAGCAGGAGCTGGCTGTGCTCCAGAAGCAACAGCACGGGGTAAGCTCTGGGGGCCCAGCGCAGCTGGAGGACAGAGATAGCTGGTCCTTTCTTGGCCAGAGATTAGAATGGTCGGGGCTGCTTCTGAGGAGCATCATGGCAGCCAGTGGCTCCACACACTGTGCTGGCAGCAGCCCTACCAGGTAAGCGCCGACTTCCCGCTTAGCGGTGAGGAGCAGGGACACAGAAGTTGAGCACTTCCCTGCCCAGCTGACTGGCAGCACTGTGGCTGAATTTGGAGCTAAATATACTGGCAGGACATGCTTTAACCACCAGGCTGTCCCACCTCACTTCTGGCCACACAGCTCTTCTGACAGTGAGGCATGTTCCTTGCTTAGGCTCATCCCTGTCAGCTGCAGGAGTTAGGATACACCCAAGGGGTCAGGCAAAGGTGGAGGAAAGAGTAAATGATGGGGGGCTGGAGAGATGGCTCAGTGGTTAAGAGCACTGGCTGCTCTTCCAAAGGACCCAGGTTCAATTCCCAGCAACTACATGGCTGCTCACAACTGTAACTCCAGTTCCAAGGGATCTGACACCTTCACCCTGGTGCCCATAAAATGAAATAAATTACTTTAAAAAAAAAGAGTAAAGATGATCGTATAGCAGGGACCAGGAAAATAGAGCAAGCGATGCTGGAGGAAGTCTGGGAAGGCTGCCTAGAAGAGACTCAGAGTGAATCCCTCCAGCAGCGGGTGTTCACAGAACGTTTACTCTGGACACGACCTGTACACAGCACTGTCTTCAGCAAGGGCAGGTGACAAGGGCTAAGTAACTAGACACCACAGAAACACTAAGACATGGAAGCAGAGTGTTGAAGGTTGTGGACTTGAGAGGTCAGGGGTCAAATATAGCTACTTCCTAGATATGTGACACTGGCATTTACTTTCTCAGTTTTTCATAAATGGTGCCAATCTCACAGGATTGTTTCAAGGACTCCATGAGTCAGTATTTGTGCTTAGAGAAGCACCTAGCAAGTAAGTTTTAGCTGCCATTCCTGTTATTTGCAGCTCTACTGCAGAATACAGGAAGAGTGCTCCAGACAAAGGGAGCCGCCTAAGCAGGTGTTTGAGGAGAAGCAGAAAGAGAGCCAAGGCCTCATGTGTATAGCCTTGCGTAAGGTGGTCCTTGCTCTTCTCTGCCCAGGGCCTTGTTTAGTTCTGTCTCTGACTCTGTCTCTCTCTGTCTTTTTTGGCGTCTTCAGACATGATCTCACATAACTCATGCTGGCTTTGAACTTGTTATATAGCTGAGGATGGCCTTGAACTCATTTTCCTGCCTCTGCCTCCTGAATACTGTGTCCACAGGCATTCATCCCTACAACTGGCTTCCTGCGGTTTTTGATATGACATGGGGACCAGAGGCTGTTGGCAAAGGTCACAGGTCAAGTGAGGGCACGTAGGCTCTGCAGCTCCATTTCACCCACATTACTAGCAATAGGCTTGGGTGGGAAATAGGGCTATTGATGGTGCTACCTCATTGGCTTTTATGAAAATTAAGGTGTGAGTTCATGATTGAGTTCACAGTAACACCCCCAGGTATAGAGTATAAATGTTGGTGAATGACCACATCCTTGGTGCTGAGCGTGAGTTCTGCTAGTGGATGCAGCCCAGGTGTGGAGCATGGATGGGGCTGTGGAGTAAATTTTGCTCCTGGCACTTGGGAATGGAGATGAGATGTTAGAGAACTTGGGGAAGGCTGGCCCCGACAGGACCCCAACTCCCCTCCGCAGGGGCTGGACCGGGAAGAGCTCTTCGTGGCTGTGGAAATGCTTTCGGCCGTTGTTCTGATTAACCGTGCTCTGGAGGCTAGAGATGCCTGTGCCTTTTGGGAAAATCTGGCGAACCCTGCTACTGGCCTGGCCCAGGTAGAAGAAGAAAATGCCCAACGGTGAGTGAGAGAGCTTTAGCCACATGTCAGAGGTGAAAGGATAGCATGATGTGGCTAGCGCTGGACAAGTTAACCTGTCTGATGCCCATTCTTAATCCCAGCCCCTTGTTTTATTTGCAGTTGCCCCTTCTGTGTTTCTCCCCCAGTGGGGAACACAAGCTCATCTTCCTTCCTTTCATTTTGTTCAGAACAAATGTTTGAGTGCCTACATGCTGCCAGATGCCATTCTAGGTGTTGAAAACAGTAACTAAAACCAAATCCCTGCTCTTGGCAAGCATATACACAAGCAGGAGTCATGATTTGATGGGCCAAACAAAACAGGACAGAGTGGGAGTGGGGCAATTTTCCTATCACAGAATGTAGTTAGAGGTAGTGTCATGTGGAGTAGGACAAAAGGAGTCTGAGCTATTCCCATGATGCTCTTCAGGACAGGAGAGTACACTCAGAGCCTCAGGAGGGCTTGGGAATAGCTCGGTGGTAGAGTGCTTCCATGGCATGTGACTACAAAGAAGGTGGAGGGACCAAATAGAGTGAAGCAGGGAAGGAGCGGCTGGCAGAGACCAGCATACGTCCTCAAGCCAGGAGTATTCAGCCAGGAAGGAGCCCAGTGAAGGACCTACCTTGCCAAGACCATTGTAGCTGTGGGGCTGAGACGCCACCGCAGGGCCTGGGCCCAGGCAGAGCAGCAAGGATGCCGTTTAGGCATGCTGCTAGGTCCAAGGTGGATGCAGGAGGAATGGGAAGATGGCAGCAGCATGGAAATGTATTCTGAAAGCAGAACCGACAGGGCTTGGTGGCAGAGGGAGCCCAGTGGGAGAGGACTTGACAAATGCTTATCCAGAAGGGACAGGCTGAGGCACTGATAGACTTGGGAGTTCAGAAATGAGCTGGGGTGTTTCGGATCCTGACTGGCATTCAGGAGGAGATCCTTGGAAGTCCTCAGGGCCTTTGAGGGATGAAAGTATGCTTTGGGGACTCATTAGCGAAAGTCAGTAAAGGCCTGGGGAGTGCTTGAGATCTGGGTGTGAAGCTGGAAGGCTCCAGGGTACACACAGGGAACTTGGAACAGCCTGTGAAGGGAGAAGAGACCCTGGATATTATGGTGGCCTGGCAGGAACCAACTCAAAGCTTTCTCCACTTGTGGCTCAAGTATACACAAATGGGCACTTGTGGCTGAGTGTGGACCCACATGGCTGCTCATGTCACTTCTCTGCTGCTAGCTACTTTGATGCCCTGGTGAAGGTGCGGCAGCTTCGAGGAGTGGATAGAGTCTTCTTGAGCTGGAATGACCTGCAGGCTGCTGTGAGCCAGGTCAATGAACAGGTCCAGGAAGAAACAGATCGTGAGTGGCCCCCTCAGACGATCCCACCCTTCCCTGAGTCTCCAGTCTGGGGGCTGCTGCTCATGTAAGTGTCTTCCTCAGAGGTCCTCGCCATCAGCCTCATCAATGAGGCTCTGGACCAGGGCTGTCCTGAAAAGACGCTGTCTGCCCTGCTGCTTCCAGCGGCTGGCCTGGAAGATGTCAGCCTTCACGTTGCACCTCGGTATCATCTTCTCCTCGTGGCCGCCAAGAGGCAGAAAGTCCAGGTAAGGTCAGGGAGAGATGGCCAGGTTAGTTGCCCCAGCAAGAGGGTCAGTGGATACAGTCCCTTCCCCAGGTGAGGCACAGGCAAGATTTGGTTGTTGTGGGAAAGTGTGGACTTCATTCCACAACAGTGTGGGGAAAGAATAGGCCAAGAGTCTAGATCTACCATTCTGCTCCCCAAGGGTCACCTGGTCCTGAGCAATCCCTCAGTACCCCTTGGGTAGGTACTTATCTGTAAAACACTATATGATCTGCTTCGCGGTGCAAATCCACTGAGCTAATGAAGGAGTGGGGATTTGACTTGACACATCCTGAGTCGTGTAGCAGCAGAATGACCTGAGACCTAGGTCCCTGAGCCATATGATTGAGCTGCACCCTCTAGTCTCACCCGGCACTTACTGAGTTTTCACTCAGTGCCAAGTATTGCTTGATGTGCCTCACATGTAGTGATGGGTGAAGCTGGAGAGGCGACTCAGAAGCTTCAGAGTGTCTGAAGTGAGCCCAGGTTCAGTTCCCAGCATCCATAGATACAGATGCAGGGGTCTAATGTGCTCTTCAGGGCCATTGTATTCAACATCCGCATACCTCCACCCAGATACATACAAATATACCTAATTAAAAAGAAAGTATTTTAAAAATTAATTTATAAAAAAAAGTCTTAGGAGTTGTAGCTGGTAGCTTTCAGCTACAGTGAGTCTGAGGTTGGCTTGGGCTACAGATCCCATTAGAAAGAAAAGGCAGGTGGGCACCTGTCACGTAGTCAGTGCTCAATAAAATGTTAGTTTACAGAGTTTGTTTCTGATGAGGAAAGGAGAGCGTGGAGTTTCAGACTGACCACAGCAAGTGCTGGCTTACCTGACCTGTGTACACACAATCTTCCTACTACTTCTTGGTGATAAGAAATGTGTAGCCAGAAGGAGAAGTACAGTCAGTTCCAGGATCTGGCTGAGGGCTGTGAATTAGGTAGACGGATATGGGAGGGCTGTGGGGTAGGTGTCCCCAGACACAGCTGGCGATAGAGCTATTAGAAGGTACTGAGGGTAGGAAAGCAGTAGAGAGTCCCAAGGCCAAGCTGAGTCGATGCTGAGGACTCTGAAAACAGAAAAGAGCCTTCTCAGAGCTGGAGAGATGGCTTAGAGGTTAAGAGCACTGTCTGCTCTTCCAGCGGTTCTGAGTTCAATTTCCAGCAATCACATGGTGGCTCACAACCATCTATAGTGAGATCAAGTGCCCTCTTATAAATCTTAAAGAAAAAAAAAAAAGAGCCTGGCAGCCTTCCAAGGGAGCCACAGGGTCATGACCCACGGGACAGGAAGAAGGGAGCAGAGAAAGCCTTCTCCAATGCCCCAGTGTCTGCTAGTACCTTGGTTCCTGCACTGGGCTTGTGGTAGCCTATGGGTACCAGTTTGGGGTCTTGTCTCTTTTCATCTTCTGCATGCCAGGTGATGGGAGATCCTGGAGCTGTACTGTGGCTGGAAGAGATCCGCCAGGGAGTGGCCAGAGCCAATGAGGACACGAACACAGCACACAGAAGTAAACGGCCAGGCACCGGGAGGGCGGAGTGGAGCTCAATGGCATGCAGGGAGGGGCCTCACCCCATCTCTACTTAACCATGGGAAACATCTTAGTTAGCTTTCTACTGCTGAATGAACACCATGCAGCCTGGGGAGGAAAGGGTTTATTCAGCTTACACTTCCACATCATAGTCCACCATTGAAGGAAGTCAGGCCAGAAACTCAAGACAGGAACCTGGAGGCAGAAACCAAAGCAGAAGGCATGGAAGGGTGCTGCTCACTGGCCTGCTCTTCATGGCTTGCTTAGTTTGTCTTCCTATATACCCCAGGATCACCTTCCCACACATAATACCACCCACAAAGGGTTTCCACATCAACCATTAGTCAAGAAAGTGCCCCACAGCCTTGCCCATAGGCCAGTCCATTGGGGACATTTTCTCACTTAAGATTCCCTCTTCCCAGTTATGTCTAGATTTGTGTCAGATTGACAGAAACCAACAAGCACATAGAGGCAAGACAGAATTGGAGCAGGAGGGTCCTTTGACTACAGGGTAGATTTCCTGGAACACAGCCGAGCAGGAAATAGTCAAGAGTTTAGAACACACCCCCTGCAGGAGCCCTTCCTTGACTGCCACCCTTTCTGCTCAGGCAGTTGCCTGCTGCTGCTTCCCATATACAGGCAGCTGTGCTACTCTCGACACTGCCTATCCCCTCTGCCAGCCATGGTGGTTCTATGTGTCTCCTGCATCTGGCCCTACTGGACAGGACAAAGTTCATGGGAGGGACCCCAGAAGCACTGACTTTTCTCTCCTGATGCCCATCAGGAGCCCTTGGTGTGGCTGCCATCAATCAGGCCATCAAGGAGGGCAAGGCTGCCCAGACAGAGCGGGCGTTGAGGAACCCCCATGTGGCCCTTCGAGGGATAGTTCCTGAGTGTGCTAATAGCTACCAGCAGATGCTGGAAGGGGCAATGGCAAAGAAGCGATGTCCTGGTAATGGTCCTGGCCTAACCTTCCTCCATGCTGCTTGCCTTGCTTCCTCTGAGCCTTACTTGAGTCTCTTACTTGAGGCTTACTTGAGTCTCTCCTCAGGGGACACAGCCTTCTGGGTTCAACATGACATGAAGGATGGCACAGCCTACTACTTCCATCTGCAGACCTTCCAGGGTACCTGGGAGCACCCTCTCAGCTGCCACCTCAATACCTCCCATCTAACCTGGGAGGAGATTCAGGTTGTCAGGGTTCCGGCCAGGGTGCGTGGCGGTGTGTGGGAAGAGTCTCCTACCCACCAAAGGACTCCTGTCTCCACAGTCAATCATCACCAAGGTCACCGCTGCCCATGATCGCCAGCTGCTCTGGAAGGCCAATGTGGGCTTTGTCATCCGGCTCCAGGCACATCTCCGTGGCTTCCTTGTTCGCCAGAAGTTTGCTGAGCGTTCCCACTTTCTAAGAACCTTGCTTCCAGCCGTCATCAAGATCCAGGTGGCAGCCTTGGCTTTTCCCCATGCCTGGGAAGATTGGAATTCCAGGGTGTCCCCTTCCTTCCTTTGCCCTGGACAGGGTTAGGATGGTTCTTGGGCCTCTGGGCAATAGAAGTGAAAGGTGTGGGCTCTGTAACCAGGCTACTGTGGTTTGAAGCCCAACTCCCTGAGCTTGTAAGCTATTCTTTCTGTTTGTGCCTCAGTTTCCTCCCCTACCCAAAAAAAAAAAAAAAAAAAAAAAAAAAATGGGAATGGCAGTACCACTTTACAGGGTAGTGAAGATGGTTTAATAAGACAATGTCTGGAATGTTTGTGTACAGTAAAAGCAGGACATAAGCACTACTTACTGTATCATCGTCACCATCTGGGAAGAGTGAAGTGAAATTCAAACGTCAGGAAGATGCTGTCTCTGGAGCATGAGTTGTGAGGGTGGCCCTGAGCCAGGCAGAATGGAAGTCTACCCATCCCTGCAGGACGTTAGCAGCTACTGTGTGGTCCTCGCCAGTGGGCATTCCATTCAGTTTTTCTAGCAAGGCCCATGTGGGGCTGACCAGCAAGGGATTGGGGTGGGAGACTAGCTGGGAAGGTGGCCAGAGCACATGGTGAGGTAGAAAAAAGGGAAGCCCGACGTGACGTGGAGAGCCTCATGGGGTTGCTGACAGTGTAAAGATAATTTGTTTAATAAGCATCCCTGGTGCCCAGTACCTACAAAGCGTGCCCCAGTGTACAGGGCAAGGTTAGGAAATAGGCATGGAACCTGCAAGTGAGTAGCCATGTCTCTCCCTTTTTAAGAGCTGAGGTAAGGATGGCATTAGCTATGACAGGAAGGACACAAAGATTGATAACACTGGAGGACCAGAAGCTGTGGGTTGGCAGGTACCCCTGGCATGACCTAAACATGACCTAAGACTCTGGGCTCTGGAGTTGGCCTCCTGGTTCTACTACCCTCTGATTAAGGCCTGTGAACCCTGCTCAAGCACTTGCAGCATTCACTTCCTTCATAAGGACCCTTGCTTAATATATTGGCTGGGAGGAATTAGGAGAAAGTTGCATGTGTAGTGGAGTGTGGCAGAGACTCCCTGGTGACACCCCCTTAGATGCTGGTGTTGGCATTGGTCCCAGAACTCAGTCCTGGAGTGGCCAATTGTCTGATTCCAGACTAGGGCACATGCACATAGACAGAGGCAGCCTGGTGCCATGGCCACTTTCCTTTGTTAAAGTGAGACTCATCAGTGAGGCAGCCTGGATGCCCTCTGACAGACGAGACTCTGTCCTGACAGCTCTGCCTAGCACTAGCTCTCTAAAGTTCTCAGCACTGACTAATCCAGATTGAGGGATGTTGTAGTTAAGTTATTGATATTTACTATTGTTTTAACTTCTGGTAACGCTGTTGTTAATTCTCAGCAGCTGTAAAACCAAATCACCACACAGAGACTGGGTTTTTAGTTAACCTAGAACACAATGCTGGGCAATATTTACTCCCTCCTAAACCTCCAAGCCCTCAGTTTCCTAACTTTTAGGTTTCCCACATTATACTTGCTTTTTGTGAAATCTTAGGTCTGGTTCATGCTCCAAGTCCTCCAAGCTCTCTCCTCCCGCTCTGCTCTCCTCCTCTCCCCTTCCTGTTTTCTAGCTCCTCCCCTCTTTCCTGTCCTCTGGCTCCTCCCATTGCACAACATTGTATCTAGTTGCTTTATTTGTGTCCTGTTTACACAAGAGTGAGTATCACAATGCAATATCCAGATTGAAACCAGAGAGTTGGGGGTGGGGAAATCAGCATTTGAATTAACAAGGGTAAGGCATATACATTTTAAATGAACATTCTACCAACAGAGGGATGTTTTGGTTTTGTTTGGTTTTACATTTATATATTTATAGTGCGTGCGTGTGTGTGTGTGTGTGTGTGTCTGTATATACATGAGGTCACGGTATGTACATTGAGGTCAGAGGACAACTTACAGGAGTTCTCTGCTTCCAGCATGTGGGTTCTGGAGATTGAACTTAGGTTGTCAGGCTTGGCTTACCCACTAAGTCATCTCCCTAGTATGGGAGACATGTTTTTAGGGATGAGTCTGTCAGGGCTGGCAGAGTGTATGGGAGCATGGTGCATTCTCTGATGAAGCTGGTGAGCATCTGTACTTTATTAGTGTTTTTGGGTCCATGTTTCACATTTGAGTTTCTGTGAGGAGGCGTTAGGCTACCTACTCTTAGTCTTTCTCATAAAGCAGGCAGACCTTTGAGAACAGGGTCGATTTCCTGTCCTCATTCCTTCTATCTCAGTTATTGTTCCTTGCTGTGAAGAAACACCATGACCAAAACAACTTAGAAAAGCCTTTACCTGGGGGCTTGCTGAAACTGTCAGTTTCAGAGGGTTATGGTCATCAGGCAGGAAACATGGCAGCAGGCAGGTGCTGGAGTAGTAGCTGAGAGCTTATATCTCAGGTTGGAGACAGAGAGAGTGGACTAGACATGCTGTGGGTTTTTTAAACCTCAAAGCTCACCCCCAGTAACATACCTTCTCCAACAAGGCCATAACACCTAATCCTTCCTAAGCAGTCCATCATCTGGGAGCCAAACATTCAAATATATGAGACTACTGGGGGGAAGGGCATTCTTGTTCAAACCACCACACCATCCTACAGAGCCCACTGGCCTCTGGAGCCCAAGGAGATCTGCTAGGGTTTCCTATTCTGCTTGGCAGGCTCATTGGCGGGGTTATCGACAACGGAAGACCTACCAGGAGCGGCTGCATTATTTTAAAGCAAACCTGGATGCTATAATAAAGGTAATCATAGTGGTTTAGATGGCTCCTTTCTCTTGAGGGATCCTCAGGGCTCTTTGTCATTCTCTTACCTCCCTGTGGCCTTGGAGTTGGCTGCATTGGCTAGGGTCTGAGGGTGGGTTTTGGCCTGATGTTCTGAAGGTAGTGTCTTTCCTCTCAGATCCAGGCCTGGGCCCGAATGTGGGCAGCCCGGAGGCAATACCTCAGGCGTCTGCGATACTTCCAGAAGAATGTGAGTGCTGTCCTATCATGCCTGTCTTTACTCATAAATCAAGCAAAGTGAGTAAGGGCAGCTACTCTGTCCTCTTGTGTTCATGCTAGGTTGACGCCGTTGTGAAGATTCAAGCATTTTTCCGAGCCAGGAAAGCCCACGGTGACTACAGGATGTTAGGTATGCAGGGAGACAAACCCAGAGCCAGACAGGTCTAGGTGTCCCTCTTGGGGAAGCACAACAGTTAAAGGCAAATTCACCATCACACGTTATCTGAGGAGCATAGAGGCCTCACCTCCCAGTACCAGATAGTTTTGTCATGGGAAGTCCTCTCTAACCAGGTTCGTTCTGAGCAGGTCTAACATACCCATCTGCCTATGGTAGGCTCTTTCTCCCCTCCCTGAACTTCCAACTTTGCCACTGCCCTTGGCTCAGGCTCCCACCTCCTGGCCTTCGTGGTATAGACACACAGGCCTGGTGATCATTCTGCCTGCTGGGCAAGAAACAAAGCAGTAGTGACCACCCGCTTCCTGCCCTCGGGAGGTGCCTGCATGCCTGTGCACGTGCACGGGTGCGTGCCTGCGTGCCTGCGTGCCTGCCTGTGTGTGTGTGGTGTCTTCCTCTCTTGCATTTTACTTTATAGGGTCTCTCACTTGTCCTGGAGCTTACTGACTGACTAAGTCTGCTGGCCATAAAACCCCCAGGATCCTTCTGTCTCCAACCCCAGCAAGTCCGGAATCCCAGCCTTGTTCAGGAGCTAGCACATTAGCCTATCTCCACGTTCACCTCCTGCTCTGGATTCCTGGAGCCCTTTCCTTTCTGTGCTTCAGGTGGGGGCCGCAGGCATCTCACTTCTCTGTCCTCCTCCCTCCGGCCAGAGGCCTGTGGCAGCATGAGTTGCTTTCCTGTCTTCCTCAGCATCATGTCCCTTGCTGTTACACTGAGGTCACTACTCTGCCTGCCCTTTATCATTCTTCCTTCCTCCAACTCATAGTATTTCTGGGGAAAAGTATTCTTCCAATGCTTCCTCCACCTTCCTCGCCCCCAGCATCCACCCAGAATTGGCCACTTTACTGTGTGCGTGGTGGCTTCTGTGTTGAGGATTCCCTCCCAACAGTGATGCTGTCACTTGTCATCATTTCTGCAACCATTTTAATCCACTAATCCTGAGCCTAAGCCGATTCTTGTTGGCTGAGCCCTGGTGTCCTGTTTCTCGGTGCTGATTGGACCAGATCATCCTGACCACTTCTTCATGGAGCTTTAGCATCTCCACTGCAGCTGAGCAGTCCTGCTTCTTGTCGCTCTTCTGTTAACCTGTCATGGCTCCCATAGTCTCCTAGCCACAGCACCTCTCCAGTCCCTCTTCCCTCACCAGCTTGTACCTCCTCATATCTTGTCTTAATTATTATAAAGGCTGTTATAAATACCATGACCAAAAAAGCACTTGGAGGGGAGATTGTTTCATCTTATACTTTCGTGCCATAGTCCATCATGGAGAGAAGCCATGGCAGGAACGTGAGGCAGGAATCTGTAGGAAGGAACTGAAGCAGAAGCCATAGAGGAGTGCTGCTTACTGGCTTGCTCAGCCTGCTTTCTTATAGAACCCAGGACAAGCTGCTCAAGGATAGTCCCGCCCACAGTAGACTGGGCCTTTCCACTTGGCTCACTTATCAGGAAAATGCCCAACAGACTTCCCTACGCTAGTCTGATGGGGCATTTTTTAAGTTCAGGTTCCTTCTCAGATGATTCTAGCTTGTGTCAAATTTACAGACACACCATCATTGTGCCATACTCCAAGCACACTACATTCCCAGGCTCTCCTGACGTCTGCTGCCCTCTCTCACCTCCCCTGCAGATAGTATGTGGGCCTGCATAGCCTCTGACAGTGTTTCTCTTCTCCCTTGAAGGAACAAGGCACACTTTTGTTACCCCAAGATCTCTCCCGATTGCCCCTCAAAGCAGTACCCATGGAGTATCCAGTAGTGACCCATTTGCCTAGATCCCTTACTAGAGGCCCCCAGCCACAGAACCCAGCCTCCAAATAGGACTGCTTCATTAATTACTAGCTGGGTAACCTGGGGCAAGTCACCTTCCCTCTCTCTGCCTTTGGAAGCTCATCAGTAAGATGGATGCTAGTGTTTGACCCATTGAGGGTTTTTTGTTTTGGTTTGACTTTGTTTTTTGTTTCTTTTTTAAACACTTAGTTTGGAGCTGGAGAGATGGCTCAGTGATTAAGAGCACTGGCCGTTCTTCCAGGACCCAGCCCTTTTGTTTTTTACGACCTCTCCATTATAAAATTGACTGTCTTAGCTACCTGAACCTCACCCCAATCATGGACACTCCACGAAAGGGCTAAGTGGTGGCTGACAGGTTGGGAGCATGAGGCAGGTCAGCCCAGCAGGAAGGGGAGTAGGTGGGGCAGAACCAGGATGCCCTTGGAGACCATCAGAAAGCATTAGGGTCCTGGTTTTGGCAGGGAAAGCCACTGGAGAGGCCCACCTGTGTGCTGCGCGAGGGGCAAAGAATAGCTGTGTTATCCCTAGGTGTGAAACAAGAGCTCAAGGGTAGACCTGGCAGAAGAGGCCTGGGGTCAGGCTTGGGATCATGGGACAGGTGCTGGCAGAGAGGCTTTATGACACCCGCCTGATCAATGTCTCTCTTCCTGCCAGTACACGCACGCCACCCTCCCCTCTCTGTGGTACGCAAATTCATTCACCTCCTGAACCAGAGTCAGGAGGACTTCTCAGCTGAAGCGGAGCTGCTAAAGCTCCAGGAAGAAGTGGTCAGGAAGATCCGGTCTAATCAGCAGCTGGAGCAGGACCTCAATCTCATGGACATCAAGATTGGCCTGCTAGTCAAGAATCGAATCACCCTGCAGGTGAGGGCCCCCATGGGCTACCCCTCCCCCAGTCCAGCTGCTCCTGGGGGAGGGGATCCTGACCATTCTTCAACTAGTAATTCAGTCCTTTTCAGGTGGTGTGCAAGTCACCACCTGGCTGTGGACCCTGTGCCAATGGTCCTCTGATCCTCAAGGTCAGCCAGTGGATGTGTAGCACAGAAGGAACGCTGTGAGGAGAGTGGCAGTGGCTGGCTCTGCTGCTCCTAGTGCAGAGCCTGTGGGTGATAAGACCTTGAAGCCTGTTTCCTTAGCTTGCTGGAATAAGGAGTTGTTACTCCCCCGGCAGAATGCAGAGAGAGGTGAAAGCTCCTGTAAATTACATTCAGATATGGAGTAGCAGGCCAATGATGCTGTAATGTCTCCACCACCGAGACTGTACATTAGTTAGTAAGAAATAGGAGCAAAAACACAAGTAGACACACTGCCTCTGGTAGCCCGGAGCTCTTTGAAGATTCACCTGTGAAAGCAGAGGTGCCAGGCAGGGTTGCCAGCCAGAGAAGGGGTGTTCTCTCCTCTCATGAGCCCTGGTTCTTCCAGACAGCAAGTCTGGACCACGTGTTTGTGCTTGGGACCAGTCTGAGCTGGTCGGTTTGCACCTGTACCCACATCCAGGAGGTAGTCTCTCACTGCAAGAAGCTGACCAAGAAGAATAAGGAGCAGCTGTCAGACATGATGACCCTAGACAAACAGAAGGGACTAAAGTCACTGAGCAAAGAGAAGCGGCAGAAGCTGGAAGCCTACCAACACCTCTTCTACCTGCTGCAGGTGAGCAAAGGGCTTTTCCACGGAGCAGCCTTGCCTGTGGTGTAGCACAGCACTAGAATACTTGTCCTGCACACACAACACTTAAAAAAAAAAAAAATTAAAAACTCCAGAGGTCTCCATCATGTTCTGAGCTCGAAGTCTTTGTCCTTCTCCATGCCCTGTGCTAATGTCCTGTTTCCCAGGAAAGCCTATCTCCCCATTTGTGTGGAATATTTCCAGGGCCTGAGAAGGTGGTACTTTCTTCAGGAAAAACTTTGTAGCTATCAGGTCACTAATTCTCCAAGAGCATTCCAAGCCCTCTGTCTCCCTGACTGTTCACAGACTCAGCCCATCTATTTGGCCAAGCTGATCTTTCAGATGCCCCAGAACAAAACCACCAAGTTCATGGAAGCTGTGATTTTCAGTCTGTACAACTATGCCTCCAACCGCCGGGAGGCCTACCTTCTGCTCCAGCTGTTCAAGAAGGCACTCCAGGAGGAGATCAAGTAGGTGCTCCTGACTCCGGAGCGGGAGTGGGGGATGGGAGGGTGAATCAGATATGACAGCTCTTGCTGTATACACCGAGAATGACATCAGAAGTCCATTCTTCTCAGCTTGTAGGAAGACTGTAAGACAGCCCTGGAATAGCATGGTGGGAATGTGGGCTGACCTGTTAGCAGGAAGGATGGCACCCACACAACCGGTCCTTCCTTACAGTGGGCACTAGGCAAAATTCTGGAAAAGGAAAGGCAGCTATGTCCTTCTTAAAGCATATGGCCAGTGACCTATTGTACCACAGGTCAAAGGTGGAACAGCCTCAGGATGTGGTGACAGGCAACCCAACAGTGGTAAGGCTGGTGGTGAGGTTCTACCGCAATGGGCGGGGACAGAGCGCTCTGCAGGAGATCCTCGGCAAGGTCATCCGGGATGTGCTGGAAGACCGGTCAGTCAGCATCCACACAGATCCTGTCCACATCTATAAAAGCTGGATCAACCAGTTGGAGGCCCAGACAGGACAGCGCAGGTAAGCCAGCAGGAGGGAAGGGCCTGCCTCGATCAGGTCCCTCTGCAGATCGGTAGGGAAACCTGGGTGTATTTGATGGTGACATATAAAGGATTATGCAGAGATGATGCCAGGCCTACAGATTTGGGCCCTGCTTTCTCTGTTACTCCAGCTGCCAAGGATGATTTGATAGTAGCACCTTGGTATCTGGTATTTCTCCCTGTTCTTTTCCAGCTGCTCTGTGGCACTTGAGTTCTCCCTCCTCACTGTGTATCCTCAGTGCTCAGTGTTCCTTCCTCCCTCCTCCCTCACTGTGCATCCTCACTGCTCAGTCCTCCCTCCTCCCTCACTGTGCATCCTCATTGCTCAGTCCTCCCTCCTCAGTGTACATTCTCGTGTTTCAGTTCTTCCTGAGTGCTTCCTCTTTTCTCTGGCCCTTCCTCTTAGTACACTGCTCTGTCTTGAGCATATCTGTAGAACTGTATAGTCAAAGAAGAGTTGATGGGGAAAGCCTGGGAAAGGAAGCAACAGAAGGGAACAACAGCTTTACCAAGTCTCTCTGCCCACAGCTGTCTCCCCTATGATGTCACCCCTGAACAGGCTTTGAGCCACTCTGAAGTCCAGAGACGATTGGACATCTCCCTGCGCAGTCTCCTTGCCATGACTGATAAGTTCTTTGTTGCCATCAATTCATCTGTGGACCACATTCCGTATGTGTAGTCACCTCTCCCAGGGCTAGCCCAGTTTGGAAGGGAAGAGCAGCTCAGGCAACATCCCAAAGAGATGGGAAAGGAGGGAGCTTGCCAGGCATGGTGACATGCACCTTCAATCCCAGCACTCAGGGAGGCAGAGGCAGGCAGATTGATGTGAGTTAAAGGCCAGCCTGGTCTACACAGTGAGTCCAGGACAGCCAAGACTACACAGAGAAACCCTGTCTCAAAAAAAAAAAAAAAAAAACAGAGAGAGAGAGAAGGAGAGGGAGGGAGGGAGAGAGAGAAAGGAGGGGGCCAGAGGCACCTTCAGATGTGTCCACGCCCTTGCCAGGGACTGAGCTGGTATGCCACAGGCAGGTCTGTATGGTTGGGGTGATGTCACTAATCAAAGGGGAACCTAAATGATATCAAGGAGCATATTGTTGTCTGAGATCAGGTGGAGAAAAGATGGGACTCTGGCCCACAAAGTCAGAGAAGGGTAATATTCAGGCTGGTAAAGTACTTTATAGTTAGTCCTCCCTCTAATACTTTTTGGATTGTTTTGTTTTGTTTTGAGTCTCTTGTTTTGCCTTCTTGTTGTTTTGGGGGGTTGGTTTTGTTTCGTTTGTTTATATACTTCTAAATTTTATTTATTTATTATGTATACAATGTTCTGCCTGCATATATGCCTGTACTCCAGAAGAGGGTATTATAGGTGATGTTATTATAGATGGTTGTGAGCCACCATGTAGTTGCTGGGAACTGAACTCAGGACCTTTAGAACAGCAGTCAGTGCTCTTAACCTCTGAGCCATCTCTCCAGTCTTAAGATTTGTTTGTTTGTTTGTTTGTTTGATGTATGTGGATACTCTATCTGCATGTACACCTGCATACCAGAAGAGGGCATCAGATCCCATTACAGATGGTTGTGATCCACCATATAGTTGCTGGAAATTGAACTCAGGACCTCTGGAAGAGCAGACAGGGCTCTTAACCACTGAGCCATCTCTCCAGCCCTGTTTTGTTTTTTTAGACAGGTTCTCTCTACATAGCCCTGGCTGTCCTGTAACTTGCTATATAAACCAGGGTGACCTCAAACTCAGAGATTCACCTGCTTCTGCCTCCCAATGACTGGGATTAAAGACATATACCACTGTGCCTGGCCCTTTTCTGTTTAAAAAAAAAAAAAAGTTTTTTTAATGTGTATTTGTTTTACCTGCATACATAGCTGTATACCATGTTTGTGTCTGGTGCTTCAGAGGCCAGAAAAGGGTGACAGATCCCCCGAGACTGGAGTTAGAGTTGGTTGTGGGCTGCCGGTGATGGGAATGGGAATCTTTCTGGAAGACCAGCCAGTGCTCTTAACCACTGATCTATCTCTCCATTTCCTAATTCTCTTAGAAATTGGCCAGTAGCCTGGAGTTAGATGCATGGTGGTCAGAACTATAAACAAGGCTTATACTTTTTTAAAAAAGATTTATTTATTATGTATGTAAGTGTTCTGCCTGCATGTATGTCTGCACACCAGAAGAGGGCACCAGATCTCATTATGGGTGGTTGTGAGCCACCATGTGGTTGCTGGGAATTGAACTCAGGACCTTTGGAAAAACAGCCAGTGCTTCTACCTCTGAACCATCTCTCCAGCCCAAGTCTTCTACTTCTAAGTTTGAGTCCAGCCTAGAGAACATGAGACTCTGTCTTAAAACAGACAAGCAAAAATCATTCAATAAATGTTTTACTGAAAACTATTTGATGAAGCTGGGTATGGTGGCACATGCCTTTAATTCTAGCACTAGGAGGCAGAGGCTAACAGATCTCTGTGAGTTCAAGGCCAGCCTGATCTACAAACTGAGTTCCAGAACAGCTAAGACTGTTGCACAGAGAAACCCGAGGGAGGGGGGGAATTGGGATGTGAGCTGTTATCTTCTAGATCATTCAGCTGCCAGCCACGATTCTTAGTGCTGAGGGCAAGGCTGAGTGCAAAAGGGAAAGTAGCTCCAAACTGGACAGCTAGATTGAGGCTTTGCAATTGGGAGTTTAAAAGGAAAGAAAGAAAGAAAAAGAAGGAAGGAAGGAAGGAAGGAAGGAAGGAAGGAAGGAAGGAGAGAAAGAAAGAAAGGAAGGAAGGAGAGAAAGAAAGAAAGAAAGAAAGAAAGAAAGAAAGAAGGAAGGAAAGAAGGAAAGAAAGAAAAGATTGTCTGAAATCTAAGAAGAGAAATTCACAGTGAGTTATAAATCTCCGTCTAGTTGCTGAGAGTAGAAATGGCCTTTACCAGAGTCTGATTAGCTTTGTGGTTGAAAACCCATCACAGGAGTGCCATAAAGAAGTTCAGCATGTTGGGACAACACTGCTGCCTTCACAAAACCCTATGAGACTGAGTGCCCACTCCACTTCCCAGACAGATGTGCACATGGGAAGGAAATGGCCGAGAGTGGTATCTGGTAGGCAGGCAAGCCCTGCCCAAGTGCAGACAGGCCACTCAGGACCTCTGGGAGCTGGGCAGAGTTGACTGCCGTGGAGACAGGATAACATGCCTCCCTTGGGACTGTGAGGTATACTGTGAGCAGAGGTGGTCTGTGGGGAAATGAGAGGGTCTCTCTCTGATGAAAGGTTCTTAACCTGGATGTGACGGCACACAACTGTAGCAGCAGCACTTGGAAGGCAAGAGGTTGAGATTACGAATTTGAGCCCTGCCTGTATTACACAGTAAGACCCTATCTCAGATATAAAGAGTTGGAGGTAGAGAGAAGTGTAGGGGTCTAATAGGACCCTGTCCCTGGCATTGACACAAGGATCAGAGGAAGGGGAAAGGCCCAAGGGCAGAGGACTGCAGCAGGGAGCACTAGTAGGTAGAGGAATGTGTGTAGGCGCAGCTCTAGCGTGGTTGACATTAGAAGGGAGGGACAGCCAGGCTGTCATTCCCTGAGTGCTGAGACAGGGATGGGAGAGCTACAGCATGCCTGTTTTTGTCCTAAGGTACGGGATGCGATATATGGCCAAAGTCCTGAAGACAACCCTGGAGAAGAAGTTCCCCAATGCCACGGAGAGGGAAGTCTATAAGGCAAGTCCCTTCTACCATCTCTAAGACCCTCCTTTGACCAAACAGACAGGGTGACAAACTATGCTATAAACATCCAAAGAAAGCAATGCCCCCATCCTGTAAATTGAGCCTGGCCCACCAGTGAAGAATGTGGAGCTTCGGCTGTCAAGGTGGCTTCTGGAACTTTCTAGAAGATTTTCCTCTGCACTCAGGTGGTTGGGAACCTCTTGTACTACCGCTTCCTGAACCCGGCTGTGGTAGCTCCTGACGCCTTCGACATTGTGGCTATGGCAGCAGGCAGCACTCTGACCGCCCCACAGCGCCATGCACTAGGGGCTGTGGCTCAACTCCTACAGCATGCTGCTGCTGGCAAAGTCTTCTCCGGGGAGAGCCAGCACCTTCAAGTCCTGAATGGCTACCTCGAGGACATGCATCTCAAGTTCAGGTCCTGGGTCACGGCACGCTATTTCTCTCTCCTTCTCAGGGGTCACATCCTCCTCTACTCTCTAGAGAAGTCTGAGAAGGAAAACTCCGGAGGACAGGGTATAGGAGGACCTGGACAGAGGAGCACCACGAGCTAGCTTGGGTGGTACACCGAGACACGGAGGACCAGACAAGAAGGGCAGGGGCTGGGCTAGCACCAGACTTGACCTGACTTGGATGGTGGCCATCCAAATGGTGAGGGGACTAGCCTAGTCCGCTCTGACATGCCCTCTCTCTGGAACAGGAAGTTCATCTGCAGAGCCTGCCGGGTACCAGAGCCCGAGGAGCGTTTCTCCATAGATGAGTACTCAGACATGGTAGCTGTGGCCAAACCCATGGTGTACATCACCGTAGGGGAGCTGATCAGCACACATGTGGTAAGGGGTCTAGGCTGAAAGTCCACACAGAGCCCTGCCCCTAGAGCCTGGCTCAACCTCGCACCCTCTTTCTTTCTCCCATCCACAGCTCTTGCTGGAACACCAAGACCAACTGGCCCCAGATCACCAAGACCCCCTACACCAGCTCCTGGAGGACCTCGGGGAGCCACCCACCATCGCTGACCTCATTGGTGTGTATCTTCTGACATCTGGAGCCAACTAGACCTACAGGGATGGCTGTCAGCAGGCTCATTACACCCCTCTGATAAGCACAGACTCACGGCCATGTATGGCCAGTGCACAGATAGTGATGCTAGAAGAGGCTAAACTATGGCAATGACCAATGCAATCAGACACAAGAGAGGTGGCAGGAGAGGCCTCTTGGGTCCTACTCCATCTAGAAGTATAGCTCTAGACTTCTGGAATGAGAGAAGTTGGACACACAGTAGAAGGGCAGGGCCCAGCTGGCACCCAGTTGAGATCATAGAGAGCCCCAGTGATAGTAACTCAGTCCATGCGTGCCAAGGTTGAGGGCATGGTATGCTTCCATGGGACAGTGTGGGAGGGCTTCCTGAAAGGTGACCCCACTTCTGTGTGTCTGTCTCACTCATCCCTCATCCCATCAGGTGAGAACATGGCCACAGATGGCCGTGTGGACCTGAGCAGGCTTGAAGTGTCCCTGACACTCACCAACAAGTTCGAAGGGCTGGAGGCAGATGCTGACCACAATAGCAACCAAAGCCTGCTTCTGAGGTGGGTGTGGTGGCTCCCCAGGGCTCAGTAGCCCTGCTGCCTATACAGCGGTCCTACTCAGGGATGGCCATCAGACCTTGTTGCCCAGCCCACCCTCTGTTCTTCAAACAGTCCTCCCTGAAGCCACTCCCAAATGCCTTGCTCAGAATAGCATCAGCTGTTCTTTGGCAGCCTCTCAGCCTTTTCCACGGAGTTATGGCTGAGAGCATGGGGATGATCAGGGTCCTGGAGTGGCAGGTGCCTGCAGATTGGCTGCTGCCCAGATGGTTTGCTTTTTGAGACAGGATCTCCCATTGTAGTCTTCAGAGGCCTGGATTTGCTCTATAGTCCAGGTTGGCCTCAAACTCTAGGTAATGCCCCTGCCTTTGCCTCAAAAGTGTTGAGATTACAGACATGTGCCACCATGCCTGGCTTGACCAAATGCTTTTTAGTTTAGAATTTCACCTTGGACACAGGCTGCTTCAGGTGAGGAAGGGGCTCAGATCGAAGCCTGTGGGAGGGGGGACCACATTGTCCTGCCTGTCAGAGGCAGGGATAAGTCAGAAGATAAGTCAAAACTTTTCTCTGATTTATCTATTATTGTGTATGTATGTGCATGATTACGGGGAACACAAGTCTGGAGGTCAGGATAGCTTTGTGCAGTCAGTCTTTTTGAAAGACTTCCATCTTTACAAGGGTTCAGGGGGTAGAGCTCAGACCAACAGGCTTGCACACCAACAGCATAGGCCAGGAACTCACCCTTCACACTCCTGCAAAAGCCAGTCAGGAAGAACCACACAAGGCTGAGCTGGTCATCTGGGCCAGTTAATGGCACCATCCCCCTGAGGCAGCTCTCCATCTGTTCATACACTGTCAACAAGACAGCCAGAAAGGCACCTGTTTGTTGGCGGTTCCCTGCCGGTTGAGGTTGCAGTTCTTGTCTGGACTGGATTGCCATTAGGAGCTCAGTGCTAAAGGCTGAACTCCCTCCCCTGCTCTCTGCCTGACTTCATCTGGAGAGTGCCTTTAGATAACAGACTCCCCTAGCCACACTTGATTTATGGCCTCTGACACAGCTCCTTGCCAGCTCTCCTTTCCCTGCACCTATGTTAATGTTAATCAGGCACTGACATTCTGCTCTTATGATTGGTGCGTGCTGTATAATGCAAATCAAGCATCCTTGAAGTGCCTAGTTTCAACCAATTATGTTCACCTATTCTTGGACCCCCCCAGCCACTCCCCGAGGGGTGTATATTCTTTTTCTCTAGAAGTTGAACCAGCCTTCAGCTGTTCCTAGGGTGTGTGATCCCCGCATGGTTCCATTCAAGGCAGCTTCTCGTCTCCATTCCCTCCTGACTTTGTGGGCTGCTACAAGGCAGGCCCCGGGCAGGAGAGCACCTGTTCTGTTGGCAAAGGCTTAGAGTTGGTGACACAAGCAGAAAGCCACCCAGAGGAAGGGTCAGGTGCCATGAGAGTCAGTCATGGGGGCTAGCAGGAGGAGCTGATTATTTGGGTCAAAGGATCAGAGGAGGCCAGTTTGAGGGATGGTATTCCAGGGAACAGCATTTTTCCTGGGCCCTGTGTCCCTCTTCATCCTGGGCATTCCTAACAGCCCAGACCTGGGGTAGGATCCACTTATCCTTAGCTCTTTGATCTGTTCTGTCCAGACCCTTCCTGGACCTCACCCTGTCCTTCCCTGCAGCACCAAACAGATGCTAGCCGATCTCCTCCAGTTCCACCCTGGGGATTCTCTTGAGGAGATCCTGTCTTTCTCAGCTCCCAGAGAGCAGGTAAGTAGCCAGGACAGTACATAACAGCTAAGGCTTTGGCTTCATGCCACCCTTAGTTGCCACAGAGGCCCCTGGGTGCATAGAAAACCAAGCCTCTGACCTTGACCCCAGAGCCCCAGGCTGAAGGAGCAGCCTAAGCAGCTCACTCTCTCCCTACACAGCACAGGGTTGGGGTGGTGCGGAGGGGAGTCTGTTCTGAGGCCCGCATAAGGGAATTGCCCTGGAAAGGAGGAGTGTTGGAGGGTTTGGAGGTAAGAGGGGATGCCAGGTGGGCTCCCTGTTGGCACTGGAGTAAAGGTGATGATGGCGGGCAGAGGCGTGTCCCAAAGCAGCTAGGCAAGCTCTAGGTACACCTCATGCCCATAGGGTGTCATGTTGGGTTACGGAGCTGTTAGCAGCCGGTGTATCCTTGGTCTGTACGTGTCCTTTGGGCCCACCTGAGGTACACAAGGTACTTTCATGTGTCTTTGCCTGTGTTTTCCACCTTCCTCACTACGATCCCCCACCAAGACCGAGGCTGGGAAGTGACACTTTCCTGATAACACACAGGAATGCAGAGGGCTCCCAAGCTCTGGGGAGCCCTGTTTTGAAGTATGATGGTTGGGCCTGAGATCCCCTCAGCATCTCTGCTCCCCTCCCAGGAAGAAGCCCATCATCGACTGATGTGTTGGCGCCAAGCCTGTGACACCCAGAAACCAGAGCCACTTCGACGCCACCACTCACTGATGGCGCACTCTCTGCTGCCACTGGCAGAGAAGCAGCGGCGTGTCCTGCGGAACCTGCGCCGGCTACAGGGCCTGGGGCTGCTCAGGGCCAGTGACTGCTACCAGGGGCTCGTGGATGAGCTGGCCAAGGTGATAACTCGGGCTGGGACTACATGTGGCTTACGCAAAGCCACCGTGCTGACATTCCAGAGGCAGACTTCTTCCTGGTGGGTGCCATTCCAAATTGCCAGCAACTTGAGGAAAGCCCAGGGTTCTTTTTGAAGAAAAAGTCCTAAGATTAAGCAGGCAGACAGATTTCCTCTCAAGTCTCTTCAACTAAGACGTGGTAGCCTGGAGAGAGGCTCTGAGTTCGTGCCTGGGGTACCCTTAGATTGTCTCCTAGGTAAAATAGCTTTTGAGATGGCCTTTTCCTGGTGCTGGGAATAGAACCCACATGCTAGACAGACACCCTGTGGTCAGCCGCTCCTACCCCCGGTCCTCTTCCTATTTTCTTAAACATCCTCACAGTGAGCCTGTGAGGGGTTCCAGGACTTACGAGGACCACTGGCCTGCTTCCTCATCTACAGGACATCTGCAACCAGCGAAGGCACCGGCAGCGGCGGCAGGCAGAGATCCTGAGACTCCGGGCTACCCTGCAGGGCCTAGATGCCAAAACCACCTTCTATGAGGAGCAGGGTGACTACTACAGCCAGTACATCCAGGCCTGCCTTGACCACCTGGCCCCCAAGCCCAGGTAGGTGCTGTGAGCACGGCCCTAACCTCGAGGTTCCCCTACCACCACCCTTTGTCTGCCTTCGCCCTGCCATCTCCCAGCCCTGGCTAGGAATCAGCCCAGTGTGGGCCTGCCTGCTCCTAACTCTAGCGCCTCTGCTTCCTCCTCGCCTCCCACAGCAGGGAGGTTCCTGGGGCCTGGCCTCTTCTTGCCAGCCAAGAACCAGCAGCCAGTGTTGAAAGTTTGTCTCTGGGACTTTCTTTTCAACAGGAGTTCTGGGAAGGGGAAGAAGCCATCTCTTCACTACACAGCTGCCCAGCTCCTGGAAAAGGGCGTCTTGGTAGAGATTGAAGATCTCCCTGTCTCTCAGTATGTGTCTTTGGGGGACAGAATGCCAGACCCTTCCTGTCTCCTGGAAGGGACAAGGCTGGGATGAAGCTCTGAGCATGGCACTGGGTGGGAAGAAGGAGGAACTTGCTTGTGAAAGGGTGGTGGGGAGATGGAGCGTCTTCAAGCAGAGTGGAGGGCAGTGGACATGCTCCTGTGCTGGGGAGAATGCTGAGAAAGCTGCCTGGAGGTGAAAACCGCATGGTTGGGCCAGGCAAGTCAAAAAAAGAAAAGACTCAACTAGGCAGAAGTCAAGCAGGGAGAAGACAGCAGGCCCCAGCACAGAGCAAAAGGAGAAGCCCCAGCTCTCAGTGACACACACTAGTGCCTCAATGACAGCAGTAGGAGTGTGGGTGGGGCTCTGAAAAGAGGAGCCCTGTGTTGACTCCTGTTCCTGACAGCTTCAGAAACGTCATCTTTGACATCACTCCTGGAGATGAGGCGGGAAGGTTTGCTGTCAATGCCAAGTTCCTAGGTGTGGACATGGAGCAGTTTCAGCTCCACTACCAGGTGAGACCCCTGTGGCGGGGCCAGACCCCTGAACGCAGATCTATATTGCAAGCACGGAGGAGGCTGAGGCAGGAGGGTCAACAGCAAGGCCCAGGCAATGGCTCAGTTCATGACAGCACTTAACCTAAAAAGACTGTGGCTTGAGTTTTGATCCCTGAGATCCACCAAGTGGTAGAGGGAGAGAACGAGCATCTGTAGGTTGTCCTCTGCGATCTGCACAGGTCCAGTGGTGTACGTGACCACCTACACACACAAAGTTAAGTAAATAAACAGAAAACAATTTTTTTTTTTTTCATCTTAAGGTCAGATTGGAACTACAGAGTTCAAGGCCAGCCTAGGGAATCCTTATTTCAAAACAAAAAAGTAAAGCTGAGCCTGGGGCTACACACCTTTAATTCCAATACTAGTAGGCAGAAGCAGGTTGAGTTCCAGGCCAGCCAGGACTACATAATGAGACCCTGTCTCAAAATAAAGACACAGGTAAAGACTAAGTTTAAAAGGAGCTGGGGCTACAGCTCAGTGGTAGAGTGCTTGCTTAGCATGCATAGAGCCCTAGGTCAGATTGCAGCCCTGAGAAAGGAATGCACCCGGGTTTTAGGCTCCCTGCCCACCTTCTTTAATCCCCCAGCCACTCTTCAGCCTCCACCTGCTCTGTAGGCTCTGAAGCTAAAAGGTTAAGGAAACTGACGCCAGTCCTAACTAATGTTCAGGGAAGCAGTGATTTCATTTTTATTTGAAACAAGGTCTCCTGTTACCTAGGATGGCCTTCACTAGCTGAGGATGACCTTGAGTTTCTTGCTTCCTCCCAAGTGCTGGGATTACAGTGTGCACTACTGCACCTGACTTATGGGGTACCAGGGCCTCACCCATTTTAGGTAACTGCTGTTCCAACTGAGCTACACCCCCAATCCCATATTTTTTTAAAAAGTATGATTTTTATATGGGTTCTGGGAATCCAGCTTAGGTCCTTGACAAGCACTTTGCCAACTGAACTATATCCCAGCCCTGTTTTCTATTGCTGTGTTGGAGTGTTGGTGTGTACTCATATGCACATGTGGAAGCCAGATGTTGACATTTGGAGTCTTCTACTTTTTTTAAGAGGCAGCATTTCACTGGGTAGTAGTGGTGCACATCTTTGATCCCAGCGCTCGGGGCGGCAGAGGCAGAGCTCTGTGAGTTCAAGGACAGCCAGGGCTACAGAGAGAAACCCTGTATTGAAAAAAAAGGGCAGGCTCTCTCACTGAACCTGCCAGCAGCTCACGTCCTGAGTAAGTTGACTGGCCAGTGAGCTTCTGGGTTCTACTCATCTCTGCCTCCCTGTGCTGGGGTTACAGCACATACCAGACTCAGGTTCTTAATCAACTAGCTCTTCCTCTGCTGAGACATACCCTTATCTCCCCTTACTTTTCTTAAGGTGTATTTGATTTATTTGTGAGTGCCTGAACCTATTTCTGCAGAGTCCAGAAGAGGGCATCAGATCCCTCATGCCTGGAATCATAGTCATTTGTGGGACACGGGTGCTTGGCTCTGAACTCTGCTCCTCATGACTGAACAGCAAGTACTCTAATCCCTGAGCCATCTTCCAATCCATATTTTGGCTTTTGAGGTAGAGTCTCCTCTATAGCTCAGGCTGGTCTTAACCTTTCTTTGTCTCAGTCTCCTGGCCTAACAGGTTCACACCACTGCATCCAGAGTTGTGGGTTTTATATTTTTTTTCTTTATTTATTTTTTTAAGACAGTTTCACTCTATAACTCAGTCTAAGCTAGAATACATCGAGCTTTGCCTGCCTCTGCCTTCCAAGTGCTAGAATTAAAGTCATACACCAGGGGCTGGAGAGATGGGTCAGAGGTTAAGAACACTGGCTGTTCTTCCAAAGGTCCTGAATTCATTTTCCATGTAACCACATGGTGGCTCACAACCATCTATAGTGAGATCTGGTGCCCTCTTCTGTCCTACAGGCAAAGCACTGTATAAATAATAAATATAAATCTTATTAAAAAAAAAAAAAAAGTCATGTGCCACCATGCCTAGCCCTATTTACTGTTTGTTTGTTTGTTTTAAGATTTATTTTTTATTTGTGTGTATGTATGTGCACAGCCATTCAGATGCCCAGAGAAGGTGTTGGATCCCTTGGAAATGGAGTTACAAGCAGTTGTAAGACATCTGATGTGCGTGCTGGCAATCAAACCCAGGTTCTCTGCAAGAGCAGCAAGTGCTCTTAGCTCTCCAGACCTGTTTGTGTTTGTCTGTTTTTGATTAAAGGTCTTATTTTGTAGTCCAGGCTGGCCTGAAACTTGTAACTATCCTCCTGCCCCCCTCCCCCCAGTGCTGGAGTTACAGGTATGTGTCACGACAACCTGATTCCAAGCAGATTTTCAGTACAAATCTGCTGTTCTTAAGGCCTTGTTTCAAGTCCTAGCTCCACGTGGCTTGACATTCGGTCAGATCACTGGGCCTGTTTTTCTCATTTGCAAAATGGGCTTTCAACTCCTGTTTCATGGCTGGTGCTCCTGACAGCTGTAAGGCTTCACATTAGTGTTTCTTGTAGGCTGGCTGAGCCGCTCCCAGGGGCTCTTAAACCTGCCGCTGTTTCTTCCCTCCTAGGACCTCTTACAGCTGCAGTATGAGGGTGTGGCTGTCATGAAGCTCTTTAACAAGGCCAAAGTGAACGTCAATCTTCTCATCTTCCTCCTCAACAAGAAGTTCCTTCGGAAGTGATGGAGGCATTGGTGCTGCCAGCCTCCGACCGGCTGCTGTGCTCTTGCCTTAACCTACTGTGCTCCTGAAGACCACAGCTCACCCTCCCACCCAAGAGGAATTGTCCTACTTGGATGCAAACACTGGTATTTCTACCCGGCTAAAGTGGGCCTCGCTTCCAGGTCCAGCTATGTGGCTTGACCACACATCTGGCCCTTTGAACCCGGAAGCTGCATTCACTCCCGGAAAGGCCCATGGTTTTGTATCGCTACCGCCTTCCTGTGGTCACTTGCAGCACTGCCCAGCAGCCTGTCTCCACTCCTTTCCACAGACTCCAAAGCCAGGGCCAGGCTGTCTGCCCCACCTCGCCTTCATAAGCCAGAGACATTGCTGTCCCCACAGGTCTCTGTGCTATGCCCCCAACAAACTCTAGCCCCTCATGGCGTCCCAGCAGTGATTTGGGTGCAGCATTTGCTGCTGTCTGTGACAGCTACATGCACACCTCCGTTGTCCTTCCTCCGTGTCCAGTGTTTCTTGTTCTGGCCACTGGGGTATTTATTTTAACCTGATTGTCATGGGGCCTTAATCGTGGTTTTAAATTCTCACTTTCTGAACTCAAAGAATGAGTTTTCCCCATTCAACTAATGTCCATTCTAGTTTCCTCTCCTTTATAGTCTCTTGGGGTTGGAGCAGGGAGGCTCCCTGGCTCCAGCTGAAGAACTCATTTTCTCAGCTTTTCTACAGGACTAAAAGCAGTCCTGCCGACTTTGTCACCTCAGAGCTGAGTCCCAGGTGGTTCCTGTAGATCTGCAGGCCTGTCCCGGCCACTCTGTCTACCCCACATCTTCCAGCTTCCTATCCTTGCTGCCCTCTAGATTTTCTAATAAAACCAGCTGTTACCCCACATCTGTCAACCCTTGGGTTATTTCCTGTAGCACAGCCCTCGAGTTCTGGGGTGCAGCTTCCAAGAACTTGGGGATACATCCCTCAGCAACCTTCTACCTACTATGGGCACTGGCCCTTTATGTCTGCCTGCCCAGACTTGTACAAGTGGAGGACCTAGCATTTCTTTCTTTCCACCCCAAGGGACAGGGAGGAGGAGGAAGAAATGCTTAGGTTTGATTCTGTTTTCATCAGCCACGCTGACAGCTCTGGCCTTGAAGAGCCCAGTCCAGACTCCTTCCACCCATTTACACAGCTCCAGTCTGTGCCATGCCGGAGCCACACAATTCCTTATGTCAAACTCTTCTTCCTGTGGAGAAAGTTTCTCTGCTTTCAGGAAGCTTTGAGAGCCTGTGGGGGAGGGGACAGCAGACGTCTACCTGACACTTGAACTCAGCAGCATCTATTGGGCACCCACATTTTTCTGGCCCAGCCTGCCTGCCTCTTCTCCATTCCATTCTGTCACTCAGTATCTGTGTTGCTGTCACATTCAATCTCACTCAAAGCCTCTTCCCCCTTAACATGTCACAGTAAAAACTTCAAGTGCTGCCTTGCTCTAGGTGACAATGACATATACCAAGATCTTAGTTTTTACGCATGCTAAAAATCTCACATTGCCAAATAGCTCTGACACTGTCCTGCTACAGGACCACATACCACACCCCCACAAATACACACCAGTCATGAGCTCAGCCACTCTTACCACATGGAGAAATGTCACAGTGGCTAAGCTGGAAAGGGCATCACAGGGCTCCGCCAGGGCCTTTCCTTGCATCCCATCCTGAGTCATGTCACTCTCAGCCCATACACTCATCCTGGCAGCAGTCCCTAAGAAGCTCAAGTTAGTCAGTGTCCTTGCTGACTTCCACGGCCCGGTTTGAGATACAGGGGCTGAGCCTCTGCAGGTGGGAGTATCAGAAATTTAAATGCAAACTGCTAGCAAGCAGAAAAAGTATTCTAATCCAGGCATGGTGGCATGTACCTGTCATCAGCACAGGACAGCAGAGGCAGTATATTCAAGACCAGTCTTGGCTACACTCCACATTCAAGGCTAGCTTGGGTACATGAGACCTTGTCACAAAGGAGAAAAAAAAAAACAACCCATGGGACTAAGGATCTATAACTCACTAGTTTTGTAGTATGGTGATTGTCTAGTACACCCAAGGTCTTGGGCTGAATCCTCAGCACTGGGGGAAGGAGGGTGACTTCAGTAGATGGTCCCGAGAAAAGCTGGAAATTCACACTTTTTTAGGAAGGAATGGCATTGAGCCCTAAACCCCTGTCTTAATCCATGTGAAAATACTATTTTTGTGTTCGCTTAAGCAGCACATATACCAAGATTGGAATAATACAAAGAAGATTAGCATGACTCCTTCGTTAAGGATGATAAACAAATGAGAAAGAAAATACTGGTTTTTGAGACAAAGCCTCACTACATAGCAAAGGCTGACCTTGAACTTGTGATCTTCTTGCTGTAGGCTTCCCAGTGTTGGGAAACAATTCATTTAATGTGGTTCATGGAATCGAAATGAAAAAAAAAAAACAAAAAACCTGCAACTATAGAATGCTTAGAAGAAAACAGTAGGACTAGGGCTCAGTCAGTAGGGAGCTTGCCTAGCAAGCACAAATCTCTGGGTCTGATTCCCAGTACTGAATAAAAGTAGATGTGATGGACATCTGTAATCCCAAAGGCGGGAGAATCAAAAGTCTGTGGCCTAGGTTACAGAGTGAGTTCCAGGACAGCCAGAGCTCCAAAAGGAAACCGTGTGTGTGTGTGTGTGTGTGTGTGTGTGTGTGTGTGTGTGTGTGTTGGCTATATACCAAGAACAAAGCCACCCTGGTATACATGAGACCCTAACACACAGAGACACCTAAATTTTCCTTACTTTGGCTTGAGAATATTTTTTTTTTTTTTTTTTTTTTTTGGAAATCAGAAGCAAAGAGTAGAAAAGCTGTGCTTTGAAGGACATTTTCAAGATAATGAAAAGACCTGTAGTGAAGCACACTTGTAACCCCAGCACTAGTGGAAACAGGATTTCCACTAGTGGGAGCCAAGGCTGCATAGTGAGTTCCAGACCAGAGTGAGACCAAAAAGGAAAAAAAAAAACAAACAAATGGGCAAAAACTCTGAGCAGACAACTGAAACAAACAAACAAAAAAGCTCCCAAAGAGTACCTGAAGGGCAAGGAAGGGGTGCCCTCCAGCAGCCAGTAAACATATGCAGCTCAAACCCATCTATAGAACAGAATGGCCTGGTGGAGGTTAGTCTAATTCTAATTACTGGAACTTAAACTCTGCTTACACCTATCTTTGTTTTGTAAACCTGCCTGAAACATATCTGATGATTGATTGCTTGAACAGCCTATACCTGGGCAGGGCAGAATGGGGTAGGCATGGCTAAATTTCCCGGGCTTTGGAGAATCCCACGAGGAATCACAGGAAGGACAGACGGACAGGAAGAGAGGAAGGAGAAGGACACCAGGATGAGTTAGCCTGTAGAAAACACCACATGGGCAGAGGACGGACTCCAATAATGGTGTGAAATGGCCCAGATTGAGAATATAAACAAGTACCATGGGATTACAGATGAGAGGTAATCCAACCAAGGTGGATTACCAGAGGACCTGGGTTCAATTCCCAGCACCCACATGGTGGTTCACAACTATCTGTAGGTGGATTGCATTGGATGGGGGCTGGGAGATGGAGATGGATGGTGAGGTTATTGAGACGGTGTAAGTGAACTATCTGCCCAAGGTAATAAGGCAATTATAAATCTAACGAGTGTCTGTGTCTCATTATTTGTGATAGCAGGTTAAATAATAATGCTGTGATAATCTTAGGGCAAATACTAAATAATATATAGCACAACACCTTTCTATTGTTTACGACAACAATGGACACAGCATTGTCTCTGTCGCAGACTGCAAATGCCATGTGACTAGCACCTGTCACTCCTGTTGCTATACTGTCTGTGCCACAGTGGACTATCATCTCAAACTTATGATGAGGTGCCCCTTTCCCCGGGACAGCTAATACTCAGTAGCGAGAAACTGCAGCCTCTGCATTGTTCCTGGGAAAGTCCTGGTGACAATTTCTTAAAACATAAAGTAGCATTATCACATAGCCCAACAATTCCACCCAAGAAAACTGAAGCCAGGCACGGTGGGACGTACCTTTAATGCCAGCACTCAGGAGGCAGAGGCAGGTGGAGCTCTGTGAGTCAAGGCCAGCCTGGTCTACCAAGGGAGTCTAGGACAGCCACGGCTCTGTGTAACAGAGAAACCTGTCTGGAAAAAGTATAAATAAATATAATATATAATATAATATGTAATATAATATAATAAATATAATAATTAATAATTAAGCTGAAGAGGTGGTTCTGGGTTAAATGCACTAGCTATTCTAGAGGAGCTGGGTTTAGTTCCTAGCACCCACATGGTGAGTCATAACCATTTGTAGCTTCAGTTCCAGGATATCTGGTGCCCTCTTCTGGCCTGCACAGATACTAGGCACATAAATACAGGCAGGCAAAACACTCAAACACATCAACTGAGAAAAAATAAGCCTCTAAACAGAACGTTGAAAACATACACAGAAATCTTAAGTATTCGTGTCAGCATTATTTAGCTCACTCCAAATATCTACCAACTGATAAATGGGTTAACTCAAGGACAGGGTTCCACACAGTGGGGTATTTAGCCATCAAAAGGAGCAGGCTCTGAAGACATTTAAGTCAGCGTGGACAGATAGCCACATGTCAGATCGCCCCTCTGAAGTACCCAAGGGAGACAGCCATGGTACCAAAAGAAAGTCAATGAGGGAAATTACTGGGAAAAGTGATGGGCATGGAGCCTTGGGGGATGATGAAAATATTTCTTAGAGTTGGCCATGGTGGTGCAAGCCTGTACTCTCACCAACACTGGAGACCCAGGCAGGAGCAACAGCAGGAAGGCCAGCTGAAGTTACCTGGTCTCTCTCTCAGAAGGAGGGTGGTGCTGGGACTGTAGCTCAGTGGTTCAATGAGAGTACCAGCCTAACTTATATGGGGCTGGGTTTGACTCCTGATACTGAGGATGTGTGTGTGTGTGTGTGATGTATGTTATACTTCAATAATCATTTCTTATATTGTTTTTCTTGCTTTTTTTTTTTTTTTTTTTTGCAACAGGGTTTCTCTGTGCAGCCTTGGCTGTCCTGGACTTGTTTTGTAGACCAGGCTGGCCTCAAAATCACAGTGATTTGCCTGCCTCTGCCTCCCAGAGTGCTGGGATTAAAGGCATGCACCACTGTGCCCAGCTGTTTCTCACTTAAAAAAAAGAATTGGTTGAGCAGTGGTGGCCTTTAGCACTTGGGAGGCAGAGGCAGGTGGATCTCTATGAGAAAAGCCTGGTCTACAGAGTGAGTTCCAGGACAGCCTGGTCTACACAGAGAAACCCTGTCTCAAAACTACCCCCACCAAAATAAACAAGTAAATAAATAAAAGATTTACTGTCTTTGTTTTCTTTCTATTGCTATGATCAAACACCAGCCAAAAACAAGTTGGGGAGGAAAGACTTTATTACATTATACAATTTACCATGCATCACTGGGGAAACTCAAGCAAGAGCCTGGAGACAGGAACTAATCAGAAACCGAGGAGGAGGGGCTGGAGAGCTGACTCATCGATTAGGAGCACTAAGTGCTCTTCCAGAGGACCTGGGTTCAATTCCCAGCACCCACATGGTGGTTCACAACTATCTGTAATCCGGCATTCTCACACAGATATACAAGCAGGAAAAACACCAATGCATATAAAATAAAAATAAAATATTAAAGAAGGAATGGAGGAACACTGCTGTTCCCTGGCTTACTCAGCCTACTTTGTTACATTCCCAGGACCTCCAGCTCAGGGACAGCACCACCCACAGTGGGCTCAACTAAGAAAATGCCTCAGAGGCTTGCCCACCCGCCAAACTGCTGGAGGCCTTTTCTGAACTGAAATTCCTCTTCCCAGATGACTCTAGCTTGTGTCAAGCTGACAAGAGCCACTTCCTTGTTTTTAATATATGTGTATGATGTTTGCCCCCATGTATGTAAATGTACCACAAAGGAGGCCAGAAGGGAGAGACGCATCCCCTGAAGTGGAGTTTCAGATGGTTGTGACCAGCCATGTTGGCTGAGTGTGGGGCCTCTACCACCGAGCCATCTCTCCAGCAAACCCCTCTCCCAACTTTTAAGTTGGAGGAGGGTCAGGGAGGCAGACTCCTGTCAGGTCAGGGTCTCTCTACCGTGCGAGTCATAGGAATTGAACTCGGGTCACCAGCTTGGCAGCAAGTATCTTTACCTGCTGAGCCACCCACCTTCCTGGACAAAACCTTTCTTTTTCAAAGTTTATTTTACTTTTATAATAATTATTTTGTGCGTGTGAGGCAGGGTTTCTCATAGCTCTGGCTGTCCTGGAACTCACTGTGTAGACCAGGCTGTCCTCAGCTGCCTTTGTTGCCACTGCTGTGACTGTCTCTGGCCACCACCCAGTGAGAGGCTAAGCCAAGGATGGGGAGCTCCCAGGAGTTCAGCATCTCAGGGGTGATTCGGCCGTCATTACTATTCTAGAGCTAACTTAATAAATTCTGATGTATGTAGATATTTGTATATATCCCCTTGGTTCTGCTCCTCTAGAATCCTGACTAAAACACCAGCTGTGGAAAACTGAGGAAATCAAGGACTCACAGTGGGGTTGGGGGGAATAGAGAAAAACCTGTCAACATCAAGAAGAACAAGTGTGTCCTGGAGAAATGGCTCAGCAGTTAAGAGCAGTGGCTGCTCTTACAGAGGACTCAGGTTAGATTCCCAGCACCCACAGAGCAGCTCACAACGCCAGTCCCAAAGGGTCCTATCACCCTCCTCTAGTCTCTGAGGGCAGGCATGCACATGTTACAAAGAGGCAAGACATGCACACATGCAACAGTAAAATAAATAAACCCTGAACAAAGGAAGAAAACAAGTGTAACAGGAAGCTTCGAATCAGCTGCCACGGATACCCTTGTGCCTCGGTCATCACAGACAAGGCCGAGAGGTGCAGAAGCCCCTGCCACGAAGGGGCAGGATGAATCACACTGCCCTTTGGATGGTAATAAAAGTCCTGAAAAGCAAACAAAGACTGTAATGAATTATTTCTGTCTGTGTTAGCAGGGAAGGTGGGGGCAGGAAAGTCAGGTGGTCAAAGTCATCCTTAGAGACACAGTTAGGTCATGGCCCAGCCTGGGATAATAAGACTGACTCTGTCTCAAAAGTAAAAATAAGTTGGGTGCCAGTGCATTAAAGGTACACATCTTTAATCCCAGCCTGGTCTACAAAGCAGGTCCAGTACAATCAGGACTATACAGAGAAACTCTGTCTCAAAAAATAAATAAATAAATAAATAAATAAACAAACAAATAAATAAATAAATAAATAAATAAGAGGTTTTCCGGGGCCAGTATTTCTGAGAAATGCTGCATAGTATACCTGAATTAAATAAAAGCATTTAAATAGGATTGAGTGTGATATCTTTTATTTTATATATATATATATATATATATATATATATATTTTTTTTTTTTTTTTTTTTTTTTTTTTTTTTTTTTTTTCCGATACAGGAACTTACTATGTGGCCTCAGCTGGGTAGCCTGCCAGCTGGGTACATTGTGAGTTACATCCCTAGAATCCACACAGTGGAAGGAAAGAATGAAGGTTGTCCTTTGAATCCCTCCAGGTGCCCACCATAGCATGTGTGTGCCCCCATACAAAATAAATAAATGTAGAAAAAATAATCTTTTGAGGCAGGGTCTCACTGTGTAGTCCTGGGTGGCCTGGAACTCACTCAGATCACAGCAAGCCGCCTGCCTCTGCCTCCCAGTACTAGGACTAAAGGCATGCCCCACCACCTAGCATTTATTTCTGTTTGTTTTTTTTTTTAATTAAAATTCATTTTTGTTTTTTTTCAAGACATGATTTCTCTATGTAGCCCTGGTTTTGCTCTGTAGACCAGGCTGGCCTTGAACTCAGAGATCCACCTGTCTTTGCCTCCCAAGTGTTGGGATTTAAGGCGTGAAACACCAACACCAGGCTAAACCCTTGTATTCTGACACTTTCATGTTTTGATGTGTTGGGCCTGTGCACAGGCCTCCTTGCTTGCTAAGCATGAGGTCTCCAATGGAGCTACCCGACCCAGCCCCTCAAACCCTTCTCTTGTAAAAGCATACTGTTTACTTTCCCTTTCTCTCTCTCTCTCTCTAACTTCAAACTATCTTATTTAGACAGTACATATGCTCTCTCAGCAGAGAAAACTTCAGTAATCCTAGCTGGGCAGCAGTGGGGCATGACTGTGACCCTAGCCCTCGGGGAGGCAGAGGCAGGAGGATCTCTGTGAGTTCCAGGCCAGCCTGCTCTACAGAGTGAGTCCAGGACAGTCAGAGCTACACAGAAACCCTGTCTCAAAAGACCAAAAATTAAGAAGAAAGGAAGGAAGGAAGGAAGGAAGGAAGGAAGGAAGGAAGGAAGGAAG
>NW_026596069.1:25335569-25416344 GCF_907164565.1 Psammomys obesus
AAGGAAGGAAGGAAGGAAGGAAGGAAGGAAGGAAGGAAGGAAGGAAGGAAGAAAAAAGAAAAGAAAGGAAAACCAGTAAACAAAAATTTACCTGCTGCCACCTTCCTCACAGGTGGCACAGCCTGGGAAGAACCCTTCTCGGCCTTCCTTCTTCACTGTTGCCTTCATGTGCATGCTCAGATCATGGCTAACTGTATTTCCCAAAATGACTCTATTTTCTTACCTGCTCAGACCTTCTGAATGAGGCAGCAGCTCTGGCTTGCACCCTAGAAGCTAGCTAGCCAAGCAGCCCCTGTGACTGCCTTAGCTACTGTAAAACCTTAATGCTGTGTGCCCCAAGGCCATGTCATTGTTTTGACTTAGAGCTGGTCTGCATTCTGCAAGGGTTTCTATGTACAAATTTAATCACCATTGGATAGTATTAAGAGGATGGAAACTGAACTAGGAGCATGGATCCAGAAAATGTGAGGCTATGGGTTCAATCCAAGGCCCCAAAAGAAAACAGCAACGAGGGCAGAATTGAATATGACTGGGGTCAGCTCTGGGAAGTGATTAGGGTTAGATAGGGACATGTGAGTGGAGCCCCCCGAGTGACTTTACAGGAGATACAATGCAAAGTCCCTGAAATTGCCATTTGATGCTCTGTGACACCCTAGGACTTCCCTAGCAAGAAGACCATGACGAATGTGGTTAAGATGTCCAAAGCTGTGAGCTGAAAACAAACAGGTGTATAAGTTATAATCTTGTGGTATTGTGTCATTATTTTATTTGTTTGTTTTTGACAAGTTCTCACTGTAAAGCTCAAGCTGGCCTTAAACTCACTACCCCTCTTGACTCAGCTTCCCAAGTGCTTACAGGAGTGAGTCACTATGTCTCTTTGGTGTTGTGTAATTGGCAACCGAAAACAGGCTAATGCAGTCATCAAAAGCAACAGTGAGGAGGCAGAGAGACGCTAAGAGCACTAGAAGTTAAGAATACTGGCTGCTCTTGCAGAGGACCAGGATCAATTTCCAGCTCACAACCCTCTGTAACTCCAATTCCATAGGATCCACTGGCCTCTACTGGCCTCCCTGGGCATGTGTGTGTGATACACCTAAATACACACAAAAGGCCCCAGGTTTGAGGCCCAGCGCTGACAGCTCCTGTAGCTCCCGCCTCAGGGAATCTGACGCCATCTCCATCAGATGCGCGCCATCTCCTGTGGTGCACAGATGTACATTAGGACAAAACACCCACACACATACAAATAAATTTTGTAAAAAATTCTTGAGAGGATCTCTCTATGCAGCCCTGGGTTTCCTGGAATTCACTATGTAGACCAAGCTGGCCTCAAATTCACAGAAACCCACCTGCCTCTGTCTCCTGGGTGTTGGGATTAAAGGCGTGTGCCACTATGCCCAGCACTAAATAAATTTTTAAAGAGAGAACTTAATTAAACAAAACAAAACAAAATGCTGTGACTCATGCCTTTAATCCCAGCACCCAGCAGGCAGAGGCAGGTGGCACTCAGTTCTAGGCCAGTCTGGTTTACAGAATGAGTTTCAGGACAGCCAGGACTACAAAATCAATCCATCGGAAATCAATCAAATTTCCGTTCCCAGCACCACACACACACACAAAGGAAAGAAAACCTCAAGGGAGTGGGGGGTGGGGGAGAAAGGGAGAGAGGGAGAGAAAAAGAAGGAGGGGGAGGTGAAAATAAAAGAGATAGACAAAAAGAAAGTAGAGGAAAGGAAGGTCGGGAAGGAAAAGGGGGAGGCAGGGGAGAGGAGAGGCACCACCGTGCCTCTCTATCATTGTCCTGGTAGACTGCACAGGGTGGGGCCAGGAAGTCATGGACCTGATAGGGGCTGGAGGCTCCATCCTCATCCTTCTAGGACTTTTGGTTTCTCTGAGTTTTCTCAACATCGGCTGTAGAGAAGCAGAAAGAGCTGGGTGTTTGTTCTCGTCCTCTGTCACCAGGGTCCATCTGCTCTTGAAGGATGAGGCTAGTTTCCAGCCCTCCTGGGCACTCCATATTCTGACTCCTTACCTAGCGCTGAGGAGGGGTCTTTTGCTACTGTCCTGGCACTCCGCCAGCAGGGTTGGCGTGAGACTCGAGGCTGACCTTAGTGACATGTCTTCCTCAGGGGCTGCAAGCAGAAGCATCATCCATCATTTCCAGGCAACCGTGGCTGTTGTACTTTGTTTACACGATTTGTTGGCATTTTTACAGCCCTTTATGAGTAAGTCTCACATTATCATAGCACTAAAGAAGCGATGGCTCAGAGAGGGTCAATGATTCACCCGTGGTCACACAACTAGAAATGATGGAGCTGGGATTGGATCCCAGAAGAGAATGACCCAGGCTTTTCACTTCTAAATATGAGCAATTCTAAGATCCCCTTGTGACCAGACTGGATTTTGTGTGCACGTGTACATTCTTTATTTCCTTTTTAAAGATTTATTATTTAGGGGCCAAAGAGATGTATAGAGAAATTTTAATTCAGAACATGGCTGCTCTGGCAAGAGATCACATCCAAAGACTTTCTAAGTCTGTGTGATCTGACTGGAATACAAACATGTCTTTAATCCCAAGAGACAGAGGCAAGCAGATCTCTGAGTTCAAGGCCAGCCTGATATAGAACAAGTTTTAGGTTAAAAAAAAAAAAAAAAAAAAAAAAAAGCTCAGGTCCAGGGGTTGTGGTACACGCCTTTAATCCCAGCACTCAGGAGACAGAGGCATGCAGATCTCTGAGTTCTGATTAATATTGTTCACTTGAGTCAGTGAGCTGAGAGAGAGCGCAGTGGAGTTGAGTGTGTGCCACTGGAGTTTATGGCATTCAGAAGCAGTTTGTACTGAGAGAGATTTACAGAGCGAGGTTGAAGAGAGAACAAACGACACGAAGACAGAATGAGCCAGAGACTGAGAAGAAACTAGAAGATTAGAACAGACTGCGAGAAAAAAAACTAGATTAGAACAGACTGTTAGAGTTAGTTTGAGGCCAAACAAAGCAATTCAAACCCAGTTTGAATCAGTCAGCTTGGAAAGGAATTTGAGTCAGAACAGCTGAGTTGAACCAGCTAGCCAGAGTTCAGAAAGAGCTAGAAAGGTGAGCTTATTAAGCAGTGAGTTTTAGAGGCTAAAAACATTCTAGGCCCAGATTAGATTGTGCAGAGGCTAGAAGCTTCCAGGACTTGGCCTAGAATAGTGGACTGAAGACAGTAAACCTCCAAGACAATTAAAGCTGACAATTAGAACTCGCTGCTCTTTCAGAGGACCTAGGTTTGATTCCCAGCATCCACATGGTAACTGTTAGGGTCCAAGAATCACTGAAGGAGGACCCCAGACTCAAGTAGTCTACAAAAGCAAGGACCGTTTCTTCTGCGGGAAATGTCCAGCATGCCAGGGCCTCCATTCCTTAGAATGGGATCATGAAGTGAGCAAGCAGGCTCAGTTCAAAGGCAATAGGGGGAGTTCCAGAAGGAGTGAGGTAATCTTTCATTTGGTTGGTTAGTAATGACTCAGGAGGTAGGGAGGATTTAGGATTGGCCAAACATTTAGGAACTTTCTACAGTTGCTATGGTCTTTTCCTCAAGTTTTCTGAATCATTACACTTAGCTCAAGCCCACGTGTTAACTCCTCTTAGAGGAGTGGGCTGCAGGAGGTGGAGGGGCACACGAGGACAGGCGGCACAAGACTGGCAGCCAGCGGGCACCACGTGCGGGAGCTCACTGCCACAACAATCTGCTGACATGCCAGCCAGTTGGGGACGAGTACCAAGTACCCTTGAGCGTCTCCCATACCTCGACCAGCAGGTTCTAGCTGCTCGAAAAAGGCCTGTTGAATAAAAGCTCTCTCATCAGGAGAGAGACTGAGCCTGTAAAGGACAGCAGGAGAGTGTACTTGCCCTCTATCCACAGGCAGAGATTTTGTGGCATAAATCCTGCTAAAGACACAGTCACCTGAGTGAAGGCCAGAGGAGGAAGAACAATCTGTCTATGCTGACTCCACAGGCTCTTCAGCTGATGGGCCATGCCAGTGTCTGGCACAGGGCAGCCAACCTGAATATAGGAGTTGGCATAGAGGTACAGCCTTTGATCTCAGACTGCAAAGGCTGAGGTAGAAAGATCAAAAATTTCAGGCCAGCCTGGGTTACCCTGGCCAGACCCTGTCCCCTAGAACAGCAACAAAGCTGGCCATAGTGACCTACATCTGTAATTCCAGTAATCAAAAGCCTGAGGCAGGAGGATGACTAGGAGTTCAAGGCAAGTCTAAGCTACAGAGTGAGACTCTATCTCAAAATACATAATAAATAAACCAGAAAAGGTAGTGGTCTGATGGAGAAGTTAGGTTTGAAAAGTTCTAGAAGCCCAGGGTGTCTGTACCCTAAGGCCATGTCCAGCTCCCACTGGCTCCCACTCCCCCTTTTCTACAGCAGTGGTCCTTGGGCCTTTGAAGAGAGGTCCTCAGTTTGAACAGGAAAGCACTCATCCTGCTCCACACTGAAGCCCAGGCAGTCTTCAACAAGGCTGCTCCAGGGACTGCTTAACCCTATATAGTTCCTGCCACAGCCCTGCACTGTGTAAGCTCTCAGTCCTGTCGCCCCCTTAGAGACGGCTCACATACTTCTTCCTCAATGCTAGCTGAGCTGTGCTCATCTTTGCTATGAGGAAGCAGCAGAGAACTGTAAACTTGGCCTGCCCAGCTCTTTCCTGTCTCTTCACTCACCATCAGTGCCAGGACCCCTCCTATGTGCCTTCTGTCGCTTGGTAACCAAGCCTCCTCCTCATCCTGCAGCAGCACCCTGGAAGCTCCAGGGGTGACGCCGTAGGAAGAGCCTTGCTGGACTCTGCAGGACCTGCCAAGCAACTAGTCGTCAGTAGGTGGAAACATGATCCAAGAAGGGCCTAGGTGTGAACTGTAGTGAGTCACATTCAGGCCCCATACCTACTTCGGATGTTTAGCCTATGCTCGTAGGTCACCTCTGGCACTCTCACGTCAATCCCTCTTGCACTGCATATCTCTGTCTGTGCCTGTTGACTCTTCAATTGCTCAGGCTGCTGGCTCTTTTCAATACACACGTCTCCATGGCCTCTCCTTTCTAGCTCATACCACCAACAACCTATCAATGTAGCCACTCCATGATGCCTCAAAATGAAGGCTACAACCTCTGGGCCATCTTTCCACATAGCGCATGTTGGGAGGGTCACAGGAGGCAGCCTCAGGAGTATTGTTGTTCTCTGCTCTGGGATCCCAGAGAAACTGCACTGGCCTCTTATAAAGGGCCAGGCAGTCAAGGGCTGGGCTCAAAATAGAAAACCTTGTACCCTCACTTCCCTTCCCTTATGTGGGCAGAGTTCCCAAGAGGCGGTCCTGGGAGGCTCAGTGTCTGTGCCAGCCAAAACCACTCCGCCCAGACCATCGGTCCACCACTGGCCAACAGCAAGTACCCTCCAAGGGCAGGGTGCTGATCTGGATCCACCTGGCTGTCCTCACCCAGCCTTCCTGGATTGCTGATACTAGCTTTGACAATGTTTTTTATGGGTTAGGAAGCTGGAAAGAAGGGCCTGGAGAAATGGCTCAGTGATTAAGAGCATTGGCTGCTCTTCCAGAGGTCCTGAGTTCAATTCCCAGCAGCCACATGGTGGCTCCCAACCATGTATAATGAGATCTGGTGCCCTCTTCTGACACCCACATGCAGGCAGAAGATTGTATACATAGTAAATAAATAAATCTTGAAGAAGAAGGAGAAGGAGGAGGAAGAGGAGGAAGAGGAGGAGGAGCAGCAGCTGGACAGAGAGGTTAGCACAAAGCCAGCTGAGACAAGACAGTGGCAGACCGAACGGGCTGGCAGGGCGGGGCAGCAAGCTCCCAGCAGGCCGGGAGGGCGCACTGGAGTGGGTAGCCTGCAAGCTGCTTTCTAGATGAGGAGGCCAGTAGACAGTAGACAGCAGAAGGTGTTTTCAGTCCTGGGCCAAGTGATCTCACAAAACCCCATTGCCTGATGCTGTTGCAACCTGGCAAGCCTCCCAGCTCTCCTGGGTCCCCAAGTGGAAGGGCTTTATATAGCTCCCTCCCCGACTTGGGTTTGAATAATTAAACAGAGTGGACAGAAATAGCAGCCGGTCAGTGAAGATGGCTTATTTCTGGGTTTTCTGGAACACAGTGCTCCTGGTATCACCCAACCTCTGTTGAGGGTGGAGCCAGCACTGAGGCTGCTGGCTATTCCTGTGGGGAAACCCACCTCACTCTCTGGGCTCCATGATTTTCTAGGGTTGCTTCAAGCCCGAGGAGAGTCTCAGCTCTCCTCAGACCTCTTCTTCCAGGATGAGTTGACTGTCGTCTGATCTGTTATTCCCAGGCAGGAAGTGCCATCTGGTGTCTGTCAGGCCTTCAGCCTCGGAGAGGGTGACAGAAATTGACAAGCAGATCGATAAGCAGCTGCAAGGCAGGCTGAATAAGGACTAGGTGATCTCCGACCACAAGAAGCTGGAACCAGGGGACAGGAGGCCCTGCTCCCTCACCAGTGGCAATGAAGGTTAGGTGAGAAGTAGAGGCAGAAAGAGGGAGAGGAGAATGGCAGCTGGGGAGAGGGGGAGGCTACAAAGAAGAGAGCACCCAAGTTGAGTTAGTGTCTGTCCAAGAAACTCCTGCCCTAAACATTGTGTTATACATCTGTAATTACACTCTGTGCCGAAGCAGAGTGAAGGTACGAGCCATCCTGGACTACAGAATGAGACTGAGGGCTGTGAGTACCCTACCAGGAAACAGGTAGGGCCTCCTGTGTTTAGCTATAGAGCTGAACCTCAGCTCTTAAGGGTTAAAACCAGGATACGGAAGCATAGGAAAGGCAAGACCACACCACTCACTCTTGCCCTCGGATAATTTCAGATTTAGGAGATGCTAAAACCATTAACTTTTTAATCTTTATTCATTTAACAAGGTGTTTATGTGTGTGTTCTTTTGTTTTAGGTGGTGTCTCATGTAGCCCAGGCTGGCTTGGACCTCTTATGACTGTCTTAGTCACTGTTCTATTGCTGTGATGAAACACCATGTCCAAGGGAACTTATTGGAGAAAGCCTTTAGTTGGGGACTTGCCTACAGCTTCAGAGGGAGAATTCATTATCATTATGGTGATGAGTGTTGCAGCAGGCAGCTATGGTGTAGGAAAAGTAGGTGAGAGCTTACACCCACATCCACAGGAAGGGGGGGGCATGTGAGCCTGGGCCTAGGGTGGGCTTTTGGAACCTCAAAGCTCCCCCTATCCCTCTGACATGCCTCCTCCAACAAGGCCACACCTACTTCAACAAGGCCATACCCTGCGAACTCTTCTGGATGAGGTTGAAGTCTGACATTTCCAAATAGCCTTGCACTCAGTCTAAGATGGTGGACTCCCTTTTCTCAGGGGGGTCCTCTCTTCACCTGATCTGGCAACCCCAGATTTTGTAAGGAGTTGTTGCATAGCCCTCAGGGAAGTTTATGGGCCCTACCCTCTCCTGATAAGCAAGCACCAGGGGATACCTGGAGAAACCTACCCTATGCTGATAAGATGCCTTGGTGTCTTGACTTTACCTGGAGCTCTTCCCCCACCTAGAAGATAATTACTATTCTCTCCTTTTTAGGACACTGTGCTACTGAGTGTAAATGAGGTGCTGTACCACTATATGTAAATTGAGTATCCCTGGCACCCCTGACCCTGGTGAATCAAACACATTCACCCTTGGAACCCTTCCCACTGGCCAAGGTTTATAAGTCCCTGATTTCAAATGAGCATCGTACTGGGTGTGTGGGCTGGGTGATACTATCAGCCTTCCACCATGACCAAGTGAGGGTGGTCATTTATTTTGGAGGAGGGAGGATGCCCCTCCTTGCTGGAGAGTCACCACTGAACTTCCAGGGCCTGGCTGCCAGCTAGGCTGGCTGGAGCCTGCCTAATCGCCATGAGTGTCTGGAACACGTCCACCTCCCCACATGCACGCCTCATCCCCCTTCAGACAGCCACACACCCTCAGCTTCAGCGAGCTTCCACTGTTCACCTTGGCAGCCAGCAGTTGACCTGTGTCTCACCCAGACCTGCCTTGTGGCTAGTTTTGGGCCTCTGCCATGCTCAGCACAGCAGCTTAACTGAAAAGCTGTTAACGCTTTGGTATTGCCATAGGCTTTGGAACGTCTGAGTTTCCACTGCCACCTCTTTTTAAAAGAGCTAACTAATCTTAACACTCTTTCCTGGCCTAGCACACAGGCCTCTCCCTAAAGTGTTCTAGCCTTACCTGAGAGAAACAGAACCCCGATGCCAGGGTCCCTCCATTTGGAAGCCACATTGACAAATGCTTGATTCTACTGGGTGCCAGTATTACAGGTGAGCACCATACCTAGATGGATTTTTTAAAAATAAATTTTAGTTATGTGGATCTATGTGCGCGTGTGTGGACAATATGTACATGAGTCACTTGATATGGGTGCTTGGAAATGAACTCCGGTTCTCTGCAAGACAGCAAGTATTTTCTTTTTCCTTCCTGGTTATTTTTTAAGACAGGATTTCTCTGTGTAACAGAGCCCTGGTTGTCCTGGCCTCCCTTTGTTTATTATGCTGGCTTCAGACTCACAGGGATCTGCCTGCCTCCGCCTCCAAAGTGCTGGGATTAAAGGTGTGTGCTACCACACCAGGTTTCTTTTTCTTAAAATTTTTTTTAAAGATTTACTTATTATGTATACAATGTTCTGCTTACACATATGCCTGCACTCCAGAAGAGGGCACCAGATCTCATTATAAATGGTTGAGAGCCACCATGTGGTTGCTGGAAATTGAACTCAGGACCTTTAGAAAAGCAGCCAGTCCTCTTAACCTCTGAGCCATTTCTTCAGCTCACTCCACCTTTATTTACTTATTTATTTTGAGGCAGGGTTTCTCTAAATAGCCCTGCCTGTCCTGGAACCAGGCTGGCTTCCACTCCTCAGAGATCTACCTGCCTCAGCCTCCTGAGGGGGGTGGAGGGGGCGGCAGGAGATGGTGGTGGTATTAAAAGCGCACACCTCAGCTTTTAATCTCAGCACTCCGTCAGGATTCAGCACCATAGCACGCATCTTTTAACATCTCTCTGTACTCCCACGACATACACGTGTGCGTTTGTTATATGCCATGTGTGTATGGGGTGCCTGAGGAGTGGGCACAAGGTCCCCTGGAGCTGAAGTTACAGGCTGATGTGACATGGTGCTAAAAGCTCAACTGGAGTCTTCTTCAAGAGCACTCTGAGCCCGCTTAACCAGCCCTCAACAAACATTACAATAACTTCCTATTACAGTTATTTGTGTCAGAGGACAACTTTCAGGGATCAGTGCTTTCCTTCCACTGTGTGGGACCTAGGGATGGAACCTGGCTGTAGGCTTAACAGGAAGTCGCTGTGCCCACTGAGCCACCTAGCCCACTCTCAACAAACATGGAGCATATGTTGCATTTGGTGCTGAAAATAAATTTTATGGCCATATTCCACAGTTTAGTGGGGGAGAAGGTCACTTTAGAACCCATCGCAGCCAGGCTTCAATCCCAGTGCTCAAGAGGCAGAGAGAGGATCAACACTCTAAGGCCAGGCTGTATTGCCCTGTGAGGTTCTGTCCAGAGAAAGACTGAAAATTCCTCCATTCTCTGCACCTGTTTGCTCCAAGCATTCACAAAGGGCTGGCAAGCTTGGTGACCTGAACTCCGGTTTTCAGACCTGCACTGTAGTGTATATGCACACACACTAACAGTAATACTTTTTAAAGGTGGTTGTGTGAGATGGCTTCCTGGGTAACAAGCATTTGCAATCAGGTCTCATGACCTGAGTTTGCACCCTCACAGGTTGTGTCCTCTGACACACACACACACACACACACACACACACAGTAAATAATGTAATTAAAAAAAAAAAAAAAGAGCTCAGCTGGGTGTGGTGGCATACACTTTAAAGCCAGCACTCTGAGGCAGAGGCAGGGGGGTTTCCATGAGTCCCCAGACCAGTCAGGGCAATTTCAGTGGACCTTTTTGTTTGTTCATTTGTCTGTTCTGGAACTCACTACGTAGACCTAGCTGGCCTGGAAGTCAGAGATCCACCTGCCTCTGCTAATACTTCCCCAGGCTAGAACTCAGGCTTCCTTTGTTTTTAGGCTCAGCCTGCTTCAGCTCCTGGGTTTCTTTACCAGATAACAAACCCCAAAGTCTGGGGAATCTAAAGGGAAAGCCTGGTTTAGGATTCAGCCTTTTGAGCTGGGGCATGTAGCTCAGTGGTAGAGTGTGGGCTTAGCATGTGTGAGGCCCTAGGTTCAAGCCCTGGAGGGAAAGAAGGAATGGGGAGGGGGGAGAAAGGGGATTAAAGAGGGGCCATTGGCACTTGGAAGGCAGACACAGGTGGATCTGAGTTCGAGGCCAGCCTAGTCTACAGAGTGAGTTCCAGGACAGCCAAGGCTACACAGAGAAATCCTGTCTCCACAGTCCTCCTCCCTGTAAAGATCCTTGTGGCCCCAAATCCCCCAATGATCTGAGTTCAAATCCTAGAACTCACAAAGTGGAAAGAGAGAGCAGACTACTTAAAGTTGTCCTCTGATCTCCATACTCACAATAGAAAGTAAAATTTAAAAAAAAGAATAAAAAATGCACAGTGGTGGCGGTGCACGCCTTTAATCCCAGCCTGCTCTACAAAGTGAGTTCCAGGACACCCAGGGCTGCACAGAAAAACCCTGTCTTGGGGGGGTGGGGGGTGGAAGGAAGGGAATATTTTCTCCTACTCTGCGAAGTTTTTGCCTTTTTAATATCAGTATTGTACGTGTGCGAGGCGGGGGGGGGCGGGAGAAATGACGTGTACGAAGGTCAGAGGATAACTCTGGGGAGTGGATTCTCGGGCTTGCACAGAAGCAACTTTATCCGCTGAGCCACTTGGCCGGCCTGACGCGGTCCTTCTGAAGGTCTCCCCTGCAATTCCTCCTGCTGCAACAGTTTCCAGCCTCCCACTTCGCTTTTCCTCTCCGGGTAGCCGACAGGCCCGGAGCTGCTGGCCCTTTAAGAGTGCCTTCTTCCCCCCACGTGCTGTCTGGTTGGGCTGGCGATGCTAACGCACGCTTGACGTCAATAGCAGCTGGTGGAGTTTGGGCACGAGGAGAGAAGTTGGTATGGGGGGTTGGGGGGAGGGAGCGGAGCAAGAAGGCGGTTCATTTGCATTTAAAGGGGCCTCTCCCGAGTTAATGCGCGCTTCACCGAAGTGTGTCCTGGGGAAACTTTCTGCCCTAGGCTGGGTCTGGGATCCAGAAAATGGCGTGATACAACTTCATTCCGTGGCGACGGGCTTGCGATGTCCTTCCGCGGAAAATGGGAAATAGTCCGTCGGTGCCCAAGCGGAGAGCATGTGACCCGGAGGGGGTGGAGGCGGGAGCACGGGGGAGACTACAGTCGGGCTGCGCTCGTCTGCCCCACCCCCACATCCTGCCCACCCAACTGCAGCTGCCACCACATCCTGCCCAACCGGGGGCAGGGAGCTCCTGTGGGGGCACACGGACCCGGGACCCGCTCTGGCACCTCTCCCTGCCCCTCAGCTCCGGGGACCTCAGCTGTCTCCCCCACGTCTGGTCCCAGGCACCCTGGTTCTAAGCGTAGGACACCACTGTGCCACACGGACCTTGACAGGTTTCTGTTCGACTCTGCTATCCCTCACCCCAACTCTGGCCTGAAGTGGAGTTGTAGGATCCCAGACTCGACCCCTGTCCTTGGCTGCCGTGGTTCTCTATGCAGAAATGAGGTTGAGCACAGTGTGCTCAATTCTGACTCACACGGCTGCGCGAATACGTTTGCTAAGCGCGTTCCACGCCAGCTCTGCATCCTCGCAGGAACTCGGGAGCTGGTGAGGAGAGTACTTTAGGAAAGCTAGTGCATCTTGAGGAGACGGGCAGAGTTGAAGCGTCCCACCGTCGCGCTGAGGATATAGGCGCCCACCGGCTGAGGGTCCGGTTCGGTTCGCCGGCATGGTGGCAGATTCGGGAGCGACCGGGGGGCTTATGCTGTGATCCTCCAAAAACTGCAGGAGGAAGAAAGAGCTCGGTGGCTGAGCTGCGGGTGGAGGTGGGGATTGAGAACTGTCCAGATGGCGCAGGGGAAGGGAAGGTGAGATGTGGAGGGCCTGCCAGGCGCTCTCCACAGTAGAGAGGACCGCAGGGGCACTTTCCCTAGGTTGAGGTGGGACCGCCAGGTAGAAGAGGGGTGCGGGTCTGCGGGAAAGACCTTTCCAAGCACAGGTGAACTGGAGAAGCCCGAGAAGGGGCGGATAAACGAGAGTTCAGTTTTGTTTGCCAGAGAGGCTTGTGAAGATGACGCTGCAGATGAGTTCACAGGGTATTCTTTTTAGACGTCGGTGGGCATCTAAGCGTTTCGAGAGGCCACGGGGGATTTTACAGCAGGACTGAAAAGGTGACTTGTCTTTAGAACAGATGGCTGGGAGATGGCGAGACGGCTCAGCCAGTAAAGTGCTTGCCAAGCAAGCCTGGCAACTGAGCCCAAAAGCCATGGAACGACGGAAGACAGACTCCACAGAATTGTCGTTTGACCTCTAAACATGCAGCATGGAACGCTCACTGACACAACACATTGATTAGTAAGAGATGGGTGTACACTCAGAAGTAGGAGGGGAACTGTGAGAATCAGCCATTTGCCACTCCAGAGGATTCTGGGATGAGAAATCCAGGGGCCAGAAGAAAAGAGCTCAGAGTTACTTTGAGGAAGTCTAATTTTCATCCAACTTCCAACTTTGTCTGGCCCTTTTCAGTCGTCCATAGAAATCAAGACCTCAAGATTGTTACCTTTTTTTCTCCTCTCCCAGTGTGCTGTTTTCAGAGTCTGAATTCTATTCCTCTTGTAAATGTTTTTTCTCTCTCTTTCTCTTGTCAAGTTATCACGTAAGCATCCAGGGCCCCTACCTCCCTGGAGCTCTTCCAGAAGGAAGAGCTAATCCTTTAATGCCTTCCCCAGGTGACTCACCTTCCTTCCTCATTCCTTTGTTAAGGATTCAACATTCCAGGTCTAGAAGGCCCAGCCAGCCAATCATAGCTCTGGAAGGCCCGCCTCAGGTTTGAGATTGGCTAGGCTTGTGGTTGGCGGGAGGCTCACCGAGCTGATCTAGGAGAGATTGGGGAGAGGGATTCTGGGAAAGAATTTCTTCTGGGCTTGGTTGTGTTTTGAGAAACAATCTTCGAATAGAGTTGGGCCAGAGGGTTCTCCAGTTTGGATAGCTTCCAAGGTTGAGGCAGGTTGAAAACTCCTTGAGGGCTTAGCTGTCCCGGCCCATCCTGTTTTGTTTTTCTGAGCTGGGACCCAATGGTCTGAAGGCTATATTCCCAGGCCTGTGCCTAAGAAGTCTTTTACAGCAGCCCTGGATCTCTCCAGTCTCAACATTCTGCTTTTCCCGACATCGGAAACAGCCGGAAAATAAACACCCTGATGACTAAACGGTTTCTCCAACTAGAGCCTGGGGAAGCACTAAAAATAGAGGCCACAAGTGAGGGGAGGTGCCTCACTGGGAGGGCACTTTCCCATCCTGCTCCCACCATAGCCTCAAGCCCGAACAAGGCTGTGTTCTCCAAGTGCTTGGGCAAGGACAGATGCCCTCCTTCAAGTCTTGGGGGCAATCCAGCCTGCTCAGGAGTACTGGCATCTCTTGCTGGGCGCTCCACCCCCACCCCATACTACTAGGGAGACTAAAGCTGCAACATTTGGGGACCATGTGTGATTCCGTATAAGCCAGGCTTCTGGAAGGAGGGACCAAGTGGAAGGGTTCAAAAGGGAGGCCAAAGGAATAGGAGCCTGCTAGCTTCCTGTTTAAGAAGGTACATATATGCCTCCAAGCTCTTTGCAGAACAGTCCTATTGAACTTGTCCCTTATGAGCCTTGTTTGGACTCACCTGGGGCCTGAAAGGGCTCATTTTCAGCTGAGCGGCCCATGGATTATACAGTGAAACATGAGAAGCTGTACTAGTCTACTGGGAACCAAGCTCACGCCAAATTCACAAGTTAGGTACTGTCCTCAGCACCTTCATCTTACCCAAGAAGATGGAGAGTTAAAATCGTGCTTTGCCCGCTTCATAAATAGTAGAAGGATTTTAATCAAAACAGTCTGACTCCGGCATCGAATTTAACCCGTCCCTTGTCCCCTTCTCCTAGTCTTTCCCACACGAAGTCAGAACAGAGATTTGTTGGCTAAACCAGACCCTAGCTGGTGAAGAGCCTCTTGCCTCTGTTCTGCAAGGCTTTTAAGTCCACGCCACACTCTATCATTTCCTCAAGCTCCAGGTAGAGCCAGTGGAGGACTTGGAAGTGACAGGACGCTGGACAGGAAGTCTGATGGGTCAGTGTCCAGAAGCAATAGTACGTACAATCCTGTTGTGAAGCACTTAAAAATTCACCACGCCCAGAGGCCTCCAGGGATTTTTTTTTAGGAGAGTTACTTTATCTTCAAGATGAGGCTTCTGGATGTTTCCCGTGAAGAAACATCCAGGGTTGGGGTCCCGCCCCTTTAAATTGTCCCCTCGGTAGTTAAGTGCGCTGCAGCCGCAGGCGCTGAAGATTAGGTCACCCGAGAATTATGCGCTGTCGCTTTAAGTGTCTGGGCGTCAACCGAGCCGGGTCAAGGGAAAGGAGGGGACCTGTCACAGGTAGAGGGAGCCGCGGAGCTCCCCAGGTAACCCCGAGGAGAGAACGCGATCTGGCGTCGGAGCTTTGTCACACAGTAAGTGTAGGAGCTGGGGCCTCCCAGCGCCGTCTTCTCCCCAGAACTTATCTGGTTAGACCCTTGACAACTCTGGGGCCGGGGCGCTGAGGTCCCCACGGCACCGCTCCGTCCCGCAGGCGGAGGGATCCGGGCTCCACGCGCCGCGGTCGCGCGCCCCGGCGGGGTGGGGCGCGGGCCGAGGGCAGGGGGCGGGGCCGCGTTCCAGGCCGCCCTGACGGGCCCGCCCCTGCCCTGCAGGGCCCTCCCATTGGCCCCCCCGCCTGTCCGTCACGCTCGCCTCCCCCTCCTCCCATCCCGCAAGCTAGGCTGCGCGGTGCCTACGTCGACCTCGAGTCTGGGGCTGGAGGAGTTGCCTTTGGAGCTCGAAAGGAGGAAGGAAGCAAAATATCAACAACCGTCGAGGCGGCTTGGGCGCTCGGCCGCGTCCCCGCCGCCCGCTGCCGCCGCCCCCACGCGCGCCGGGGGTTCCGGGCCCTGCGGCGCCGCCCAGGCCGCGAGAACGCGGCGCCTTCGCTGTTCCCCGCCGGAGCTGCGGCTTCGCGCAACCGAGGATCCCGCGGGCCGGGCCGAGGCTCTCGGCGCCGTGACACCCCGTTCCCCCGCGGGCTGGTGAGTCGCGACGCGCGCCGGCCCCTTTAAGAACCCCTCCCCCACGCCGCACGGCCGGGCGCAGGGTGGTCTGGAGCGCGAGGGGTGCTCGGGCGCCCTGGCACGAGCGTCCCGGGCCCGGCGGGGCGACAGCGGCGGCGGCGGTGCCGGGGCATCTGCTGTGACAGCCGCTCCTGGCACTAGAGCCCCCGCCGCTTCGGGTCTTGGCGAGCGCAACGCACGTGGCTACGGCCGCGATCTTGCGCCCGTGGGGCCCCGGGTCGGGTGTGTCAGCGACGCCAGCTGGAGAACCCCTGGCCAGGAGTTTGCAGCTCTTAACATCTGGCAGGACCTCTCCAGGCCTCCGTGGGTCGGTGCGGGCCGAGCCGGCGCCAGTGGGGTTCCAGTGGTGAGGCTGGCCCGAGGGACTACGGTGCTCCCGGTCTCCCACAGCATAGATGGGGCAGGGAGGCCTTCTAAAGACTCCACTGAGCCCTCGGGCTTCCCAGTGGCCCTGGACCACGCAGCTTGTCCCGAGTGCCAGCTCTGCCCGTGACTGACGGGCGCAGTGGGGCCAGGCTAGGGGAGTGCAGTGGGTAGATCCGGTACCCTGCTCTCCGGCGAGTGAGTTTCCCTCGGAGGCCTAGCTGCTTGGCTGAGTGAGCGGCGGATCTTCCCCCTCCCCCTAGCCCTCAGTGGGTCTGAGCTGCCTGACTGTGGGAAGTTTGCCGTCTGGGAAGATGACCTTGGGCTGCTCTGGCCCATTCTCGGAGGGGAGCCTATTGAGTGCACTCGGCCTTGGGAGCTGTCCACCTTCTGTTCCCCTCACAGTCCTAGCGGAGGTATCCGCGGAGGGGAGCATTGGCGAGCTATCTGTCAGTGTATACCCAGACACCCAGCTTCTGGCCTCTGGCCACCAAGCCCCAGTGTTCAGCCTGGCTGTCCCAGCTCCCATGGCCTTGCCTGTGAATGAATTTCCTTCCTGCGTCTTCCAGGATGGGGGTGGGGTGCGATGATTGTGGGAGTGGTTGAGAACCTTGTTAGTGGGGTGGTTGGGGAGTTCTGGAGCTTCTATAGAGCACTTTTCCTCTTTATCCCAGAAATGGACGCTGGGGCTTTAGGGTCTCAGTGGTCATGTTCTTTGTTGTGACTCCTGTGCCCCTCACACATACCCTGTGTGTGCTTGCTACATGTACTTTTGTAAAAAGGCTTGCTAGGGAGGCAGGAGCTTTCATTGATTCCCATACCTACCAGAATGGTAGGGCATTTTACCTTCGATCACACAGCAAATTTGTATCAGAGTTTAGTCTTCCCCTCTTTCTGACACAGATTTCATGCAGGAAGAGACCCTTAAGGTTAAAAATGAAGACATACAAGCCTTGCTCTTGCAGGCATGAGCCTAGAGAAGAAACAGGACCCAGCCAGAAAGTATGGGAAGCCTTCTGCTGGGGGATGGGACGGGGCTTGTGCTGCCTCTGCTAAGCCTGGAACAGGGTGTGGGGGACTTGGACAGAATGCAGGTGTGGGCTGCCCATCCCCCGTCCTTGTGGAGCTATGTGCCTGGAGGGCCTGCTCCCTGCTCTGGCCCTTTGGCTTCTAGTGCTCCTCATCGGCTGGGCGATGTGACAGGCTGGCTGGCTGCCGTTATATAATCTCTCTCCAGCAGGTTTTTTTTTTTTTTTTCCTTTTTCTGGTATGAAGGGAAAGGTAGAAGGAGACCGTCCAGGTTGGGAGCTGGGCCAGGGGATGGGGTTAGGTTCACTGAGGCCCCACTCTGACCCTGCTCTGGAAAGGGGCCTCTGCTGCAGCATCCTTGGTCCTTATGTCCTTGGCCTGGACCTCTGTCCACCTTCCCAGCTTTGTCTTCGTGCCAACTGAGTCCCCTATCTTTGATGGTTGGCCCTGGCCTGGCACAGGTCCTTGTTGGACATTTTGCCGCCTACACTGGGGTTGAGTGGGTAGGCAGGCTTTTCTCTGTTGCCTCCACTTCTCTGCCTACTGCTTAGACAGTGTGGCCTACAGGAGAAGAGCTGCAGGCAAGGGGGACGCTGTGGATCACAAGTACAGTTGGTATTGTTCAGGCTCCCTAAGGGGGCTGATGATCTGGAGCAGGCCCAGAGCCCATTGGCAAGTGTCACAACTAGGGCTGTGGGTCTGTGGGCTCTCCCTAACCCTTGGGACCATGGCTGGCCTTTGTAGGTTCTTTGAAGCCAATTGGCCTAAGAAAATTATCTCCCTTTACAGGGAAGCGGGAAGGAGGAATGGTCGCATGCTGCACAGCCTCCGCATCGCTGTAATCACTGGTGGCTTTTATGAGGTAGTAATGGGGCCAGAGTCCAGCCTACCCTCTCTGTCCTTCTGTCCCAGTTTGGTGACTTACTCATTGGGGAGAGGGTGCTAGGAGCTGTGTTCTAGAAGCAGACATCTGACATTCCCCTCTACACAGTCAAGAGAAGGCTGGATGGAGCTTGGGCAGCAGAACTTCCCACTGAAGCTAGGTTAGGAAAAAGATAGCTTTTAACGTGGCCAGGAAAAAGAGGGGAATCTCAGGCATTCTCCAGAGACTCTGCTAAAAAGGCTTTGACCTTTGGCCTAGTAGAGCCTGTTTGGCTCCTGGAATATTTTCTTGTCTCTCCCTGCCTAGGACAAAACATATTCTGAGGAGTTGTGGGAGCTGGAGCTGTGGGAAGGCTGGCCTCTGAGCCCCTTTCTCCAGAAAGCAGGGTGAGGGTCTCCAGCAGGCCCAGCTGCACCTGGCAAGCTGCAGCAGGTCATGGGACATGGGAAGGTGTGCAGTGCACCCTTGGGGGTGTGACACCCACAGAGCAGCTGTTGCACAGAGGGGGGTGGGGGCCGCAGTGGTAAAGATGATTAAAGGATTGGAGAGTCGGGGGTGGTGAGGGAGCAGAGGCAGAAAGGCTAAAGGCGCACAGAACCCGGAGAGCCTGGGCTGGAGCAAGACTGAGGTCAGAGCACACACAGATGGGCAGGCAGGGCCTGTCTGTGGAGAGCATGCTTTGTGAGTCAGGGAGCTCTGGCTGACTTCCACCCTCCCTTGCTGCTCTGTCCCCTGGCCAGCCACTGCTCCTCCACCCTGCTCGGAGTCCCTGGGTAAGTTGTTCTTCCCCCAGCTCAGCCAGCTTTTCAGTAGTTTCCCTTTGGGTGGCATAGGCATCTGTGTATTTGATGGTCCTTGCTGATCTCTGCCTCCCCCCTCGTCTTCCATAGTGAGGCCACTTCACTGCTTTCAGAGGCAAATTCTTGGTTTAGGAGGTCCCCAAAACACTTTGTATCTACCTTTCTTTTGTCCAGGCCAAGGACACATGCCACACCTACTCCCGTTGCCAATGACAGAGTATGGCATGGGTTGAGGGGGTTGCCTGGCTGACCGCCCCTTCTGTGGAAGCTACTGGAGGGAGTGACCTGCCTTAAGCTCTGGCCTGTGGCAAGCCACACCCAGGCGGGACCATATTTACTCATTTAAACTTACCCTCCCAGGAGGCCCTGAGCTCTAGGCTTGGTCACTGACCTTGGCGTGGTGCCCCTGGCTGTTCTGGGGCCACTCCCCCAGCATTGGGCAGACAACATGCCACAGGGAAGGCGTGTGCTGCCTGTCCCTCTGGCATCACCCATGCACACCCAGTTTAACAGGGTACATGGTTCAGAGACAAAAATGAGAATTTTTGAGATCCTCAGAACTGGATGAAGGGAGTGGGGGTGGCATTTGTTGTCTGTAAAAATCCTACGCTGGGCACAGTTCTGTCTGCTACTGGTCTTCCGTATTGGGGAAACTGAGGCTGAAAGACTAAGGTTTATTCCGGAAAGTTCATTGTAAGGGGTTGAGGGCTCTTGTCTAGGAGGCGGTGGTGGCACATGCCTTTGATCCCAGTATTTGGGAGGCAGACACAGATGGGTCTCTGAGTTCGAGGCTGGCCTGGTCCTCCGAGTGAGTTCCAGGATAGCCAGGGCTACATAGAGGGAGGGGAGAAAAAGAAGGCATCTGTTTGCAGGAGCAAGAGGGAGGCTCTAGGCCTCTTGACCATGGTGCAAGTTTGAGGGTCCATTGTTCTGACTTCTGAGACAGTAATTCAGATTTCCCCATCAGTGGAAGAGGCCCCAAAGCAAAGATCTGCAGCTGGAGTCAGCAATACACAAAAGCCCCTGGAACTGCTGTGTGAGGAGACAGGAAAGGAATTGAAGGCAGCACAGGGTCAGGGCAACCTTATCTTCCTCCCAGACCCCTGCCTTTCCTAGAGGAAGTGGGTTCAGTAGAAAGTCACAGCTGCACCCTCCCTCAGGACCTTCAGCCAGGACCTAGGGTGTGGCCATAAGGACTTGACAAGGCTTTGAAGGAACCACCAGACCCTGGGGTGGCATGGGAAACAGAGCTGATCTCCTTCCCATGCCAAGCCAGCTGCCTCCTGTCCTCAAAACCTGTCCTTTGCTATTCCTAGTGTACCTCCTCCCCTAGACTGGGTTTGAAGTTGGGGAGAATAAAAACTAAGACAAGAGGTTCAATGGGGTGGGGGTAGGGGCATATGGCAAGAGGAAGAGCCTCTTTTTAGAGTTCTTTGTGTTCCTATAGATGAAATGTGAAGCAGGGCCTGTGAGCAAGGGGCTAGAGGGCTGACCTTGGGCCTGGTGGTTTCCCTTCTCTGGCATGTACCATGGGTGAGGGTGGTGCATCCTGAAGAGAGTGCTTCTTGCTCTGTCTCTCCCCTTGACATCTGGACCCCTCTCTTTCCCCCACACCTGCCTGCCTCTTGGCAGACTCTCCTTGTATGGTCCCCGTGGCAGGCCCTGGGCCAGGCATGGGGTGGGAACAGGTGTCCTGGCCCAGCTGTTACGGCTCTTCTCCCCCACCTGTCAGCCTGCAATTGGGAGTGGGAAGCTAAGTCGAAAGTCTTCACCTGTTCCCAGGGGTGGGCCTTGCCTGTAAAAGCCCCTGAGATCTTCCCCTCAGAGGAAGGAACCGTCTAGGCCATGGCACAGACAGACAGCAGTCTTGACTGTCAGAGGAGTCTCCACTGTGTTCTGATGAAACAGTGAATTTGATTTGAGTGTGTTTTCCCAAGGGTGCTCAGGACCCATCAGGCTAGGCACCGATCCTCATCGGTATCTTCCCTGAAAGCAGTAAGATAATCCCTGTAAGAGCCACCTTGCCACCTTCTGCCTGTGGCTTAGAGACCCAGCCACAGCCCAAGGCCCCTTTAAACCCTTGGTGCTCCTTGAGGTCACAAGACCAGGAGGATTTGCCTTCCCTGATTGGATTGGCCTCTTTTTGGCCTGTCCTGGCTGAGTGTGTGTGGCCCTTCAGTCTGTGCACTGCCTCACATTTTCCCCCATGCCAGAAGCCCAGCATTTAGATCTTAGTGCTTGGTCTGTTCCTGGACAAAGAGTGGTGCCCTGGAGGAGAGCTTTTTCGAGATTCTGCAGCCTGCTCTGTGGCTCTCTACTGTTCTCATTTCCATGGGAGGTCCCTCCACTCATCTAGCTAGCATCCAGTTGTTTCAATAGCAGGCAGCCCCAAACCAGCACCAGCACCACCATTCCAACAAGGCTATCAAGATCTGTCCTCAGGGCCCCAGCTGCAACTTTCACTTCTGTCTCCTGAGACCCCAGGGGGAAGTAGGGTAGGGAGGTGGAAGGTGACACACTAACGGTCCCAACTGTCCCCACCTCTTCTCAACTAAGGCTTCTAATGGCCAAGGTTCCATACACTATTCTTGTGTAGATAACTGAATTGGGCTTAGATTGCCACGGCTTGATTAGCTATGAGAAAAGGGTGGTAGTTAGATACCAGAAAGGACTTCCCAGAGTAGTCCACTGGGCCTCAGTTGAGAGGGTGTGACTAATGTGTAGGTGCTGTAACTGGACAGATGGAGGTTAAGGTATTCAAGGGGCTGGTTGTCGGCCAGCATCCTTGGTAGGAGGAAGCACCTTAGTGACTCCTATGTGTCCCCAGCTGTCCATCTTGGTTGGTTAGCTTCTGACAAGTTGAGCTTGAGCCCCAAAGTCTGCTCTGAGTGTAGGACCCAGTCTTCAAAGTCCTCTCTGTAACGCAGCATGCAGCTCATGACCACTGTACTGTTCTCTTGCACAGTGGTGGAAAGACAGAAGCAGCCTGCTGCTGCTGTCCCAACCTGAGACTTTAGCTGGACTGAGCCTCTCTGTCCCTTTTCCTGGACAGGAGTGAAGGTCCCGAGGGATGGGAGCTTTGAGCTACATCTCTGGGCTGTTTGTGCATCTGAGGGTTGCTTTCTGGCAGAGAAGATGGAACTAGTTCTGAGGCCCTGAATGCCTCAGGGTGCTGGATAGGGGTGGCCCATGCTCTGCAGTGGGAAGTTGGATTTGGAGGAATAAGGGTGGAGACACTATGCAAATCACCATGCAAATGAGCAGCAGTGAGTCATAGCTACTTGGCCTTTTAGGCAGAGCTAAAGTAAAGCACAAGCTTGGGCTTCAAAATTGGGCCACACTGCTGACAGTGACCTTGGGCCAGGACTCTTGGAGGCCCCAAACTGGGTCTCATAAGTGTTTGAGGGGACCTTGATAGCTACAGATGTCACCAGGACCCTCCCGTGCTCTACCTGGCACTGGCCCCAACAGGGTGGCCCAAAGCCAACTCTCCCTTATCTGCTAGAGGTGACAGTTCAGAAAAACACATCCCAGGCAGGCTCCATGTCTGCTCCCCTCTGGCCTTCACAGCACCTCTCCTCAGTACTTCTAGACTAGACTGGCACTCTCCCTGGAACTACATGGCTGACCTTTCCCCCAAGGGAGTCCAGGAGCAGAATAGTGGGGTTGAAGGGCCCTCAGAGACAGGGGAGGGGACCTTACCATTCTACCCTTTTGTTATGCCAGTGGTGAAGCTAGTTTCTTGATGTGGGCACACAGCATGAGCTCAGTACAGGCCCAACCCAGACCCTGCAAGCTCTTTCCTCCTTCACTGCCTGACCTCGGTCCTTACCAGGATGTAGTCTCCTGTAGCCCCTAGTTCCTAAGGCCCAGCGGGTGGCTCTAGAGCCTTTCTTGTGGGTGGGAGTGGCTTGGTGAGAGGAGACATGGGAGCATCCAGGATTCCGCTGCTGCAGGAGGAAGGAGAGGTGCCCTTCAGGAAGGCCTGGGAATGGGGCAGGTGACAGCCCCTCATGGAGAAAACAGTATGGCACTTCCCCAGGAGGTTTGCTACACTGGAGAGGGAGGAAGCCGAGGGTGGACTATGAGGGAATTGCCCAGTGGAAGCTAGGGGAGGGCTCCCAGCCCTCCTGGGTACCCTTCATGCCAGTTTCTGCTTTTACCGGCCACTGTGCCTAAGACCACCCTGCGCTAGCCTGCTTTCCTGGACTGCCCCTAGCCCGCCCTCAGGTCCCCTGTTGGTGAGTTAAAATTAGCTCACTGCCCAGGCTAAAAATAGCCCCAGCCTAGCCCCAGGCTGCTGGCTGGGGGGGAGGGGATGGTGGGACCTGGTGGGAACGAGGGTTTTAGGTAGTCGGCCTGACAGAATTTAGACGGCTTGTCTCTGTGCTTTTGGATGCTAATGGAACCCTTTGGAGAATAGAGGCATCTTGGGATGGGGAAGAGAGAAGAGGGTCTGAAATGTGCCCCCAAGGCAGGCTGCTGGGGCGCCCCTGGGCTACCCAGCCCAGCCGCTTTTCTAGCCTCATGCCTTCTACTCACTGGCCCCTTTCTGTCTCCTTCCTGTGTCTGTGCATCTGTCCCCACCTTGCCCACGCCTCCTCCCACTAGCAAGTAGTCTGCCCGACTGTGGGGGTGACAGGTGGATTGGATTGTCGCCCCCCTCCCCCAGCGCCTGCTGCTTATTTCATGCCCTGCAGCCCTACCGGGGAGAGGGTGGAGGAGGTGACAGCTGTCTTCAGTGTAGCCTGACTTCCAGCCTGAGGCCCCCCAGCGGCCTGGAAGGGAGGAGAAGCGCCTAATGAGAGCAGTTTCCTTCTTGTCTCCTGCTCCCTTCAAGGCCCAGTGCTTGGCTTTTCTGGCCTGTGCTCTGTTGGAGCCTGCTGGTATAGGACTCCAGAGTCAGATGCATGCAGCTTTTTAGAGCCTCAGGTTATCAGGACACGTTACTCAGGGAGCAGAAAGTGGGGGTGCATTGCTGAAGAGCAGATGGAGGAAGGAGACTGCTGGGAAAGGATATTCCTGCCTGGCCCTTCAGCAGTGTTACGGGAACCAGGCTTGACCTCACTCCCATCCCCACTCAGACCCTTCACACAGGAACTAAGCCTAATTCTGAAACCCGAGTGGTTTGACTATGGTTCAGGTGTGACATTAGGGAGACAAGGCCATACTCTCCCAAGATCCTCCAAAGCAGCACACCCTTGCTTTTCACTTGTCCCTCTTATGTATAAACAGTGCACAGTTACCGTGGGATCCTAGATCCTAGGCTTTTCTGGCCCCACTACCACCCTGCTGTTGGCTTCCCCAAAGACCCACCAGTCAGTGCTTGCTTCTTTCTGCCACTGTTGTCACAGCCTGCTGGGAACACCACCCTGCCCAGCTAGAGCCTACTGAGGGGCATTGCTGTGATACAGATGTGGTATGAGGTCTGCATGAGAAGGTCCCTGGGGCCTGGCACCTCAGCATGACTGCCCAAGGCTTCATGAAGACTAGGCTTAGAGCAGCAGTAGCCCAGCTGGTACACACTGTTAATCCTGGTACTGAGGAGGCAGAGGCAGGTGGGTCTCTTGAGTTTGAGGCCAGCCTGGTCTACAAAGTCCAGGACAGCCAGGGATACACAGAAAAATCCTGTCTTGAAAAAACAAAACAAACAAACTAAAAAAGAAGAGGAACAGCTGAAAGGCCAGGGCAGGAGAAAGGAGTGCTGCCTGGGTCAGGAGAGCAGAATCTGCATTTGGAGCGTGATGCCTGGGCCTGGCTCCTGGCAGTTAAGGTTGTTGAATAGAGGACTAATTAAGCAGGGTCAGGTGCTCATTAAAACCCCACTAGAGTAGGGAAGTTTGGTCAGGACAGGCTCCACACCTTGACTGGGTCAGTCGAAGGTCCTTTGCGACCATCTCTGCCCAGACACCATTCTTCCAGAATCAATTTTGAGTTCATATTCTCTCTCTCTTTCTCTCTTTTGAGTTCATATTCTTGACCCCAGGGCTTCCAAAGAATCTGAAGCAGTGTGGGATGGACAGGAGAGGGGACAGAGCCTGCTTTGTAAGAGAGCTGTGGTTAGCTAGGAGGAAGGACCTCCAAAGGCAGGGTCTGTCTGCTGTAGGCTGGCAGGGCAATTCTGGCAGAGGAAGAGCAGCAGTGAGCAAGACCCTGGGAAGCATGGGGTTATAAATGGCTGAGCTGGTATAGAGGGAGTCAGGGTTGCTGGGGCCTGACCTCCTAGACAGGTTCCCTCTGTTAAAGGATACTCACTGGGTCTCTCTGGCTTCCCTCCCTTCTCAGCCATGATCTCTCTCATATCCTAGCTCCCCCAGCAGCAGGGATGGGGGGGGCAGTGTAGGAGATCAGCCAGGGAGCTGGTTGCCAGGCGACAGTTGCCTAAGCAACCCCATCCTCCATCTCCATGTGCTCAGGGCTGCTCCTTAGAAGACTTAGAGCCTCACCCTCTGCACCAGCCAAAGCTGAGTGTAGGGAGGGCTGAGGGTGAGGGCGGTAGAGTTGGTTGGAGAGTTGGTGGTATCTGAACTGATAGGCCTCTGAGGGTAGCTGGTAGGAGGTTCTAGCTTCACAGAGGACAGTGAGAACAGCAGTACAGATAGAGATTAGACTACAGGAAGGACTTCTCACAGGCTCATAATATTTTCTTCGCATAGGTATTTCCTGGGCTCTTTTCCTGTGGGTAATAACGTAGTAAAAAGACAGATCTGGTTCCTGCCTTCATGAAGCTCCAGCGTTGGGGGAACCAGGCACAGAAGAGAAGCACAATTGTTTAGAGATGGTACTGCTAGAAAGAGTGTTGGATTAGCATTTTTGGAAAACTGAAAACACTGAGACAGTTCACTTCAACCTGCCTGAGGAGACGGCACTGGCCATAGCAGGTGAGAGGTCCTTACATGTTCATGGTCTGGGTGGTGAGAGTGCATCCCTGTGATCCCAGCACTCAAAGGCAGAGGCAGGCAGAGCTCTGTGAGTTCGAGGACAGCCAGGGCTGCACAGAGAGCCCTGTCTCAAAAAGAAACAAAAGAATCTGCTCATGGATTGAAGGTGGTGAGCAGGAGACAAGAAAGGACAAGAAGGAATCCGCCACATGGCTGGTAGGGGTGGGGCAGGAGACCCTGCACTGTGAATCTAGATTGGAGTTCCTGAGGCTGAGCCAGAAAAACCCACCTAAAAAAGCCAACCCACAGCTGGACGAGGTGGTGCACCCCTGTGATCCCAGAACTCCGGGAGGCAGAGGCAGGCGGATCTCTATGAAGCCAGCCTGGTCTACAAAGTGAGTCCAGAAGAGCCAAGGCTACACAGAGAAACCCTATCTCGAAAAACAAACAAAAACAAAAGCCAGTTTATCATAGTCCTGGTCCCAGTGTCCTTTCCATCTCCCTAGCCCATCAACGAGGCGGTTTGTGGATGGCTCTGAGAGTTAGGGTTAAAGCCTAGAAGTTGTGGCTGGAGCCTCTGTATAGAGTTGGGCAGGGTTAGGGTCATAGGCTAAGAGAGATGACCAGTGCTGGTTTGCGCAAATGTGTGTTGGGCCACACAGGGCTCTCTGTTGCTGCTGGTCTGGGATGTGGGGCGGAGACAGTAGAAGGCCAGGCACTGTGGATCTCTCAAGAATCAGGCTAAGGGAAGAGGATGCTGGTTCCCTCTTTTGATACCCTTACCTACATGCACCCAGAGAAGCTGGGATAGTCTCTGTAGAGGCCGAGTGGAAGTTAGAAGCTTGAGAGACAGTCCTATGATCTGTGATGGTCCTAAGCAGGTCCTGACCTTCCCTCCCCAGCTCCATCATAGGTGCCCAGTGATGTACTTCATCTACTCTGTAACCTTCAGGTCTTGTGGAATGGACTAGAAAGGCACAGTTTCGCTCAGCAGCCATTGGCACCCAGCTGTTGCTGAGGAACCTCTTGCCTCCTTGCCTTGTGTCTGTTCACCAAGTATGTGCACAGCCTGTGGAAACCAGAAAATGACCCCTGGACCTGGAGCTAACAGACATTTGTAATTCTCCAAATGGCTGCTGGGAACAACCCAGGTCCTCTACAAGACCAGCAAGGGCTCTTAATTAAAGGCTGAGCCATCTCTTTGGTCCTCTAGTACACCCTCTTTGCGTATCTCCTGCCTCATTCATTCATTCATTCATTCATTCATTCATTCATTCATTCATTATTTTTATGGAGTTTTTCTGTTATTGTTTTTCAAGGAAGGTGTCTCACTATATATAGACCAGGCTGTCCTCAACTTACTGATGCTTGCCTCTGCCTCCCGGGAGCTGGGATTAAAGGCATGAGCTACTACACACCACATCCCCGTAGTCTTTGTCAACTAGACTGCCTGCCACAGCAGAGCTAAGCAGTGCTACAGGTTATGGAGCCTGCAATGCTGGCTCTCTAGCCCTTTACAGAGATACTGGCCTGGATCAGGATAAGTTCTGTGATGGAATTTACCTAAGGAGTGTGAAACTCTAGGTTTCATACCTGGCATTACAGTTACCAGAGAAAAAAAGCCAGACTTTGTGGTATATGCCTGTCATTATAACTTCTCAGGAGGTTGAAGCAGGAGGATCACAAATTTAAGGCCAGCCTGGAAAACTTAACAAGACTTTAGCTTATGAAATAAAAATGGGGGTTGAGGTTGCAGCTAGGCAGAGCTCCTTCTAGGCATGTGCAGGACCACTGGGTTCAGACCCCATGTGAGCTGAGGGGTTTGGGAAAATAGATTTGTTGCCCTCTGGCCTAAACTAACTGTTAGTGTCGAAGCAGCAGAACACCCTTCAAATAAAACTGCTGGGGCCGGGTGAATGGGGCACCCTGGTGTGCGCAAGCTCTGATTGGGGTGGGTGTTCTCCAACTCCAGCCTCCACCATCCCCAGGTTCTGTGAGTCCATGTAAGGACCCTGCTGCCAACCTGAAGGGATGTCAGCACCCTTATTAGCACTGGGCATCCTCTTTCTGCCTTCTGCTGCAGTCTGTGCACGCATGCTCTCACCATGTTTCCAGCATAGTAGGCGCCACTGGTCCAGGTGGGGGTGGTGGGCAGGGGTGGTGGTGGAATACAACACATAGTACAGACACAGACTACAGAGAATAGGGTGTGGGTGCTTTCTGAGAAGCAGACCCTCAGAAGCCAAGTGCCCTATATCTTCTGTGTGACCTAAAGCCCAAGGACAGCAGTGACTTGGGAATCGGCCTAGACAAGTCCTGGTCCTGTGGGAGCCCAACTTGCACCTAGTCTGGGGTTGGGGTGGGCATTTCCTTTATAGGCAATGTTGCCTCAATTTGGGGATGGGGCAGAGATGCTCCCAGTCTCTCACACAGGCTCTAATGAGCCTGGCCCACATACCAAGCAACAAGGCAGGGTGGGGGGAGTCTAACAGTCCTCTTATGACCCTCCCCTCCCAGGAGGCTGTGCATAGGTGTTCTGCAGACCATGAACTGAACCCTAGTCCCAGACATTCATGAGCACAGTGTGAGGCTCCTGACCACCCAGCAGCCCCTTTCTCTCTGGCACTAAGGACCCCGGAGAAGATGGGAAGGAAAAAGATTCAGATCCAGCGAATCACTGATGAGCGGAACCGCCAGGTGAGGAGGTCCCAGAGCCCCACGTGGTAGGTGAGCAAGGGCAGGGAGCCAGCTTCTGTCACCCATGACCAGTTCTGGAGGAGAGCTTTCTTGGAAGGCCGGGGACTCACTGGAAGTTGCAACAGAGGGTGGGTCTGAGTGGAGAGAGGAGCACTTTGTGGGCCTCTTTTGCTCTGCTGGCCTGAGACAGGCCAGGGCCCGACACCATTGCTATTCCCCCAGCCCCCTCCTCCCAGCAGGCCTTCTCCTCAGCTGGGAGTTAGGCTGCTCTTTTTCAGCCCACTGCACAGAGCTGTGACCTCCTGGCCACTTCAAGTCCTTTCTGTCCGAGGCTGGCTCTGGTGTATCTTGGCTGTGGTCTGACCAAGGGGTACTGTTTTGTACTTTTCTAGAGCATGGATTTCCATGGGCTGTGGCTGAGTCACCCTGAGAATAGAACTCTAGGGTAGGGCTATGTCCAGGTGTCTATGGGAGGGACACTCTTGTCATACCTGGCCACCCACTACTCTCCTGCAGGTGACATTCACCAAGCGGAAGTTTGGGCTGATGAAGAAGGCTTATGAGCTGAGTGTGCTGTGCGACTGTGAGATTGCGCTCATCATCTTCAACCACTCCAACAAGCTGTTTCAGTATGCCAGCACCGACATGGACAAGGTGCTGCTCAAGTACACAGAGTACAACGAGCCTCATGAGAGCCGCACCAATGCTGACATCATTGAGGTGCGCCTGCGCCCGCCTCTGCCACTGTGTAAACCAGTCTCTTCTGAACCCAGGCCCCAAGGGAGGAGGGGCATGGCAGCAAAGGCACGAGACAGGAGCATGAGGGCTCAGCTCCCCTTGAGCAGTCTTTGTTCTGCTGGGTCTGAGGAACATCCTGCTATCTTTGCTCTCTTTTTTAGTTCCTCCTTTATTCGTTCTCCGACATATTCCTTTTTGTGTCTCCCTCTTTATTCCTATTTCTCCTTTCTGTCCTGTTCTTTGTGAGTCTGTGTGGCTCTTGTCTTCTGTTTCAGAGTCAAAATGTGAAATGTTGAAGGACATGAGCTTTGGGATTCCTCTCTGGCCTTTTCTGGCCATGACCTTAGGCAGGTAGTCTGGCTTCTCTGGGATGTAGTTCCTCCACACATGGAGTGATGGTGGCTTAAAGGGTTGTTCTGTGAGCAGTAAGACTGCCCAGCTTATGCTTCTCACTCTAGGGTGCCAACTTGGGGAACAGAATAGAACACTGGCTGCTCTTGGAATGGACCTGGGTTCGAGTCCCAGCACCTACATGGCAGCTCATGGCTGCCTGTAACTCCAGTTCCAAGGCTCTACCCTTTTCTGACCCCACGGGCACCAGGCACTCATGTAGCGCACATATGTACAGGCAAAACACACATACACATGAGATAAAGTTTAAAAAATAAAAATAAGCTGGACGGTGGTGGCACACACTTTTAAACCCAGTATCTCTTAGTTCAAGGCCAGCCTGGTCTACGGAGTTCCCGGATAGCCTGGGCTACACAATGAAACCCTGTCTAGGAAAAAAAACAAGTAAATAAAATGAAAATAAAATGAAGCAAAAGCAGGCGAAATGGCTTACCAGGTAAAAGCACTTCATGCCAAGCCTGACGACCCGAGTTTAATTCGCAGGGTCCCGGGTGGACGGAAGAGAACCAACTCCTGTAGGTTGTTCTTTGACATGCACTCACGTGCTATGGTATGTACATGTGTGCGTGCCCTGACACACGTGGAAATAAACATGTGATTTGATTAAAAACATGAAGCAAGTATCTTTAAACTTTTGAGTGACCACAAGTACACCTGAAGGTCATGAGCAAGGTTCAAAAGCTCAGTAGGTACAGGTCCTTTGTGCTTCCCTGTATTATCCTCTCCTGTCTCTATTCAATTTCTCCACTAAGTGGAACCTAGCGTTTGAATGGGCAGAGCCCCCACTCTCAAGCACACCTTCTCTTTAGACTGAGCTGTGGAGCATACCTGCCCTAGGCCTGGTAGCTTAGGTTCTGCTTCACTCAGGGTCCCAAGGGAACATATTACAGAGGGGGCGGATGGCTGAGGGGGGGGAACCTGAGATTCTGGGAACCATGGGAGAGAAGGTTGGAGAATAGCAGGGGATCCTTGGGAGGAGCTTGGAGGAGGCAGGAGGACCTTTGCTGGCTGGTTGACTGAGTGGTGCGGTTGCAGACCCTGAGGAAGAAGGGTTTCAACGGCTGTGACAGCCCAGAGCCGGATGGGGAGGACTCACTGGAGCAGAGCCCCCTGCTGGAGGACAAGTACCGGCGGGCCAGTGAGGAGCTGGATGGGCTCTTCAGGCGCTATGGGGTGAGCCCTCCTCACTTTTTCTCTGGCCCCCCTTCCGGCCCCTCCCCCAGGCGCTGCACAAGAAACACAGGGAGTGTGAGAGCCCCGAGGTGGACGAGGCGTTTGCCCTGACCCCCCAGACGGAGGAGAAGTATAAAAAGATAGACGAGGAGTTTGATAAGATGATGCAGAGTTATAGACTGGCCGTGAGTAGTCGCATGGAGGAGAGCCTCCTGTGCTGCATGGTGTGGCTTCACCCAGCCTTGCCCGGCCCTCGGCTGCCTCTGATGGATGGACTAAGCTGAGCCATCCGTGAGCTGGTACTGACCACTGAGGAACTCCTGACCTTGGTCTTGATAACCCTCTTGTAAAGTCCTTCTTGCATAAGCTAGAGAGACCTGTAACGTCCCCTCACCAGCAGAAAATATAGATGCCATGAGTCTCTAGAGGGCAAGGGAGAGGAATGTGTTCTTTGTCTCCTTATTTTGGGAGGAGGCTCCCGTGGGCTCATGTAAAGGAAGCAGAACCACTAATAGGAAGGCAGACAGGTGGGCTTGAAGCAGGTAGAAGGTGGGTGGCCACTTAGCGAAGTGTCCTCAGCAGGGTGTGAGTTTGGGTTTGTACCCAGGGCACTAACTTGCTCCCGGTGTGTCCCGCCTGGCTGAGGACTAACCCACCTCCGCTGGGGGTACCCAGTTCCTCTGCAGTAGGTAGAGCCTTGCCCTTCTGCTTTGGGTTAGAGCTGTATTGCAAGGTGCTCTCACCTTTCTGATGGGAGGTAGGCAGGGCTGCAGAAGGGCTGAAGGCAGGGAGCGTAAGCTGTTGGCTTTGGAGATACAGTCTGGGAACCAGAGAACCCTTGTGCCTACCCTCTCAGGCAAAGTGGGTCCAGGGGGAGACAGTCACCTGGTGTGACGCTACCCTCCGTCTCTCTGTCTAGTCATCTGTTCCGGCCCCCAACTTTGCCATGCCTGTCACAGTGCCCGTGTCCAACCAGAACTCCATGCAGTTCAGCAATCCTAGTGGCTCTCTGGTCACTCCTTCCCTGGTGACATCATCCCTTACGGACCCGAGGCTCCTGTCCCCTCAGCAGCCAGCACTACAGAGAAACAGTGTTTCTCCAGGCCTGCCCCAGCGGCCTGCTAGTGCAGGTAAGTAGGCTAGAGGGTGAATCGATGAGGTGGGAGTGAGGTGTGGAAGGAGCTCTGGGCTTCCATTTCCAATGGTGGGTCTTCCCTTTGCAGCACTCCTGCATGTGTGTGACTCTTGAGGGGAAAGGCCTAGGACTCCTTAGAGCCCCTTCTTGTCCAGTCCCCAAGATAAAGCTCTGCTTTTCTCCCAGGGGCCATGCTGGGTGGAGACCTCAACAGTGCTAATGGAGCCTGCCCCAGCCCTGTTGGTGAGTGTCGCTGCCTTCCACAGGGTGGCTCAGGAGAGCGACCTAAAGGAAAGGGGAGGGAAATGGCAGGGCCAAAAGCAGGGTACATCAGAGGATTTTTAGGCTCCTGGACTTTGGTGCTATAGCAGCGACTAGTCAGCAGAAGTTTGGCTCTAAAGAATGTCAGGCATAATAAAGATGGACCCATAGTGCTACTGAATTCAGGGAAGGTCTAGTGGCGTTTTCCTTCTTTCTTTCTTTCTTTCTTTCTTTCTTTCTTTTTCTTTCGGGAAGGTCTGGTGGCATTTTCCTTCCTTCTTTCTTTCTTTCTTTCTTTTTCTTTCGGGAAGGTCTGGTGGCATTTTCCTTCCTTCTTTCTTTCTTTCTTTCTTTCTTTCTTTCTTTCTTTCGGGAAGGTCTGGTGGTGTTTTCCTTCTTTCTCTCTCTCTTTCTTTCCTTCCTTCCTTTCTTTCCTTTCTTTCTCTTTCTCTTTTTGAGACAGTTCTCACTGGGTAACCCTGGCTGGCGTGGAACTTGCTATGTACACTAAAATGACCTCAAACTCAGAATTCACCCGCCTTTTCTGAGTGTTGGGATTAAAGGCATGTGCCACCACGCCTGGCCATGGTCCGACATTTTTAGCTTAAAATAGTGTATCTTGTTTGGATCAGGGCTCACCTAGAAAAGCATAGGCATTCGTACACCACCCGTGCACACAGACTTCTGTGCTCCCATGGAGTCACCGTACAGACGTGTACCTGTAGGTATGTACGCCGTAGTCATAAACTACCACTGCCCCTGTGTCCACAAGAAGCTAGCCACTCTTGATCTGTGCTGGTGTCTGGCTTTCTAATGTCACCCTTGACATCGTCCTGTCATTCTTGCCACTCCCAGAGTGTTCTTGGAGTTGGGTAGAGACAGCAGCACATTTTGAGGGTAACCATGTACTCTTAGGAGACAGTAAGGTAGAATTTCTAACTACAGTCATCACCTACATTCCTGAATCTCAGGCTCTCCAGCTCTGTTTCAGCCTTTCCTGTCCTGTCACCATCAGTCCTTGTAAGGTGGGTGGGTGTGAGCGCACCTTAGCATTAGAGTCGTGGCATTTTGGACTAGAGGTATACCCTTTTTTTCCAGGCTTTATTGTGGGCCCTGTAGCCCAGCATTGGAGACTCAGTAAGATGGCCTACGTGGCCACGGACAAGCCATCATCCTCTCTTACCTAGTGCCATGTTTCCTCTTCTGTGCTCAGGGGATAACGCCCATCCCATGTACCTCTCAGGGCTGGCATGAACATGTATGAGATAACATGACACTCAGTGTAAAAGATAGTTGTGATGCTTTTATCTACAGTCTAGTAACAAAAGTGACCATATCCTTAGCCCCGGTGCCGGCAACACTACCAGCAGTCAGTGGCCTGTCCCCCTCATGGTAGCAAGCAGCTTGTCTGTGCTGATCAAAAGCACAGAGTTCCAGATCCTGACAAGGGAACAATCTAAATGTTTGGCTGACTGTGGTGATCAGACTCCTAAATGAGGCCCAGATCACAGCCTGCTACCTTTTCCCCTCCAGTCATTGTACATCCTGTATGAAGCAGTGGGGGAGGGGTCGAGTGCCAGGCATGGGGTGCGCAGGGCTGGCAGTGACAGTGGTTCTACCCCTGGCCCTGTTACTGTGGCTTAGAGCCTGACTTTTGGCCAAGTGATTGGGAACCAAGGCTATCAGGCAGCTCATTGTCCATGTGGAACCCTGGTATGCCTCTGAGAGCCCTAGGTGACAGGTACGCTTATCTGGGCAGTTGGTAGGGTCAAAAGGCAGGCCAGCAATTTTCCTTTCTCATATCACTTCTCTAGGGAATGGCTACGTCAGTGCCCGAGCTTCCCCTGGCCTCCTCCCTGTGGCCAATGGCAACAGCCTAAACAAAGTCATCCCTGCCAAGTCTCCACCCCCACCCACCCACAACACACAGCTTGGAGCCCCCAGCCGCAAGCCTGATCTGCGGGTCATCACTTCCCAGGGAGGCAAAGGGTTAATGCATCATTTGGTGAGTGGGTTTCTGGCTCATAGCAGGGGCTGGGAGGTGGGAAGAATGGCCTGTAGCAAGAGAAATGAAGGTTAGTAGCAGGTAGGACTTCTTGAGAGCAAGAGAGAGAGAGAGAGAGAGAGAACATGGCTTTTTGTGAACTGTTTCTTCCCCGAGGGCCTTTGGACAGCAGCAGTGCTGGCCAGAAGGCAGTAGAAATGAACAGGGGACAGGAGAAAAGGTTTTGTGATGGAGAAGATAATAAAGGAATTAATACTGCACCATAAGAATAAGGACTGGCTGATGATGTCTGGCTGATGGAGGCCAGGATACAGCATTCTCTATCATATGGTCAGAATATCTGGATTTCCTTTTGGGCCAGAGAGATTACTTTGCTCTCAAGCAGACAGGTGGATGGGTGGCCATGTGGGAAGGGCAGGAACCAAAGCCTGAACCATCCTCTTGGTTTTATTTCTGCTCCCAGACTGAGGACCATTTAGATCTGGTAAGTGCGGCGCAGATGTTAGCAGTGCCTTTGAGTTCCAGCTTTGCCCCATGTTACTCAGTCTGCAGCATGACTATGTGTGCCAGTCTTCTCCTTGTGTGTTTAATGTGTGGAGTTTAGTTATTGGTTGTTTGTCAGGAGCTGTGTTTAGAGCCTAGTGGGATACTAAGGTGAATGGGGCAGGGGGAAGGGCTGACATGGCATGCATGTGTAACTGCGTGTGCATGGGTGTCTATGTGTTGCCACATTTATTCAGACGTGTATGTGTGTGCATCTGGAGAAGAGTCAGATGCCTAAGTTAAGAAGTCCTTGGTTTCCACTGGCTTCCTGGTGCCATACAGGCCCACACACCATTGGAACCCAAGACATGAACCTCATCCTTACGAGAAAAATCTAGGAAGGTCAGTTTTCCAGGGGAAGCTGAGGCCTGAGGCATGACTGGAGTTGTCCTTAGCAAGGCCTTCCCTGCCTGCCTGTTGACTAACTCCTACCCTGAGCCCATTCCACAGGCACTTAGAGACATGCACAGCCCCCACCGCCATGCTTACATACTCACCATCAGCCAGGAAAGAGGAGGGTGCTTCCTTCCCAGCTTGCTGACAAAAGGCCAGAAAGGCTGGAAGAGGCAAGCAGGCTTTGGCGGCCAACACAGCGGCAGTTTCGGCCCCAGTGTGGCGTTGGAATAAACAAATGACTCAGCAGCAGATGGAGCCGACAGCCCTACACACGTGTGTGCATGCATGCCGTCACATGCCACCCCAGATCCCACATTTCATTCCCAGGTGCTGGATGCACCTCCTGGGGCCGCTCCTGCCCTAACGTGTAGAGGAGACTTCAGTGGTCTTAGCCCAAGAGAGATGACAGCTCCTCCCCTGTCCCTCCACCTAGGTGCCAGAGCAGTGTTCACACTGAGCTCTGAGCTGTCTCCATGCATGCAGATACAAGTGAATATGTGTGTGCATGTTTCTCTCTGAGTCTTCAGGCCTCCGAACACCTACTAGTGTTTGTGTGTGTGCATTGGGTACTCCCTGCTGTGGCGCTTTCCTTGGAATTCAGGGACCTAGCTCAGAGGTAGTATGGATGACCACTTTGAGGCAGCCCACCCATTTGCCATCTCTTGACAGAGAGTTTTCTCCTACAGAACAATGCCCAGCGCCTTGGGGTCTCCCAGTCTACCCACTCGCTCACAACCCCAGTGGTTTCCGTGGCAACACCAAGTTTACTCAGCCAGGGCCTCCCCTTCTCCTCCATGCCCACTGCCTACAACACAGGTGAGTATTCACGTAACTTGGTGTATTGTGCACTGTGCTGAGGGCAGATGAGTGACCAGAGAGGGAGAATTAGAGTGATAGCTAGGCCCCAGACGATCTGAGGACGGTCCTTCACTAATTAGTGTCGTAATTAGTAGATCAAACAAATAAAAACAGAATGTTGGGCCTGAGGTGTAGCTCGGTTGGTAAAGGTTCACCTTGCAGGCTTGAAGCCCTGGGCTCTGTTTCTATCACTGTTTATATAAGCCAGATGTGGAAGCACTTGTCTGTGATCCAGGCACCCAGGAGGTGGAGAACAGAGGAAGAGCCCAGTGTCACCCCCAGCTACACAGCTCAGAGACATGAGACCTCCTCTCAAACACAAACAAGCACTAAAGAGAGTGCTCAGTAATTAGGCATACTTGCTGCTCCTCCAGAAAGCCCAGGTTCAATTCCTAGTGCCCACATTGGGTTACTCACAGCTACTTGTAATACCAGCTCCAAGGAATCCAATACTCTATTTTGGCTTCTTAAAGGCACCTACACACATGTGGCGTAAACACATATACACAAACACAAATTAAATGTTTTTTAAAAATTTATAAACAGAAAAATAACAAAATTCTTAGGTAAATTTGAACTTCAGATAAAGCAAGTACTTTTTCAGTCTTCAGTATATCCCAAAGGCATTCTTTGTGCTAAAGTATATCCCAAAGACATACTTAGGCTTTTTCTAATTCATTGTTTATATGAAAAAATTATTTTTAACATAGGTCCTTGTGGAAGAGTAACCCTGTCCAGCTTGAGGGTGCAGGATAGAGGTGGGCTGAGCACCAGGCTAATAGGCTTATGGTTCGGGGACTGGGGAGGGAACATGGCCAGTGCAGCATTCCTGGAGGGGAAGATGGAGTAAGGAAAGAGGCTGGGGTGCAGTGGATTTGCTACTCTCCTGAGCAGGGATGGCCACTGCAGCAATGCGTGGGAGCTGGGAGAAGCCTGGCGAAGGCTGGATGGGACTAAAGGTGAACAGTTACCTGGGGACATGGGGAAGCCCTTAGGTAGTAGAACTGAAGTCAGACATACAGTGCAAGCTGGCATAGCTGTGCCAGCCTCTCACGCCCTCCCCAGAACAGTGTGTGATTCCTTCAGCCATCCTTGCCTGCATTTAGACTGCTGTGTCTGTCAGGAAGGACTTACTGGTGGGGAGATTCAGAGCTTTTTGTGACAGTAAGCTCTTTCCCAATGAGGAGACCTTTGTCATCTATTTCCCACCTCAGCCCTGACACCTGAGTGACCTATGTTCAGGCTGTTCCTACGGTGAAAGTAAACTAGACTAGAAGACCCCAAACTCCTTCACCTCCCCAAGTCCACCTAAAGCTAATGTTACAGTCAGACTCTGAGAAATCCTGAGTGGCAGGCAACAGCCTATTCCATGCTTCTGCAGGGGCAGGCTATTGAGGAGTCTGGGCAGATTTTCCTGCTTCAGTGTCTCTGGTCCCTGTTCCTTGAGTACCTCACATACAGACCTACTCCCAAGTAATTGCATCCTGAGGCTGAGAAAGGACTGCTTAGATGAGGCAGCCTATGTCAGGAAACAGGTGGATAGGAGGACCATGAGGTTCTTCCAGCCTATCCCTACTCCGAAGGCCAACGAGAAAAACCAACTTATGATGGGAGAATGGTCTGGACACAGCTTGGATCTCCTCAGAAGCTTTGCTTGTTTGGGAATCCTACCAAGCTCTCTGCACTTTTCCCACTCAGGCTTATGAAGCAGGAGAGAAGTTAGTTTGGGTCAGTGAACCTGAAACAGGCTCTCAGCAGAGATGGCCATGGACTCCTTGTGTCACGAGTGTGTAAAAGCAGCTTTGCCCCAGTTCCTACTGCCACAGGAATAACCAAGCAGACTTCTGTCAACAGCAGATGTTTATGGAGAGCCCGTCTGTGAGCCAAACCCCAACAGCTGTTGGGTGGTCTATGTGGTAGTATCCTGTTAAGAGATGGACCTACCCTTGTGGACGATAGCTCTAGAAGTCTGTCTGCGGTCACTACGAGAACAGCTTGAGGAGGTGGCAAGGTGGCCTCAGGGGTTGACCTCTTGGCCCTCAGGAAATAGGCCTCCCAGTATAGAGCTAGTGTGCTGGGTTGGGGCAAGACTAAGAGCTGGGTTCTGATCTCTCCCTGAGGTTCTCTGGCAAAGCACTGCCCTGTTCTGGGCCTGTTTTTTTTTTTTGTTTTGTTTTTGTTTGTTTGTTTAATAAGCATTGGATATAGTTAGTCCTAGAGCCCACATTCTGCTCTTGTACTACTTATTAAAACCAGTAACCAGGGAGCTGGAGAAATGGCTGAGCGGTTAAGAGCACTGGCTGCGCTTCCAGAGAACCAGGGTTCAGCTCCTAGCACTCATATCCAGTTCCAGGAGATCTGACACCCTTACATAGACATACATGCAGGCAAAACCCCAATGCATATAAAAATAAATACTTGTTTTCAATTGTAGGGGGAAAAGACCTTTAAAAATAAGTAAACAGAAACAAATGTAAACAAACAAATAAATAAAACTGGTAACTGGTGTTGACAAGCCTAGAGCGAGGTTTAAAGGTAATGGGGAAAGCTGGCATTGTGGTGCACACCTTTAATCCCAGTACTCAGGAGGCAGAGGCAGGCAGATCTCTGTGAGTTTAAGGCCAGTCTGGCCTGCATATTTCATTCCAGGTCAGGCAAGTCTACATCGTGAGACCCTCTCTCAAAAAAAAAAAAAAAAAAAAAAAAATAGTGGAGAGGGCTGGGTGCAGTGGTGAGTGTTTGCCTGGCATGTGCAAGACCTGCCTTGTATCCCCTGCACTGCAGAAAAACAATAAATAAAAGTAATGACGCATCCAGGGCTCTCATGAGTGCTGCCATTAGCCCAGCTTTTCCTGTGAGTGCAGCTCCTCAAACCTGAGGCTGCATCTGTCTCATGTGAGCAGTGGGGCTTGGTAAGTCTTGGAGTGTTCACTTGGAGCCTGATGCTATTGTATCCTACCTGCCTTTTGCACACTTTCTTGACCTTAGTGACTGCTGTAGGAAGGACTGCTGCCCCTGCTATAGACAGTCAGCACTTGCCCAGGGTCGAAGTCTGTGGTGGAGCTTGCCGAGAACATCTTCATACACAAACAGGGCTACAACAAGTGGCTGTGCATTCACTATTGAGCATAGGCTGGTTGACTGGACAGTGCACCTCTTTCTAGCATGTCCTCCCACTGTGCACACAGCCCTGTGGCTCTTGGGGAAGGCATTTCTCCCTCAAACAGGGTACAGCATGAGGCATGCATACTAGAGCTGTATGAATAGTGAGGTGCTTAGCAGGACACTTGTTAACAGTATCTTCCTTAAGATTAGTGCTTGGACAGAACAAGTACCCCCATAATGCAGTCTCCCACTGGTGTCCCTAGCTTAGGCCCTGAAGCCCCTTTCTGCTTCAGGGACGTGAAGACTGGATGTCAGACCCATTTCTTCCGAGTGTCTGTGGGAGCAGCTGCTTGAGCCCTGTTTAGGGAGAGTCTAGACATGTGGGGCCAGGGCAGAAGGTAGAGTGGCCACGTGCTTCCCATCAGCCTGGAGTTGCCGGCGCTCCCTGCTGCCTCTCCACTGCCGGAAGCTGGGCAAGTGAAGAGATGGCAGTCAGATCAAAACTGGGCCTTCCCCACTTCCCATCCTCATTTCTTTTTTGTAACTGTCCTTATAAAAGCAATACTTATACATGATTGATTTTTAAAACTGATGCTATTTTAAAAATCACTTGTCCTTTCACTTTGTTAGAAAAAACAGTATCTTGTGATTATTAGGTTCATACATCTCTGAGTGTCATTTTCAGGAATTTCTTCATTCTTCACATCTGTGGCTAGACACCACCTGCCCTCCCCAAAGGGGTGGGTGAGTGCTCCCCACTCAGGCTCCCCTCATTTTCTCTTGCTGCAGATTACCAGCTGCCCAGTGCAGAGCTGTCCTCCTTACCAGCCTTCAGCTCACCTGCAGGGCTGGCACTAGGCAATGTCACTGCCTGGCAGCAGCCCCAGCAGCCACAGCCGCCACAGCCGCCACAGCCGCCACAGTCACAGCCACAGCCGCCACAGCCACAGCCACAGCAACCACCTCAGCAACAGCCCCACTTGGTCCCCGTATCTCTCAGCAACCTCATGTGAGTCTTTGGGAGGCTTTCCATGGGGATGGAGGGGAGTAAGGGACAGAAGGTTTCTTTGGAGTTGTGTGTGTGTGTTCAGTGACAGTCATGAGCCCCTCCTCCCACCCAGCAGGGCTGAGGGTGTGGGCTTTGGAAGATGGTGTGAACAGAATGGTGTGGACAGACTAGAGCTAACACTCATTTCTCTTCTTTCCCTTTGACACGTGTCTCCCTCTTCTCCCAACTCCCAACTCTCATTCTGTTCTGTTTTTGCCCTTTGTCTGGTGACTTCTTCCCACTCTTTCTGTTACTGCCTCTTGTGTCTGAACTCCAGCCCAGGCAGCCCCTTGCCCCATGTGGGTGCTGCTCTCACTGTCACCACCCACCCCCACATCAGCATCAAGTCAGAACCAGTATCCCCAAGCCGTGAACGCAGCCCTGCACCTCCTGCACCAGCTGTGTTCCCAGCTGCCCGCCCTGAGCCTGGCGAAGGTCTCAGCAGCCCAGCTGGAGGATCCTATGAGACCGGGGACCGGGATGATGGACGGGGGGACTTTGGGCCCACACTAGGCCTGCTGCGCCCGGCCCCAGAGCCTGAGGCTGAGGGCTCAGCTGTGAAGAGGATGCGGCTGGATGCCTGGGTACTGTAATACTGCCCTCTGTCTGCCGGTGTCTGCCTCGCCCAGGAATGCCCCACATGCACTCAGCCTTGTTTTTTCCCACCTGAGACGTCTTGTGGCTGGCATTCCTTTGAGTCAGTACTCACAGCCCTTGAACCCCTCCTTGCAGCATTGACCCTGCTCAGTGACCTCCAGCTGGCCTTGCCCTAGAGTTTTACCCCTTGGGAGAGGGTTGGGGTGCATCCCGTAGGCCGAGCTGCCCCTCACACCACCTTCTCCATCTCCTCTCTTCACAGACATTAAAGTGACGGTTCCCTCTCCCTCCTCTCAGCCTCACTGATGAAGAGTTGACAATCTCACCGCCCACCCCTCCCTGTCCTGGGCTCCTCCCGCTCGACCCCTACTTCCTTTCTTCTGCTCCATGTCCTGTTGATGGTTACATTTGTGTATAATTATATTATTATTATTATTATTATTATTATTATTATTATTATTATATTTTTAAATTTGAAATCTCGCTTTAGAGAGAGGGATGCTCTTGCCCCTTTCTTGCCCCCGCCATTTTCACTGGTGGGGGACTCTCTTTATTGCGGGAAGGGGGGGACACTTTGCACGTTGTACACATATGCTGCAGGAAGGGGGGGGCGCGGTAGGCCTTGGAGAAGGACAGGTGCCGAGCCCTGCATGTGAAGCCCTCCCATCCCATTTCCAGATAGACGTAAAGAACCAAAAACTACCCAACAGCAGAACCCAGACAGTGGACTGAAACCCCAAAGCTGGTTTGATGATGGGCTTGTGTCTCAGGGGATAGGAGGAGGCAGAGTTTCTGCTTCTGGGCTGTTCGTGGCTAATACCCATCCTGGTCCCTCCAGCTTCCTGCATACACACCACACTCACTGATCTGTGTGCCGCACCCCAAGATCTGGGTGCTATGAAGGCTGCCTAGGACTCCGGGCCAGGGCAGGAGCTTGAGGTTGGAAGCTCTAGAGGTAACATGGAAGAGAGACAGCTGTAGGAAGAGGGCTGATGAGGGCAGAAGGTCTGGGTTTGGTGAATTGGGACCCTACCCCCAGCTTTTCCTTTAAGATGTACAGTGCAATAGCTCCCCATCCCTTCACCCCAATTCTAGAAAGCTGGCCATGTACTGGGAAAGTTGGGAGAGACCTTCTGTGAAGTGGCTCCAGGGTGGGCCCAGAGTCAGCCTTTGCTTCCCTGGGGTGCTGAGGGCAGGAGTCCTGTCAGGGGCAGGCATGGGGAGGGCACCTCTCGCTTTGCACACCCATACCCAGAAGAGTGCACACTGGGCACATGGCATGGCCTGTGGAGCTAGAGGTTCCTATAGACGAGGCCGCTGAGGCCTTTCCCTTGCCTCCTAGTTCCTGCCCCTGACCCACCTCCCAGCTCTTTGCGTGCTCCTTGTCTCGCTACCTCCTGTCCCTCCACCTCCAGGCCACATCCCAAACCTGCCCTCTTGCTACTGTAATTGTAAATAGAGACCTTTCAAAATGTTAGTGGTGTAACAGTCCAGGAAACTGTTGTGTTTGTTGTTGTTGTTGTATTGATATGAAATGAGATTCTATTTTTGTCAAAGTATATTGTAATAATAATGACTCAAATGGCCCGTACTGTACAGATGAGATTCTTCTGCTGTGTTCTTGCCTTCCTCTCCCAGACTCATGCTTTGTTGCCTCCTCTGTGGCTGCAGTAAGCACCCTGGGGGAATGGAAGCACTGGGTCCTTGGACCTCTTGCTGGATCTGAGATCAAACTGGAGGGATAGACTGCTCTCCCCATCCCCAGCCTGTTCTCTATCACCACCCCTCCCCATTCCTTGCCTCCCCACCCAGGGAAGGGGGATGGGGGACAGCACATTCTCCCTTGGGGCTTCCTCCCAGCTGGAGGGGAGAGTTAGACAAGGCTCAGTGTTTTAGTGAGATGGTCTTTGCCCACCTGTGAGCCAGCCTTTTGTAGTATTTTGACACTTGATGCAGGGAGGGAACCAGAAGCAGAGGGGTGTGAGCATGCTCGTGGGGGCGTATCTGGGCGCACCCTATATTTATGTGTTGGTGTGCAGCTGCGTGGATGTACCTTTGAGTGACTCAAGCTCCAGGGGCCTCTGTGTCTGTGCGGCTGGCTGTGTTTACAAGGGATAGGCAGCTTCCAACTCTGTGGCCTCACTCCCCTTTTCCCTGGGCTGCTCTCAGCCCTGCAACATTTGTACTAAAAGTTTTAGGGGGTTGCTAGTTGGCCTTCCTGCTTCTCCCCACAGCCTACCTCTGCCAGAGCTTCACTTTCAGAGCTCTGCCTCCAGATGGCTGTCCACTGGTCCCACCCAGTCACAGTTCCATCCCTGAAGTTCTGACTTGTTTGTGGAGCAAACTCAAGTTCCTCTTCCTCCTGGTAGCTCTTCCTTACCCACAGTTTTACCCCAGAAGCTAAACCAGGCAAGGGTGCCACCCAGTGCCCCCACCTTCCCATTCCTCCTCACAGTTCCTAGAGGGAGTTTTGAGACCTGCTTAAGGCCTTGAAAGAAGCCTTAGCCGTGTGCACATAAGCTCCCCTTGAAGTAGCTGGCGCATTGTAGGCCCTCAATAAATGTTGAATGGGTGAATGACAGGTGCTCAATAAATGTGGAATCACTGGCCTCTCAGGCCCATCCTTCTAGGCTCATTGGCCACCATTACACACAGCTGGGGGTGAGGCCCCTATAGAACACTCTACAGTTTGCCATCTGCTTCCCGAAAGCAAACCTGGCTTCTGATTGCCATGGACAAGTGTGCGCATACGTGTGTGTGTGTGTGTGTGTGTGTGTGTGTGTGTCCATCTCTGTCCCTGACAGTAGGGCCAGTCTGTGAATGAATGTGTGACTTTTCTCTTCTGCAGTTCAGTATCTCCAGGTTTCTCCTGGGGCTATGTAGGGGCTTCTGGCTGGCCAGGTAAATGGATCCCTGGGAACCCAGACCTCAAATGGGGACTTATTTTCTTTCTCTCACAAGCCAAATTTGCCTCCTATCCACTCCCTCTGAAAAACTGGGTATTTGCCAAAGTAGCCTCTGGCGTCATCCAGTGCCCTTCCCACCCAGGTTTCCCTCAGCTTTCAGGGATAGTGTGACTGAGGGCCACCTCCACATGCCTCAGTGGAACACATCCCCTCTACCCCTTGGCAGTGAACCCACCCGTTCCTCCCCTGAACTTGGACAGGAAGAAAGAAATGCACCTTCTCTTGCTGATTATTTATTTGTTTGGAGAGAGAGAAATGATGTAAAAGTATCTAAAAATCTCTCTATATTTTTAACTGACTCTGGAACCCCCTGTGGGGGAATGTAGGCTCATCTGGAGGCTGGGGGCTCCATATTCTACCCCTTTCTGCCTCCTGCTTAAACAGAAGGGATGACGTTTAATGGGGCAGGAGGGCTGAGATTCCCAAGGAGAATCTGAATTCTCTACCCCATTCAAGTCCCAGAGAGGGAAGAAGGGAGGGGTGGGGCCAGCCAAGAGGTGACCTATTTCCAAACTTGACAATCACCCACACTCCTGGCTCCTGGGTCTTGGGGCAGGGTGAGTCCAAGGGTGTGGCTGTTGATTTGTTTTCATTATTTCTTTCCGTGCTGTACGGTGATGCTTTCTAGTATTCTGCACATTAAGAAGAGACAAAGTCCTCGAGATTCTTACGAGTTTGGTTTGAAAACTCTTTCACTATATTTGTTGTAAAGAGGTTTACTATTAAAAGAAAAAAAACAGAACATGTTTCTGATACCTCAGTTTGGGTTTTCATTTCTTTGGTGCGGCGAGTAGGGGAAGGCAGACCTGGTGTCCCTGACAAAGTGAGTGAGGATCTGGAAGAGGCCATGATGCCAGGCTTCTAAGGCATCTTAAGGCCAGAGGCAGCCCCAGCACTGTGGCTGAAGCCTTGAGAGATCAATCCCGCAACACAGGAGAAACAAATGTTTCTAGGGTCAGGTCCAGACTTCCGTCGGCACAGTTAAACAGATGGAGCCCACTTTCACAATGCACCAGTGTCCCTCTGGCTCAGGACCATGCTCTTCCTGGCAGATGCAGCAACTGTGGAAGCCTGACAACACTGCTCTACACCTCGTCTGTCATGTGCTGAAGCAGCAGAATGAGTGAGGGGGGGTCTTTGCTCAGTGGCAAAGGCTGCCCTACAAATGCTTCCAATGATGCAGTCTCTTGATAGGGCTGTTGTGAGAGGACAGAAGTCAGGTCAGGCAAGGCACAGAATGTCCTCCAGCCTCAGATTTCCATATTGCAAAATACTTAGCATCTGTGTCGGCTTGCCTTTCTCACAAGGTCACTGGATTTCACCTCACTTCTCCCTCAACAGTGGCAAAGAATTGATGTCCTGATCAAGAAAGGGTTAATAGGATATTGTTCTCTAGGCTGGGGCTGTAGCTCAGTTGACAGAGTGCTTTGCCTAGTTCAGTCTCCAGTAACACGTAAAAGCAGGCATGGTAGCACACATTCTGGGTATAGGTAGGAAGATCAGAAGTCAAGGTCCTAGGGACCTCTGAAAGAAAAAGATATCACTGTCCTTCCACAGTGGCTTCCCACTGTCTCTGCCTTATTCCCACAGAGTGACCAATAAAAAAAGGCAAGTAATGCTATGTGCTTTCAAATGGGAAGGGTGGCTTCTGCTTCTCTTGAATGCTGTATACCAGCCCTGTGGAAAGCCCACACGCCAGGGACCAGTGGCCTGCTAGCTGCCATTTGAATGAGGTCATCTCCAGCAGTATAATTCCCTAACTTCTCCAGACATTGCTCCAGGGAGAACCTACAGGTAAGATCCATGCCTGTGGGAAGGACTCTTCTCCACAGTGACCTCACAACCCAAATCCTTAGCAAAACCTCTCTGCTCGGTGCATCGCCCCTCTGCTTCCAGCTGTCTGCCACCTCTTCCTAGGCTGGGTTAGCCTTCCTGCTGCTCACAAAGCCTTTCTGTTCCCTCTCTCTGGTGTTTTCCCAGGCCCTGTGCAGTTCAGTGGGGTCTTGGAGCTGGTTCTGGCCAATGGACGAATGAGCTGCTGTAACCTATGTCCCTTCTGGATATTGGGTAGGCCCTGCCTCTCCCTATCTTGAGCATGTCAGGATGAAGTGGGATGGATTGAAGCGGCGTGGGTGGGGGTGGGAGGGTGGAGAGAGGTCTGATGCCCTCTTCTGGCCTCCGCAGGCAAAACACCCATACACATGAATTTAAAGCAGTCTGGCTTGCTAAGCCACCTCTGGGGAAGTTCGTGAACAGAAATGAGACCTGCACTGTAACTATCCTATACTGGCCAGGTGGTACCTTTGTCACTCAGTCTTGAAGCTCTGATTGTTTAAAATGCTTGTATAACACACAGAGGTCTCTGGACTCAGCATGGTCCAGAGTTGTGGTCTAGCTCTGACACTTGCTAGATGTCCTATACAACAGTGTTAACAGCTGCCTGTTTCCTTTAACTTTTCACCTGTCCTTCTCTACAGTATCCCCCCCCCCCCCATCTTGGCTCTTGATAATCCGACTCCTTCATGGTTCTCCACATAAAGTGCAGAGGCCTTGGCTGGTTCTCAAGAGCCTTTGCAAGCCCCCTTCCAGGCTCAGTCCATGCTGTACATGGGACACTAGGTGTTTTATACACTAGAAAAAAAAAACTAATAAATCAGTTGGTTCCTACTTGTAGCAGGAATATGAGTCAAAGAACCAGCAGAAAGTGGGCTTTTGAGATGAGAGGCTAGGCACATCTACTCCAAACTGTGTCCTGGGAGGCATCTTCCAGGAAGTATTTGAACTGAACTTTTGGTAAAAGCCAAAAAGAACAGTATGTGAAGCTGAAGGGGTGGCAGAGGCCATTCAAAGGGCCTGCCTTAACAAGATATGCTTTACTTTGCACATTTTAGGTCATCAAGAGTTTAAGAAATGAGGCAGTTAAGCCAGGAGCTGGAGTGACATAGACGGAAGGATGAGAATTCAAGGGAAGCCTGGCTTTCACAGTAGGACCCTGTCTCAAAGTGAACAAACAAAACTAAAGCAGGCTGGAGATGCATGCTTACAATCCTGGCATTGTAGAGGGTGCAGAGGCAGGAGGATCAGGAGTTCAAGGACATCCTAGACTGCAGAGTAAACTGGAGGGCAGTCTGATTTACATAAAACTAAGATAAAAGAGGAACACTTTTGTTAGCAAAAAACTGACTAATGCATTTTGGAAGGATTACCGAATCAGAGATGAGGCCAGTCTACTCCGAGTCTGTCACAGCTTTCTCTCTCTCTCTCTGTCTTTTTTTTTTAAGGCTATTTGAGACAGAGTCTCTCTGCTTAGCCCTGTCTGTCCTGGAACTCACTATGTAGAGCAGGATGGCCTCAAATTTACAGAGATCCACCTGCCTCTACTGGGCTTAAAAGCATGTACCACCACGACAGGCTCACATGGATTGAACTTTCCTTTCTACAAACCCTCTTCAGATGAATTCATGTCCTGGATGTATAGAACATGAAATCTGCAAACTGAACATTTACTGGAAATCACAAATTTATGTTTGTGTATGTATGTGTGTTCAGGTGCTTGTGAAGGCAAGTTTGATAGTGGGTGTCTTCCTTGTGCTCTCCACAGAACCTGGAGTTTGCCATTTCAACCAGACTGGCCAACAAGTCCCAGTGGTCCTGCCTCTGCCTCCCCAGTGTGGCATTATAGGCACTCACAACTGCACCCAGCCTTGCCACGGGGGAGCTGAGCACGTGCTGGGTCAGCTCTACACCCAGGTAATTTTAAATAAACCTTTACTCCCAGAGGCGGAAGATCTCTGTGAGTTCAAGGGCAGCCTGGTTGACAGAATGAGTACCAGGACAGCCAGAGATACACAGAGAAACCCTGTTTGATGGGGAGTGGGGGTGGAGAAGGACTTGGCTGAATATTTGATATTTACAGTGCAGAACCTCTACAGTATTTTTCAGAATTAATATTTGCTGAGCTGCTGCTTCACATAAATCTATAGTACAAAATGGCAGATGTAGCCTGGTTACAGGCAATTGTGTGTTGTCTGGCATAGATGCTGGACACTGGTCTTCAGAGAGAGCAGCAAACATTCTTAATCCGACACCTCCTGGCCTCCTCAGGCCATGAGTGTGTACATACACAACAGGATTATTTTTAATACTCCCAAGTGATTGAACCTTCTGAACTGGTGATATGAGCTAATTACAAGAGAAGTTAAAAGTATATAAATACAGGTTTCTTGTGGCAGCCGGGGAGGGAGGGAGGGAGAAAAGCGGATGCAGAGAAAAAAAAAAAAAGAGAGATGCAGAAAGACAGAGATGAGAGCGAGGCGCTCAGGGGGCAGGCCGGGGAGTGGAGCCAAAATGGACTTGGCTATATAGTGGACTATATAGTGAGGAAGGGGATTTCAGGGTAGAGGGTGGGGCATGCCAGCCACTCCCTTCGGCAGGGACTACGGGATGTCCGAAACCAAACACCAAGTTGTGCTTTTTGCCACTTCTCTCCTTTTCAGCTGAAGGACAAGCTCCTCCCTAAGTACTGCCATATAAAATGGGACTAGGGTCTGGGTTTCTTGGATGCAGCCATCAAGGTCAGTGATTCTTAGGAGGCGGGGAGCGGTCGGTGAGGTCTGATTGTTCCTGCCTTGGAAGCAGCTAGCACAGTTATGTTCTGACTCTCCCTTAAGTCCCGAGGACTAACTTCTCCAGCCTTAAGGCTGTGTGAGAACTTGTTTAAGGAACAGATGTGGAAGGGACGCAGACGATCCCACCTCAGGCTCCGTCCGGACTGGAATGTTTGCAGCCTGAACGAGAGCAAATCCATTCTCCTGTCCTATTTCACGGAGGAGGGCCCGCGGCGTAGCCCACCGTGTCGGTAGGCGTGCAGCAGTCGGCTCCAGTGGGCCAGACTTAACCCGTAGCCCCGTGCTAGCGCAGCCCACGCTCGGTCGGGTCTCGGGCAGCGTCTCCGCCCTCACAGGAGGGCCGCCCGACACCATTCCTAGTAAGGACATGGGCTGCTACGCGCCCGCCGGGACGGCCCCGCCCCGGGGCGGACGGAGAAGCACTTCCGGGTCCCTAATCCAGCCTCCATCCGAAGGCGGAAAGGGAGGCGGGGGACGCAGGCCGGTCGCCTGGCACCCGTCTCCGCACGCTCGGCCCCCAGGAGCGTCGCTGAGCGCCCGGCCGCCGCCGCCGGGCCTCCCGGGGCAGAACGCGCCGCCCGGCGGCTCGCAGCGTCCCGCCGCGCGCGAAACAAAGGCCCCGGTCACGCCCTGCGCCGCCTGCCGTTCACTGGCCAGTGGGCATCCGGCTCCGCCCACCGGGCGCCCGGCCCCGCCCACCGGCCAGCCTCTGCCGCCCAGCACGCGTGCGCGCTCGGAAGACCAGCCAGTCGCCTTCGGCAGGCTCGCTAGGGCTTTGGGGCGGTGCGCATGCGTAAATCGCCACCGTCGCCTTCCTGCTCCAAGCGAGAATTGGCGCCCTCGGTTCTCTTGGCAGTTTTCCTGAGATTGACAGCACCGCGTAAAATCTGTCACTGCCCGGGCGTTTCAGAAGGAGCATCCGACAGGCGAATGCAAGGCAGAGTTCACGCCGAAGAACTGCTCGATTGAGTTATTAAAAAAAAAAAAAATTGAGGGGCTGGGGCTGTAATGGTATCCTACTCCTCTAACATACACAGAGCTTGAGGTTCGATCTGGGATTGCATAAACCAGATATTATATATATATATATCAGATAATAGTGGCTCATACCTGTAATCCCGGCACTTGGGAGGTGGAGTGAGGAGGTCAAGACCAGACAACATAGTCAATTCTAGGCTATTCCGCAATATATGAGACTCTTATCTTAAAAAAAAAAAACAAAACAAAAAACAAAAACCAAACAAACCCAGGCGCAGTGGCGCACGCTTGTAATCCCAGCACTGGAAGACAGGCAGGGGTACCTCTGTGAGTTCGAGGTCGGCCTGCTCTACAGAGTCCAGGACAGCCAAGGTTACACAGAGAAATCCTGTCTCAAAAAAACAAAAATAAAAAAGCCACAGGCGATTTTGTGTTGGGCAGTATTCACAGGTGTCCTCCATCTTAATGGGCCACAAGTTGGACACACCTGGCTATATTTTCCTGTCTTCTGGCAGTAAGATTATAGTGCGCATAGCCGGACAGCTACTGGCCTGAATCCATGCGGAAACCCCGTTACAGTGTAAGAATATTGATCTGGAGAGAACGTTTCACGGCCTGTCTTCTGTCCTTTCTCTCAAGAGGTCCTCACCCTCCACTGGAGTGGAGGGGTAGTTTAGCTTAGCGGCGGAGCGCTTGCCTAGTGGGAGTTCTATTCCCAGATTACAGTGACCAACAAAACCCTGTAGAGGTGGATAACCAGGTCACACGTTTAGGATTAGGATGTTGGAGCCCCCAAAACATTGTCAAGGTAAAGCAGCCTAGAGCCCCGGCTCCCTCCTAGCGTTACTGTTAGGACTCCCAGCTCACAGACACCTGTGACTCTTGAAGGAAGAGCGCAGGCACAGTGGCAGTGAAAACACTAGGAAGATGAGTGTGCACATGGTCTTAGAAGCATACTTGAAGGAACTGAGGACAGAGAATGCACACGCTGTAACTGGAAGGTCAAGCTCAGTGAGCTGGGAAAGCCCAGAGCACTGCAAACGTCGGGAACCAGCCCTTGAAGGTCTAAGGGAAGCATTGGAGGAGCACAGGAAAGACAAACATGGCATGTGTTGACAGTCAACCTGGAGAGACATGGAGGGTTTAATGGAAAAGGACACGAGTGGAGTGGATGCTATTGGCAATGTCCTGTTTACCGGGCTAAATGCTGGGTTTCTGGCTAACTCATTCTGTATGTATGAAGTATAATTTAAAGGGTGGTGGTGCAGTGGGCTTAGTGACCAAAACTGCTTGGGTAACTAAGGGCTGTAAATTCAAGGCTGGCTTGGACTGCAAGGTAAGTTCAAGGCCAGTGTTCTAGTTTGCTTTCTACAGTTGTGGTAAAACTTTCTAACCAAAGCAGCTTGGGAAGGAATGGGTTTATTTCAGCTTACAAGTTAACTCCATCATCAAAAGAAGCTGGGATAGGAATTAAAGGCAGGAACCCACACAAGAACTAAAGTGAAGACCATGGAGAAACACTGCTTAGCAGCTTGATCCCTGACTCACCGTCAGCCGCTGTTACACATAATAGTTCTAAAGACTTGAAGGCTGGAGAGATGGCTTAGCGGTTAGGAGCATTGTTCTCTCAGGGGACCTGGGTTCAGTTCCCAGCATCTGCATGGTGGTTCACAACTAACCCAACTCCAGTTCTAGGAGACCTGACACCCTTTTTTGACCTCTGTGGGCAGCAGGCACAGGATTAGCACACAGACATATAATGCAGGCAGAAACTCAAACACACAAAATAGATAAATCAAAAGAGATTTATTTAGCTTGTGTGTACCACTTACGTACAGGTGTCCATGGAGGCCAGAAGATGGCACTGGACTCCCGGGATCTGATGGTATAGGCACTTGTGAGCCGCCGGATATGAGTGCTAGGGTTCTCCCCCAGGGGTCCTCTAAGAGAGCATAAGTGCTTTAACTGAGTCATTTCTCCAGCCCTAACTACTTTTCTTTAATTTAAAAATTATAACTTACCTAATTAATGTGTCTGTTTATTTTGGTGCTGGGAATTAGAACTCATAGCCTCATCCATGCTAGATAAGGATTCTATTATTTAGCTACATCCCCAGCCCCCAGCTACCTTTTTCATATAGCCCAGGCCAACCTGCCTAGTGGTGATATCACCTACAGTGACCTGAGCCCTCCGGTATCAATTAGCAAAGAAGAAAATACCCCATATGCCACAGGCGGGTCTGATGGAGGCAATTCTTCAGTGGAGGATCCCTCTTCCCAGGTGTGTGGAGTTGGCAACAAAGGTTAGCCATCACAGCCAGACCGAGACTTTATCAAGACCCTATCTCAGAGGCACACAGCGAGCTAGACAAGGTGGTACACACCTGTGCTATCAGCAGGAAACAGTCCAAGGCCAGTAAGGGCCACATCGCAAGTCTTCCTTTAGAGGAAGAAGAGAGCTGAAGAGATGTCTTAGAGGTTAAGAGCACTGGCTGTTCTGGAGTATCAGGTTCAATTCCCAGCACACACATGGTGGTTCGAAGCCATCTGTAACTCCAGTCCCAGAGGCTTGACACCTTTTTCTGACCTCTTAGGCACTGGGCATGCACATGGTGCATAGACAGAACATCCATGCACATAAAATTAGAAAAAAAGAAGAAGGGGAGGGATGGTAGAATGCCCAGCAGGTGTCAGCCCCATATTCAGTTGTCTACTGTTTCAATATACAACAAGTTAGCCAGAGAAATTTTAAAGTAAATAATTGGTGAAACAAATAGTGCAAAATGTTCAGGGTAAAATCAGGTGCTGATCTCTCCACCCTTGAAACCTCACGGTGTACGATGTTTGTAAAAGTTCTCAGGACTCTGCTGGTGTGGTCAAGTGGTAGAGAGGTTGTCAAGCATGCATAGTTCTGGAGTTCCTCCCCAGGAGGGGAAGAAAGGAGGCAGTGGCAGGAGCATGAGTGTTTAATTAAAGGTGAGAAGCCCCTTGCATATACTGCACTTGGCTTATAAAGCCAGACATTGTGTCAGGAGGTCCTCACAGACAAAGATGTTTTTAGATTTAGTTTTGAATTTTATTTAAATTTTATTTTATGTGCATTAGTGTGAAGGTGTCAGATCCCTTGGAACTGAAGTTACAAACAGTTGTGAGCTGCCGTGTGGGTGCTGGAAATTGAACCCAGGTCCTTTGAAAGAGCAGATGGTGCTCTTAACCACTGAACCATCTCTCCAGCCCCAATTAGATTTATTTTACTATGTGTATGAATGTTTTTCCTGAACGTGTGTGTGTATATGTATATATGCACCATGTGTGTGCCTGGTGTCCATGGAGGTCCTAAGAGAGTGTTGGATCCCCTGGAACTGGAGTTGGGATGATTGTGAGCCACTGTGTGGGTGCTGGGTTTGAAACCCAGGTCCTCTGCAAGAGCAACAACACTCTAAACTGAGCCATCTCTTCAGTCAGTACACAAATCTTTAAAAAGCAGAAGATGGGGCTATGCGCTGGCGCCAGCAGGGGCGCAGGTAGACGCTGGCACAGGCCACAGCCCTCCCGGCACATGGTGCTCAGGGCTGGACGCCACAAGAACACCCTCTTCACAGGTGTCAGGGAGTCAGGCTGAAACGCATCATTGAGGGTGTCCTCAAAACAGCCTTTGAGTATCTGGGCACAGGGGTCTTTTCTGAGACTGTTTCTCCAACCAAGGATCATGTATGGATATAACCTAGAACCCCTGCTCAGATGTAGCCCATGGCAGCTCAGTATCCAAGTGGGTTCCCTAGTAAGGGACTGTCTCTGACACGAACTCAGTGGCTGGCTCTTTGACACCCCTCCACCCCCGGAGCAGCCTTGCTAGACCACAGAGCAGGACAATGAAGCAAGTCCTGAAGAGACCTGATAAGCTAAGATCAGATGGAAGGGGAGGAGGTCCTCCTCTACCAGTGGACTTAGAGAGGGGCAGAGAGGAGATGAGGGAGAGAGGGTGAGAATGGGAGGGAATGAGGGAGGAGCTACAGCTGGGATACAATGCAAATAAACTAATTAATATAAAAAATAAAAATTTAATTAAAAATAAAAATAAAAAAAAAAAAACAGCCTTTGAGGATCAGTGGCTCATCCTTCCACTCCCATTCTGCCCCATCTTCCAGTTTAGCAAGATGCTAAAATACAGAAGCCACAGTATTGGTCTCTGGGTAAGGGGTTTATAGAGACAATAGAAATGAACTTGGCAACAGACCCTTTTCTCTCTGAGAGGTGGAAGCTGACCTTGTATGGCAGCAAGCTGACAAGTGGTGGCAATTAATAATGAGAAAAGAGGGAAAGAAGATGGCAAATGCAATTCACTTTATTTTTGTGGGAGACAGAGTAAAAAGAACTTTCTAGAATGTGCCTGTAGGGCACATAGAACAATGGAGCAGTGGTTTTAGGAAGTAGAATGCCGTAGCAAGCTCTTTTTTGTTTGTGTTTTGAGGCAGGTCTCTCTATGTAGTCCTGGCTGTCCTGGAACTTACCGTGTAAACCAGGTTGTCCTTGAACTCAGAGATTCTACTGCCCCCGCCTCCCATGTCTGGTGATTAAAAGCGTGCACCCCCACGGTCTGCTGCTTAGTGAGTTCTTGACTGGAGGGAAGGTGCAAGTACAATGACATGATAACAGTGAGGAGGTCATTGACGGGCTGGGATGCTGATTGCTGGAAGACTCTAAGAGGCTGAGCTTGGAACTGGTGACCACAGAGGAAGCTGTCCCACCCCACTCATTCCCCAGGACCTACTCTTTTGCCTTCTGTGCCAGAGAGGGTGGGCACTGGCTGAGAGCTGGGGTAGGTTTGGCACAGAGTTTTAAAGTAATCTGAATTACTTAAATTAGTGGGGCAGGGTGGTGCACACTCTTAATCCGAGCACCCAGGAGGCAGAGGCAGGCAGATTTTGAAGCTAGCCTGTTCTACAAAGTGAGTTCTAGGACACCCAGGACCACACAGTGAGACCCTGTCTGAAAAGAAGCCTATCTAATTTGGTTGCTGACACTTAAAAGTAAGGGCTGGAGAGATGGCTCAGCAGTTAAGAGAGCATGGTGCTCTTGCACAGGACCTGGGTTTGGTTCCAGCACCCAGGCAGCTCCCAGGCACCTGTAACTTCAGCTCCAGGTAGGTGGCGCAATGCCTCTGACCTCTGCAACATCTGAAACCACGCGCACAAACTCATATACACATAACTAAAAATGAGTAAAATATTTCACAGGACCTGAGTTTGGTTCCAGCACCCAGGCAGCTCCAAGTTACAGAACTTCAGCTCCAGGTAGGTGGCACAATGCCTCTGACCTCTGCAACATCTGAAACCACGCGTACAAACTCACATACACATAACTAAAAATGAGTAAAATATTTCAAATAATATGGATTTACAGAGTCTTCTTTTAAAAATGAAAAATGAGCCTGGTGGTTCACATCTTTAATCCCAGCACTCGAGGCAGAGGCAGGCAGATCACTGTGAGTTCCAGGCCAACCAAGGCTGCACAGAAAACCGTGCCTCAAAAAATCCAAACAAGAAAACAACCAATCAAACAAACACAATGCTGGAAACTAGGGCAGAACTAAAATGGCCACTGTCCTGGGTAGCTTCAGCACTCAACTTGATCTGGGCAGAGAGAATCTCAGCTGAAGAGTTGCTCAGATGAGCTGGGTGCCGTGGTGCACACCTGTAATCCCAGCACTCAGGGAGACAGAGGCAGGTGGATCTATGTGAGTTCAAGAACAGCCTGGTCTACAAAGTCCAGGACAGCCAGGGCTACACAGAAAAACCCTGTCTAAAAACAAAAACAAAACAAAAAGAATGGTACATGGACCTGGAGGTAGGGTTTACCTTCCAAAAAAGGAAGCAGAGCCAGGTGTAGTGGCAAAATACTTTAATCCCAGCACTCACAAGGCAGAGGCAGGTGGATCTCTGAATTCAAGGTCAATGTGTTCTACAGAGCAAGTTTCAGGACAGCCAGGCTACTCACAGAAAAGTGCTGGGGGAGGGGCACAGGAGAGGTTGTTGGACCAAAAGCTCTCTTTGCCCTTGTGGGTGACGGTACAAACACTTTGCTTTCCGGTGTCTTCTCTCGTACACTGTGTACCTGGCACACACTGGCCCACAGGAAGTACTACTCTTTTGGAAACAGGTCTGTACTCTGGCTGCTTTCTCTTTACTCCTTTTCAGGGTAGTGTCGTCAGCTCCTCGGAGTGAAGCAATCCTTAAATTCCAGTGGCTCACTGTCCATCGTCTACAACCTGAATCCCCTTCCAGAGCTTAACACCTGTGTGTCTAGCCACTGTAGGATTGTGTCCAAGCTGTTTCACAGCTTATAGTTAACAGGAGCACAGTAGCTTTAGCATTGAATACATCAATTCCTACTAACTTTTTTGTTATAGCTAATGGTCACACTACTTTCTTAGATGCTCAAATTATGTCTGTCTCTCTTTCCAAAAGTGAGTGTGCACAGAAGTGTGCATGTCTGTAGGCAGGCATTTCAAAGACCAGGAACAGAAGCAGCGAGACAGAAGCAGTTGAAGACATTTGCTGTGCAAGCCTGATGATCCAGTCTTGATTCCTGGAACCCATGTAAAGGTGGAACGGAGAAAACTCAGTCCAGACCTACACACATGCAAGCGCTCTCTCTCTCTCTCTCTCTCTCTCTCTCTCACACACACACACACACACACACACACACACACACACACACACACGAATAGCAGATATTTCAGTGGTTAAGAACACTAGCTGCTTTTGCAGAGGACCCAGGGATCCAGGTTTGGTTCCAAGCACATACATCAGGCAATTGACAACAGCCGCTAAACGCCAGCTCAGTGTCACAGAATCTAAATGATCTCCTCGGGCACTGAATTCATGATGTGCAGTCAGGCACATGTGACAGTAAGTTTGAAACAGCAGTAGCAAACATCTTTTGTGCATTCCTTTTCACTTCCTAAAGTCGTTTATTTTGTCACAATAAGCACTTTTCTACATATCCTTTAAAAATGTTTAATTGTATAGGTATGAGTGTTTTGTCTTCACGGTGCTTGTAGACTACATGAGTGTCTTATGCCCACAGAAGCCAGAGGAGAGCATTGGATCCCCTCGGACTCTGAGTTAGCCACGGAAGTGCTAGGAATTGAACCCAGGTCCTCTGCAAAAGCAGCTAGTGTTCCTAACCACTGAACCTTCTCTCCACAACCCTCTTTTTATTTGGAATGTTCTCTATAAATCTGTCCCTCCCCTACCCATCTACTGTAGCTCCTTAGGTCAGCTTCACTGTCATTTTGCATGAAAATTACTAAACTTAATTATCAATAAGATTTCCACTTAAAGCATAGTTGTTGTTTTTTTTTCTCAGTTATGTGACTTTTGCTTTTTTTTTTTTTTCTTTCTTTCTTTTCCTTTTTCATCTTTTTTGAGCTATGGTCTCTCTATGTAGCCCTTGCTAAGTAGATGAGATTGGCTTCGGACTCAGAGTTCGACTCTGTTTCTGCCTCCCTGAGTGCTGGGATTAAAGGTGTGTGTTCAGTTATATTTATTGAATATACAAGAGTCCAAGGGATTTTTCTGATAAAAGCAATAACCAGCTGCTACTCAGATGCACTCATAGCACCCCCGCTGTTGAGACAGCCATGCTGAAACTGAAAAGATGTTAAAGTGTGGTTTTAAGCATCATTCTTTCTTCATGTGGTAGATCGTACCTACAAACCCAATGCTTGGGAAACTGAAGCAGAGTTGTGAGTTTAAGGCAAGTCCAGGCCTAAGAGTGAGATAATCTCTAAAAACAAAACAAGGTTTTGGAGAGATAACTTAGTACTTACTGTTCTTGCAGAGGACCCAAATTCAGTTCCCAGCACCCATGTTGGACAGTTCACAACCTCCTGTAACTCTAGTTCTGGGACATTTAACATCCTTTTGTGGCCTCTCTAGGCACTGAACTCACATGAGTGTGTACTTGTGTACACACACACACACAGGAAAGAAAGAACACTAAATGAACATCACTCCTTGTTAATAAAAGTCTGTCTTAGTTACTCTTCTATTGCTCTGAAGAGACACCATGACCAAGGTAGTTCATAAAAGAAAGCATTTAGGGGGCTGGAGAGATGGTCCAGTGATTAAGAACACTGACTGCTCTTCCAGCAGACCTGAGTTCAAGTCCCAATTTCCACATGGCAGCTTACAACTATTTGAAACTCCAAGAACTGACACTCTCACACACAGACATACAAGCAGGCAAAACACCAATACACATATAATAAAAATAAAGAAGAAAGAGAAAGCATTTAATTGAGGACTGGCTTACCGTTTCAGAGGGCTAGTCTATGACCATCACGGTGGAAGCATGCTGGAAGACAGGCACTGGAGCAGCAGCTGAGAACTTATATCCTGATCTTCAGACAGGAGACAGTAAAAGAGAGACATAAAGACAAAGCCACACCGACTGAGGCTATTGTGGGCCTATGAAATCTCAAAGCCCGCCCTCACTGACACACCTGCTCCAAGAAGGCCACGCCTCCTAATTCTTCCTAACCAGTTCCACAAACTGGGGATCAAACGTATGAACCAACTGGGGCCACCCTCATTCAAAGCCTCGCAACATTCAAAGCATTAAATGGCCCTTGTTGAGGAAAGTGGTTCTAACACCCAGAGTGCTCCAGTCTTACGTCCTGACAGCATTTACCACCTTCTAATGTCAGCCCCTGGCTTCGGTGTAGCTCAGTGGTGAGTGGCATGCCCAAAGCCCTGAGGTCAGTTCCAGTCCCAAAGAGAAAACATTCAGCCGTACATCCTACATCGTCTTTATGAATCTTGAGTCCATTTAGCTGAAAATGTTTGTCTTTACTAGCCCTGTCCTTCTCTGTTCTTGACACTGCTTCCTCTCTAAGGCACTTCTCTGCCCGTCTCCCACTGTCAGACGATCTGTTGAATCCTACCTGCAAAGACAGATGAGGAGAAGGTTTAGTTGGCGAAGACACCACCACGCCTGGCAACCTAAGTTCCGTCCCTGGAGCTCACATGGTGAAAGCTGGCGGCCTCACGTTCACGTTCACAGGCGTGACACAGCAGCATGCGGGCGTACGTGCACACACAGTAAGTAAATAAAGAAACATGTTGCTTTGTTTCTGAGACAGGGTCTCACTATGTAGCTGTGGCTAACCTAGAACTATGTAGGCCAGGGTGACCTTGAACTCAACAAGGTCCACTTGCCTCTGCCTTCTGAATTCTGGGATTAAAGGCAGAATTAAAGGTGTGTACCACCACACATGGATACTAAGGTTATAATTTAAAAGTTTTTTTTCTTTGCTTTTATGTGTATGGCCGTTTGCCTGCATGTATATCTGTGCACGGCATAAATGCAATGCCCACAAAGCAAGAAGAGGATGTCCTGTTCCCTGGAACTGGAGTTACAGATGGTTGTAAGCCACATGTTGGTGCTGGGAACCAAACCCAGGTCCTCTGCAAGACTGCTCTTAATTGATGAGCTGTCTCACCAGGCCCGTTATTTAAAGCAAACAAACAGAGGGCTGGAGAGATAGCCCAGAGGTTAAGAGCACTGGCTGCCCTTTCAGAGGTCCTGAGTTCAAGTCTCAGCAAACACACGGTGGCTCACAGCCGTCTATAGTGAGATCTGGTGCCCTCTTCTGGCATGCAGGTGTACATTCAGACAGAACATTATACATAATAAATAAATAAATCATCAAAGATAAAGCAAGCAAACAAACAAAGGTTAAGGAAAGCAATCCTACTTTTGCAAAGTCCAGTTCAGATGCCCTCCCCCCCATGAACTCGCCTGTTAAAGCCCCTCAGTGCTTCCACCTCTTTTACCATATCTTGTTTGTTTGTTTTTAATGTCTGGGCTATTTTGTTAAATGTTTGTCCTTCTTTGTGGTCTCCTACCTTCTCAGAGGACAGGGACTACTTCTTAGCTATATTTGAACAAAGACAATTCTCAGTCCCCACAGCTTGCTGGTAGGGATCTGGAGCACATCCCATGACTAATGCGCAAAGGGTCCTAGACGCAAACCCAGCAGAACACAGAATAAAACGTGTCCATGTGTGAGCTCTCCCTCTTAGCATGACAGATTTTGATTAGTCATGGAAAGAGTGGCCAGTTCTCACTAATCTGTCACCATTTGCACTTGGGCTCCCGAAGGTGAGCTGTGGCGCGATGCCTCTAAAGGAAATAACCCGGATGGAGGGGGTGGAATATCTCAGAGACACTCCTGAAAAAAGAGGTGATCTTCCTCCCCCTCCCGGACCCTGATGTTAATCACTCCTCTCTCTCTCCCCACTTCCTCTTTCTCTCTCTATATTTTAAGATTTATTTCTTTATCATGTTTACAATGCTCTGTCTTTGTGAACACCTTCGAGCCAGAAGAGGGCGCCAGATCTCATTATAGATGGTTGTGAGCCACCACGTGGTTGCTGGGAATTGAACTCAGGACCTCTGGAAGAGCAGTCAGTGCTCTTAACGCCATCTCTCCAGCCCTTGCCTGTGTTTTTAAATTTTAATTTTACCAGGTAAAATTTACAAAATGTTACTACTAATTTATGTCTTAAAATTTTATGCATGTTTTATCTGCACATATGTTAGTGCTTCCCTTGTGTGCCTAGTGCTTGTGAAGCCCTGAAAAGGGTGTCAGATACACTGGAGTTAGAGTTAGAGGCAGTTGTGGGTAGTGCCATGTGGGTGCTGGAAATCCGTGCCGGGTCCTCTGGGAGAGCAGCCAGTGCTCTCAACCACTGAGCCATCACTCGGTCTCTCATTCTTGACTATCTTAACCCAGTCATCTTCCCTCTGAGTCCCTGGATAAAAGCCCTAGCTCCCCATGGCCTCCTGTAGTTCTTCACAGCATGCTTGACCCTTGAGTCTACAAGGGTTTAAAGATTGGAAAGAAGGAAATGTGGAACAGATAAAGCTGTTAGAGGAAGCAAGCCCAGTAAGCCAAGGAGTTTAAAAACCCTTAGGAGGTGCAGTAGCGGGAAGTGAGTTCTGTTTTCTTACCCCTCAGTCCCGGTGTGTCTGCCTTGCTAGAAGCCCATGGTGGTACAGATTCAAAGGACAGCTTCTCAGTCTCTGCCTCACCAGGCTCACACCCCGCAACACACCCCCCTTTCCCAGAGGACATCACTGTAGTCTCTGCCACCAGGAGGAGCATGTGTGTCACTGAAGGCTTCTCAACTGTCTGATGAGAAAAAGCCGGCCTCTGTTTCCTGGACGCCTCCTGTCCTTCCGGAGAGGACAGCTTCTGCTGACACCACTGGCATCTTTCTGTTCTGTCTGCACCTGCACACACTACGGTCCCACCAGCACAGAGAGCTCTAGCTCTGGGTTTAGCCCACAAGGCCAGGGGTGGTGACTCCCCTGCTTTGCCTATGAAAGGTTCCTTCCATGTCAGGCTTCGCTAGGCAGTATAAAATGAGAGACCTGATTAAGCCCGGTGCTCTGGGCACGACACACCTCTACTGCAGCACTTAGCAAGCTAAGGTGGGATTGCCAAGAGCTTAAGGCAGTTTGGCTCTCTCATTACTTCCAGGTCAATCTGGACTGCGGAATGAGAGCCTGTCTCAAACCGGCAAACAAACAACAATAAAGAAATGGCTAGATACCAAATTAAAGAAAAGCACTTTGTGAAGTATGAAGTACCAAACACATTAGACTCGTGGGGCCTTGCCCTGCGTCCTCCCTCCCGCTTGCTCTCTTCTCAGTGGACACTGATGTCCAGAAGCCTGAGCCTTGGGCCAGAAGGGATCTCAGAGAAGCTTGTCTCTGTGTTTCTGCAAACAAGAGGAAATGAGCGGGGACCACAGCAGGAGGGATCAGGACCTTCTCTGGACCCTCTCTACGCACAGAGCTATCAAGAGCTGCCAGACAGCAGGCATATACAGAAACATCTGGAGCCATGAAATACCCCACCTAACAAAAATTTGCTTTCTTTTTTTTATTTTTCTGAACGACTGAGTGAATTAATAAATAAAATAATGAAGTGGGCATGACAGCATATGCCTATAACCCCAATACTTAGCAGGAGGAGGCAGAGAGTCGGGGATTCATGGGCGTCACTAACTAAAAAGTAAGCTCTAGGATCTATATGAGAGTTCTCTCAAAAATTAGTACGTTAAGCGTGAGGGAGCGAGTGAGTGAGTGCAATATAGAAACGCGAGTCCCTCCCCGGGGAACGCGATTTCAGTCCTCGTACACTAGGTGGCAGCAGGGAGCAGCAGAAGAGGAAACCAGGGCCTCTCCTGGGCTGGTCCCGGGAAGCCGAGGAGGAGCCTCATTTGTGCTCTCCCGACTTTGAGTTCCTTCCCACAGGGGTCTCTTACTCCTCTCCAGTGGCAGGACACCATGGCCAGCAGGAGTGAGAAAAGCCTAGCGGAGCCAAATACCTAGGAGTTCTTCTCAGAATCCTTGAAATTAGAGTCCTTCAGTTGTCGAAAGGGAAAAATGGGAATTAGAAGGCGGTTTAAATCAAACCCCTAATCTATGCTGATGGAGCAGAATGAGCAGCAGGAGTTTTAAAAATCAAACGGTGGCTCCCTGGGGAGTGTGTCCTCAGGGCAGGCACCTTGAGGCCTCTCTAGTTTGCAGCTACCTTTGCCTTCTCTGTCCACACAGCGCTGTCCACCATTTCACTGTCTATGAGCTTTGGGAAACGCGCGAAGTCACCCTCTTCCTGCCCCAGCCAGCCAGCCAATACACACATGTTTATAAGGCACCCGCTCTGTGCTCAGCCCTGCATTAGCCACTCCACAGAGGAATGAACCGAGGGAGCATGATGCCGGTCTGCACACTACATACAGAATCATGTTTTTGGTTACCGACCCCAAACAGAAATTCCTTCTTCATACCTTAAGTGGCCATTTATGGTCTTTTCTGGTGGTTTCCATGGCTTTTGTTTGTTTGTTGTTTTTTGAGATAGAGTCTCATATAGCCCTAGGCTGGCCTTTGAGGATGTCTGTCTTAGTCACTGTTCTATTGCTATGAAGAGACATCATGACCGAGGCAGCTCTTACAAAAGAAGCCATTTAACTGGGGGCTGGCTTACCGTTTTTGAGGCTTAGTCCATTATCATCATGGCAGGGAGTATGGTGGCAGGCGGCTATGATGTTGGAAAAGTAGCTGAGAGCTACATCCTGATTCACAAGCAGAGAGATATTAAGACTGGGCCTAGGATGAGCTTCTGAAAACCCAAAGCCCACCCTCAATGACTCCCTTCCTCCCACAAGGCCACACCTGTATGAACCTGTACGGGCCATTTTTATCCAGACCACCATAATATCCTAATCTGCTTTCTACTGCCTTGCTAAACACCATGCCTGAAAGCAGCTTGGGGAGAAAAGGGTTTATTTGGCTTACACATCCCCATCACAGTCTGTCACTGAAAGAAATCAGAACAGGAACGCAGAGTAGAAATCTGGAGGCAGGAGCTGAAGCAGAGGCCACAGAGGAATGCTGCTCACTGGCTTGCTCCCCGTGGCTTGCTCAGCTTGCTGTCTTACACACCCCAGGACCACCTGCCTGGGGTGGCATGGCCCACAGGGGGTTAGAAGCCCCCACATTGCTCATCCGTCAAGGTAATGCCCCACAGACTTATCTCCGGACCAATCTGATGAAGGCATTTTCTCAATTGAGGTTCCCTCCTCCCAGATGACCTGACTGACAAACAAACAAACGAAAACTCCCAACCAGCACAGAGGATAACTTTGAACCTGTGTCCCTCTTGCTCTCACTGTCCAGTGCAGGGACCCCAGAAGTGCACCACAAGGCTTGCATGTTGTTCTGCATACCCTGCCCTGCCCTACCTCCTTCCCACTCCTAGTCACAGAGTCTTCTGCACTGTTAACAAGTCTGCCCTCTTCTGCCTGGGCAGCCATCTAACAGCTAAAGACAGACACCAGATGTCTAGAACTTCCTCATAAATCTTCACCTGTTCCAAGAGTAATTTGAAGTATTCCTCCCATATGCCAGGTACTTTGTAAGGTCACACTGTCTCATTTAACACTCACCATAAATCCTATTCTGTGATGCAAACAGTAGGCGAGTGAAGTGAAGCTGCCCTCTTACTTATGTCAAGGGCCCTGCTTGCCATTAGTCCTCTTCCTGCGGCTTCCCCATCAGTCAGCCTTCTGCTTCAGATGGGGCTAGCCTCAGCGACCCTTGTCACCTTCTTTGTCTGGATAAGGTCAGTCACCAAGCCAAGAGTCACCTTAGCATTAAACAGTCACATGGCAAAGGTGGCTCATAGTGGGTACCTAGATATCTGAAATCTGGGGACCTGCTTCCTGTCACACCCTGCGTGCTCCCTCATACATACTCATCCTCCAGAGACAACCCAGCTCAGACACCTGTGGCAACGCCATCCTGATTCTACTTTCTTCCAACTGATCTCTTTCTTTCTTTTTCTCTTTTGTTCTCTCTCTCTCCCTCCCTCCCTCCCTCTCTCTCTTTCTCCTTCTCTCTCTCTCTCTCTCTTCCTCTCCATCTCCCTTCCCCTTGTAGCCCAGGCTGGCCTTAAACTCTTCATTTTCCTGTCATATTCTCTCATGTGCTGGAATAACAGATATGTGCTAGAATTTCACCACAGGATTTCTACCTGTAATCTCCGAGCAGTAATTGGTGGCCCTGTTCTCACTCTTCAGTTATTACACATTCCCAACCCACTTTTTGTTCCTTACTGCCTTATACATGGAAATGCCCAGCCAAACATTTGTTAAATGAAAGGAATCACCTTAGGAAGTGGGGTTCGCCTTTTGTCTCCCAAAGCGAAGCCTCGGATTTCCCCATTGAATCTCTTGAGTGGATCGCTGCCCTGCCTGGGCCCACTCCCTGCTCTACCTCTGCAGCACACCAGGAATGGTGTGAGGTCTTAGGCAACTTCACAGCAGCCCTGGGGGCAGGTTTGGTGGCTGTTTCAAAAGGAGGAGATGGCAATCAGAAGGCAAAGGGCATTGTGCCCAAGATCCCACAGCTGGAAGGAGAAAACCATTAGCTTTGTTCTCTGCCCCTCCCCCGTCTGTTTTCTATTTTATTTACTTATTTATTTAGTTTTGGTTTTTTGAGATGACAGGATTTCTCTGTGTGACCTGCCTCTGCCACCGGGAGTGCTGGGATTACAGGCATACACCATCATTCCCGGATTTTGGCTGTTTTTCTAAATGAAGTATGTTCCCCTTTGTGGGATCAGTCGTTGTTTGGCAGAGCTGGGAAGACCGGCTTCTGCAGATTGTCTCCTTCCCTGAACAGGGAGGAAAGCAGCTAGCAACAACGGCTGAATGATAAAATGAGCAAGAAACAGCCTTCACCGAAGGACTGTAGCTCCTAGGACATGCTGCTCTACTGGCTTGACTCAGAATCTCTGGTCTCCACTTATGAGCCACCTCCTCAGTGAGGCCACACCTTTTCAATCCCGTACGATTTTATACTTCTTTTCCACGCAGTCACTAGCTTTTTATAATTTCTTTTAATCTTTCTGTTACTGTGTGAGTGTGTGTGCGCATGCTCGTGCGCAGGTGTCTTCCTCTATTGCTTTTCTCCTTTTGTGTTTGAAATAAGGTCTGTCTGTGAACCTAAAGCCCACAAGCCCACCCATTTGCTCTCAACCGGCTGGTCACAAACCCCTAGGATCCTTCCGTCTCAGCCTCTCATTGCGGTGATCACAGATTCCCAGCACCAGTCTTGTTAGCTTTTACTCACTGCTGGGGATCCACGCTCAGTTCCTGAGGCTCCTGAAGCAAGCACTTTATCTACTGTCTTAGGGCTGCTATTGCTGTGATGAAGCACCATGACAAAAGCAAGTGGGGGAGAAAGAGTTTATTTGGCTCACCCTTCCACACCATAGTCAATCGTCGAAAGAAGTCAGGGCAGGAGCTCAGGGCGGGACCCTGAAGCCTGGAGCGGATGCAGAGGCCATGGAGGACTTGCTTGCTTATAGAACCCAGAGCCACCAGCCTGGGCTCTGTAGTACCACTTACCATAGGCTGAACCCTTCCCAATTAATCACTAATTAAGAAAATGCCCTACAGGTTTGCTCACAGCCAAGTCTTATAGAGGCGTTTTCTCAGTTGAGGCGTGCTGTCTCTGATGGCTCTAGCTTATGTCAAATCGGCATAAAACCTGTCACACACCTGCTCTACCCATCGCCCAGCCCCACTCACTGTCTGTCCGAGTATGCTGTTAGGGTCTAATTTCCAAAGCCCAGTTTGCACATCTACCCTTCTAACTCTGCTCCCCAGGAGACTGACTGAAAACTGCCCCTAACCTTTCCTCTGGCTTACCAAGTTCTAGAAAGAATAGTGACCAGTGAGAGAGCAAGTGGGGCTAGCCCATAGAGTAAACGCTCGGAGACAACAAATTAGTGTTTATTGGATTTTCATGCCCCTTTCCCATAATTTTACCAAGGCATGGATGAAAGGCAGATTTCAGTAATTATGTCCTAGCAGTCTCAGGTGGGAAAAATGTGAACCGACTAGAAAGAGGAGAATTGGCCTGGGCGAGGCCTCAAGGCAAAGACAGCAGGACAGTAGGGTACTGAAAACCCTGTCCCATACCTCCACAGGGGGCTGATCCTGAGAGACCCCTAGAGCCCTGGCCCGCCCCTCTCCCCATTCCCACTGGGGAAGGCTCTCTGGGAAGAAGGCAGGTCAGGAGCCTAAGTGACCTTTCACACCTCAGACAAGCTAAGTTTGTTTTCTGCCTTTCTGTCCAGGGCTCAGATGGGGAGGGGTGCGGAGGATGGGGTGGGCCTTTTCCATTCTCTTGGTACAAATACCCCAGAGGAGCTGAAGTGGAGGGAGTAAAGGATCTATTTATTTTGGCTCAGGAGGGACAATGTAAGCAGATGGTCTTTGATGGGATTAGCGGCGTAATCTCCGAGACCCTGGTAAATTGGAAAATGATCCATTATATTCCAGAACCTTTGGCGGCTTCAGCTCCTGGGGAGGGAGGGGCAGGCTGAGGGGCACCTTGTTAGAATGGACCCCTCTGAGAGCAGTGGAATCCTGCGCTGGAGAATTTGGAGGGGGGAGGTCCTTAGACTCTATTTTTTGGAGACAGAAATAAGGACCCTGGCCCTGTAGCCTCAGTTTTCTTCTTCTGCATGTGCTGGACAGTCCTCATAGCCCACCCATCAGCCCAGTCTGTGGGTCAGGAGGGGGATGATATCACTGCCTCTCTCACGTTGGAAGAAAAGAAAACTCTTAGAATTCAAGGTCTGTCTGCCTCAAGCTCTCCACCCATGACCTCTCCCGCATCTAGCTGTAGCCCAAGCCTACCTTGTCCTCTTTCACAGTGTACAGCGGACCCCCAGGGGAGAGCAACAGCTACTGGGGCCTGGGCCTGGGAAACTAGAGGAGACAGGGAGCGCTCCCCTCTAAGTGGTGCTTACCAGGCGCCAGGCATGGTGGGGCTGTGGGTTTTGGCGAATGTTGAGCCACACAACTTAGTGGCAGCCCCCTTCAAATGGCTTCATGGATTACAGAATTCTGCACAGACCTGGCCCGGAGTGAATGGGAGGATTGGAGCAGGGTGGGTGATTTACCTGAGCTCACTCAAGCTAGTGAGAGGAAACAACCTCCACACCGAGGCCTTTCTGCTTCTTCCTCCTGTCATCCCCCCACCTTGCTTCCCTTTCATGCTGTCACTCTCCACACATCTGTCTATCCCACAGGTAGGTAGTGTTATTTAGCTCATTCAGTTTTAGCATTTTCATCCCACACGATGCTGTAAAGTCTATTCATGCTGACAAACATGTCTACATTTTTCCTTTACTGAACAACACCTTATTTATTTATTTCAGCATGTTATTTCCCCAACTTTATTTATTTTGTTTGTTTAAGATGTGGTCTCCCTGTGTACTTCTAGCCTGGAACTTGCTACATAGATGAGACGGTCCTCAAATTTATGAACCATCTCTCTGCGTGTGTGTCCCCAGGCACAACGTTGCCTGGTTCAGACTCCCCAGTGTCGGGGATCTGAGCGAATTTAATACACCAATAGATTTTACTTTGACTATTAAAAGCTGAAGCATAGAGCTAAACATCGCGCCCTGCCCTTGTAATCCCAGCACTTGGAAGGTGGAGGGAGGGGCATGAGTTCAAGGCTCTCCGTGACTTCATAAGGAGTTCCAGGCCAGCCTGGGCTATATGGGCACTATCGAAAACAAAAAAGCAAAAACTACAAAGGGGAAAAAAAAAAACAACAAAGCACGATTAAAATATGTTACTATCTTCACAATTTTCCCCAAAATAAACTCACATATAAGGAAGGCGGGAACACTGTAACCAGTGTTACAGTGCTTGCCTAGTGCACAAGGCCTAAGGGTCAATTCGCACAGCGCCCACACGCACGCCGAACACACTCGCACAATGAAAGGGGCTACACATTATTAAGAAATACAAATTATTTAAGCCAAGGGGACTGTTGTGGGTTCAAGGCTAGCCAGGGCAATAAACAAAACTCCGCGTCAAAATGCTAATGCTGCCGCTGGCGCGCGGCGGCCCAAGTTCAGCTCCGCGGAAGGTGCACCAGCCCGGGCTGGGCACGTGGCGAGTGCGGCGCGCGGGCCTGGCCGGAGGAAGGGCAGCAGCCACGAGATCCCAGCGTTCTAGCGTGATGTTAGGGCGCCTCGGGCGGGGCCTGCGAGCACTCGCGCGGCACTCGGGAGGCCGTGGCAGTGTTCTGTGGGCTGTTCTGTGTGTATCTCGGAGGGAAGCGGCGGGGCCCAGGGAGGAGGGCTGCGAGGGGCAGCGGTCCACCCGGCCCCGCGCCGAGCGGAGACGCCGAGCCGGTGAGAGGAGGCTGGGCCGCGGGCGCTGGGCCCTGTCCGCCGTCCCCGAGCCACACAAGCCGCGCGCCCAGCCAGCCGCTGCAGGGTCGCAGCAGGCGGGAGCCCTGGGCCGCTGAGGACCGCGGAGCAGCGTCCTCCCCGTCCTGAGCCGGGAGGCCCGGGCGAAGCCCGGGGGCCCCGGGGGGGGGGGGAGCAGCCTCGGGACTCCCGCCGCGCCTGGGCCCGGCGGCGAGGGCGCTCTTCGTCCCAGCGAGGTCGGGGCGGCGGGCGAGCAGCCGGGCTCCCTCTCCCGCCGCCCGCGCTCGGCGCTCGCCCCGTCGAGGCCCTTCCAGGGCGGGTGCGCCCCCTCCGCCCCTCCCGGCCGGGCGTCCCGCAGTCCTAACCGCACCGTGTCTGTGGTAGTCTCTCTTCCTGCTCCATTTAGCACCCCTCTCTCTCTCTTGGTTTAATATTTCATTTCTTTCCAGGTCGGTCTCTTTTTAAAAAAAATCTGTTTCCGGGTGTCGCCCCCTCCCCCAAACCTCTCCCCCCCATTCCCTTGCTCCTTCTCAGGGGTTTTGATTTTCTCTCCTCCCCACTTCAGGGCCAGGAGACCCACGCACTGCAGCGTCCTCTGTGAGCGGCAGGGGAGAGCAGGCCGCAGGGACCACCTCCCGCCAGGACCTGTTCCTCGCACTCCCGCACTTCGCTCTTCCTCGCAGGGCGCCTGGGCCCGTCCCGGCTGGGCCGCCCCGCACACTGCTCCATTACACGCACTTGGCTGCACCACAGCTGGGGCTGTCTGCTCAGAGCTCCTCAGGGTGGAGGTGCGGTGTCTGCAGGGACCCACAAGCCTCTAGTTACCTGGGAGCTCCAGGCCAACTCAAGCGAACTTCTGCGCACCCGATCCCCCAAATCAGAATGTTTCATGAAGCCCCAAAGTGCACACACCAAACTTGGCCGTACACTTGGTCATGATGGGTCTGTACCAATCAGCACACAGAGGCTACGCACTGAGACTGTAAGTGGGGCGCAGACAGGTGAACCCACCCAGGAAGGGGGCGCGTTTCCGTGTCAGCGTTGACTTAGTGGTAGTGGTGACACTGGGAGCAGAACTTGGTAGGGAAAGGGACAGAGCACCACATACACCCACCCAGACTCATTTCCTCTGCCAAACCTGGGATTGAGGTTGGAGGAGCTGCTCAGCAGCGTGACCAAAACCCAGAGGACTACCCAACTCTCAGAGTGACTATCAGACCTAGACAATTCCGACCACCCATTCTGCACCAAGACAGAGCCATTCCATTTGCCTGCGAGAGGAATGCCGTCCTGCCCGTATCAAACACAGAGCTGGCGTTTAACCAGGGTCCGCACGTGGAGAACTCTTACGTGAAAACCAGAGCTGCATACGGCTCTAGGAATAATCCGTAGAGATGTGTGGGTCCTGACGCAGGGAGGGAGGCAGAGTGGGGCATTCTGCAGCTTCTGGGCACTGATACCAAGCTGGCATGCTAGCTTTGCCTCTCCACACAGGGTGGAGGAGACTGCTGCCTTGCTGTGTGGATGCTTATGATGGCTTATCACTGCTTCACGTAGAAATAATACCTCATAACTGAGGGCTGCTTCAGGGAGAGACTGGGGGTGGTGGTGAAGGGTAGTCTGAGCTGTACCTCCAGATCTCAGGTTCCAAACATCAGTGAAAGTGGTAGCTAGACATGCCTGGCTGATGTATACAGACTCTATCGGGTGGAAAAAACAGATCTGGCCACAGGTACAGGAGCACCTGCCCCACAGAGGCCCTGCAGAAGACCAGCCGTGCACAGTTGCTGGCGTCCAGTCTAACTGCTGGGGGGTGCAGCGGGAGAGATGTCGAGGGCACAGCCTATGTACACAGCTCTGGGGGCTCGGGGGTTAGTCATCACATGGAAGGACTACAGAGGCAAGAGAGTCTACGCCCTACGCTAGCTGTCCCGCCTGTGTGTGTGGAGCCTGTGCGGGACAGCCTCCTCCTGCCATCTGAGTGACTCCAGATTGGTAAAAGCGCCAAGTGTGCTTGGTGACACTGCTTTCCGGTTCCTGCACTGAACGGAAGGGCAGAGCAGAGGAAAAGGCCCTGTCCCAGCTCTTTCCTGTGGGGTAGGAACCGAAAGCTCAGCCCCTGGGGCTGGCCGACAGTCTCCGCAGCTGCTCTGTCCTCAGCCAGGCTCCAGTGCCTCCAGCACCCTTCCCTCATTCCACAGGAAGAGCTCCCCATTTTTGTGTTTGTTTCTCCTCATTCTGTTTTCCCATCCTCCGGCTTCTGCCTCTTCAGCTCTTTCACTCAATGTGGCCACAAAGAAAGTGGCTGGAGCAGGTGTGAAGGCCGGTAAAGACACTCAGGGTAGCGGTGAAGTCTTGAGTGGTAAACCCTGTACAAAACACAGGTTCGTTTCCGCACAAACCTCTGAGGAAAGCCCTAAGGCTCTTTCCTTTCTTTTATTTTATTTTCTGGCTCCTGCTTCTTCAAATATTTATGTGCATTTCTCTCAGGAACATTTTAGACCATGCCCTAATTTCAGGGACCCCTTCCCACTGTTGCCTTTGTAGAGTGCAAAGGCTTCATAGATGCCAGATGGATGGACAGGGAGAGGGAGAGGGAGGGGGACTTGACAGAGATACCTCTAGGGCAAAAGAAAAGAGTGGAGAGGGCTTGTAGTTAAAGAACTTGCTTCTCAAGCCTGATGACCTATCGACCAACCGAAGTTCAGTCCCTGAGAGCCAAGGGGAAGGAAGCAGAGAACCTGCTCCCCTCACCTGTCCCCTGAACCTGTGTGCACAGCAGCAATTCCACAATAAAAAATGAACATGATAGATGGACATTTAAAGAGCTTTAGGGTCCATCACAGAGAAACACTCCCTTAGGAGCTGGAGGCTGCCTCTGAGCAGCACGGGAGTGGGGTGTGTCACTCTGGATGCCCACAGCTTCTCAGGGCCAGCAGCATCCTGCCCACCAGGCAAAGGGAGACAAGTCTAGTCCAGCCTAGCCGGACTAGAAACAGCAGAGAAGGAAGCCAATAAAAACTGGAACTCTCTAGTCTCTCATTCTGGGTGGTGTGAAGTCTGAGCAACAGGGGAATAGAATATGAAGGGGGGGTTGGGGAGCACCTCCTCAGAGACTGAAGGACTGTGGGCTGATTGCAGAGAGTCCAGGCAAAAAGAGCTGTCCACCCCAGCACTGGTAAGAAAGGCTCTAAGATCAGCCTTGATTCCGGTTTGTATGATGTGTCAATGACAACAAATGGAATACATCCCTCAGAAGCTGCTGGCTGGGGATGGTGGCCACTTACCAGGTGTGGAAGGGGAGAACTTTGATCAGGGATGGCTCTGGAGCCCACATTCATAGATCTTTGTGTTCTCCCCAAGGCAGGATTCTCTCTGCCTGGTTCCTCACTCCCTATGAACTACTCTGTCTCCACCTTTGCCTCAAGACTGTCCCTGTCTTGAGGCCCCATCTCTCCCTCAAACCTCATCCCCTTTGTTCATTCAATCTCCATTCTGATTCTCTTCCTACTCTTCCTGAAAAAGTGAGCAAAACCTTCTTGCTGGCTTTTTACAATTTTTGCTCCCCCCCCACCCCCCGTCTTCACTACCTCAGCCTCCTCCTCTCATAATGTCAGACAATTGCTGGTGTGCAGCTACAAGAGGAACCAGCAAAGAAGAAAGGCAAGAGAATAAATAATAATTTGCCTCCATTCAGTGTATATAGGTTGCCTGATTTGCATATATGCTAATGATGCTACAATTACCCTGCTGTTCTGGCCTAAGCTCAAGTTCTATAAATACATATGATAGCAGAGATAGGCCTTGCAACTCCACCCCCAAAATGATCAGGCATACATATGTGTCCATGTGCCTGTGTGCCTGTGTGCCTAGCCTGCTCGCCTCTTTGTTATCACATGCTGTCTTCTGGTATCCAGCAGCCCCTTCCCCAGCTTTAAGGCATTTCCAAGCAAGGGGGAATGAGAAAATGTTCTGAAGTATGGTTCATCCTTCGTATTAAAGCCATTACTAACGTGATGTCTATTTTTAGGAAAAGCAGAGCTTTGCTCTGAACGCCCTCACCTCCCATAGACCCACCTTTTGAGGTACAGATTAGGAGCCAGGAAGAGGAAGACAGTATTTCCTGAACCTAATAAGATTTTCCAGAAAGTGCCATCAGGGGAGAGGAGGTGGAATGGCCTATCCCTGTGCCTGTCTCCCCAGCATGAGCCCCACTCCAGCAGGAATTAGGGCCAGGATGCACAGGGGGCACGTTTCTGGGTGATGGAAGAAATGGGGCGGAGGCTTGGAGCAACATAAAAGATGGGATCCACAGCTGTCTGCTGTTAATTATAATTATCCCCTTTGCTTCCTTTCTGGCTAATGAGAGGGGATTTAAAATTTTCCCCTTTTCTCTTCTTCGCCTGGAATTGAGGGTGGGATGAGTCCAGGGTCCTCCTCCCCTTCCTTTCCTATCCCCTGGTTACTGGGGGAAAGGCAAGCTCCAGAGGGTAGCAACAGTATGAAGAGACTGTAGGAACAAAAGAAGGACAGGTTTGGATTGCTGGACACGTCCTCCTGGAGTTGGAGAGACCCCCCCATTCCATTGGCACCCCCTCCTATCAACCCCCCAGCTCCCTAGACAAGGAACTCAATGTCTTCTAGCCGGTGAGAAAGGACTAACGGAGCCCAGGCTAGAGGAAAGGGGAGGGCAGGGGTGGGGGTGCAAAATTAGTCTCAAAGGATCTTTATTTCTGAGCTAGTGAAGCAGATGTAATCAAGGGAGAGTGAAATAGTCATAATGGGAGGGACGGGGGATGGGCAGCTGGGCTGGAATGGGGAGACTGGGTCCAGACAGGGCTGGGAGTTGGGGGATAGGGGATTTAGAAGGGGGGGTCAGCTTTCTACTTCAGAATGGGGAAGGGCTACTGTCAGAAGACTCTGACACTTCAACCCTCAGAATAACTCCTTGGGACTTGGGGATGCCTGGGCCAGAAGGTGGCTGGGAGAAGAAAGCTCCCTCACAAGCTCCCCATTTGAGGAAAGTGAGGAGAAGGGAGCCTGAAAGCAGTGGGGGGAGGGGGAGAGAGGGGAGCCAGCCAGCAGAGACTCAAGTGGCCTCCAGATCTGTGGGACAAAAGTTGGAGGGAGATTTGTGTATGAGAGAGAAGGGAAGGGGGCCATGGGGAGGGGGGGCTTTGACAATGAACTTGAGACAAACTTCATTAGCATGCAGGCCTGCTGTCTGTCACTTTGAGCTCAGACCGAGTTCCCATGCAAGCCAGGAAGAGTGGGAGGGAGAAAAGGGGAGGGGCTGAGAGGGGGGAAAGAAAAGAGACCCGACCATTGTCCCATTGGGGCCTCACCTTCCACCAAATATTAAACCCTAGCCCTGGAAACCAACCTCCAGCTCGTTCTTGAAGAACAAGATAATTTATCTCCGACTTTGAGCCTGTGGCCCCACCCCTCCTGTCTAGACATCGGAGAGCTGGTGGCCCCTGTCCGTAGTCCAGGTCACAGCCTTTATCTTCCAGTGGCCACTTATTCTTTCACAGCCAAGATCTAAATTTGTGATTAATCCGGTGGTGAGGCTAGGTGGCCGGGGGAGTTTCGGGGAGGGAGGAACTGAACAACCTAACCTCAAGTGGCAAAGGGTGTCTTCAGTGAGTCCCTGTGGGTTCCACCGGCCACATACCCCACACACACTCAGTCACAGCCTCAAGTTCAAAAGTGAATTTAAAACTCAAAGAAGCCTGGGGACGGGGACAAGGGCACTTCTGTCATTCATTCTCCTTCCCTTGCTTCCTTGGGGACAAGGGTGGCCAGGAGGAACAATAGTGTCCCTTGGCCCCTTCTTCCCGGCATTGGGTTAGAAAAGACAACAGAAAGCAATTTTGCTGACAAAGACACACACACACACGCACACGCACGCACACGCACACACACAGGCTTGAGGGAACAGGATAGGCTTTGCTTTTTTCTTTTGGTGGTGGTGATGGTGGTTATGGTCTCAGAGAGGGGCAGCATCCCCCCTTTTCCTAGTTTTTCTAGGGAGAGCAGCAAGAGAAAGAAAGGAGCGAACGAAATTCCTGAATGGATAGGAGATGCTACGTCAGCGGTCCTGAGACCCATCCACCACTGCACGAGAAGAGCAAGGAGAGACCCTGCATCGCGGCGGCGGCGGCGAGCGGTCTTTCCTCCTCGCAGAGGTAGGTAAGCGGGGACAGGGGTCCAGAGAGAGACCTAGCCCCGGCGGGCATCGAGGCTGAGGCTGGGGAGTGATGCCCCAGAAAACGAGTCAAGGCTTCCGACCGAACCTAGCCTTCCTCCTGACTAATGGAGGCTGGCACCACAGAAAGGAAAGCCGGGAGAGATTTAGGGGGAGGTGTCCATGAAAAGGAGGCAGGCGACGAGGAGGCGTGTGTCGAATTGGCCTCCTGCCCGCAGGGTTTCACTCTCGCTTCCCTTCCCGGGCGTCCAGGGCATCCATCCGGGAGCTGGAAGCCAGGGCTCTGCCCCGGGCTGGAGGCCCCGATCCCTCTTCCTACCCAGCCCCTGCCTGCCCAGAGCTGCAGCAAATTAGTCAATGAGATTGGGGGTGGGAGTGTGGGGAGGGTCACAGTGCTACTGATCCTATTAATCCGCCCCTCCTTCCCTCTCCCAGACCTAACCAACGGTCTGAAGGAAGCAGAGGGAGGCTGGAAGGGGAGTGGGGAGGACACCGACCCAGGGAGAAATGGCTCTGTATCATACTCCCGGGCTTCTCCCCTGTTCTGCCTTGTTTCTCTCTGTCCCAGAGACTGAACAAGACTTTAGGGCGAGAGAAAAGGTGCAATGTTTCTAGGAAGGTGGAAGCCAAAATTGGGAAAAAAAGGACCTAAAACCGTTTTACAGAATTTGGATTAATCTCATTAGTGAGGGGCAGATTTGGGGCTGAGGATCGCTGGTTCAGCTTTCTTTACGTTTACCCTAACGGGCTGTTCCGTCTTAGAGTGGATTTTGGTTGTTTTTTTTGTTTTTTTGTTTTTTTGTTTTTTTTAAAGAGGATCAGGATGCGAGGAAGAGGCACTCAGTCTCCTGCCTAAATCCCTACCTACATAGTCTGGAATTATGTGGGACAGTAGAGATTGGAACAGAAAAGACCAATCCTGGTGACCCAGAGGCTAGGCTCCCAGGAGACGCTGAGGCTGTAAGCTGCCGTACATGTGTGCGTGTGGGCTGGCTTCCTACAGTGGCCCTGGCCACGGTGAGCCCGGAGTGTCTGGGCAGCAATGGGCAAAGAGAGGGACCCTTAAGCTCTCTTTGAATCAGGTCAAAGGAGGAGGCTCCCACCTGCCCTAGCACCTGTCTTCTCAAAGGTCAGGAGACAGGGGAGGAGGGATTTTTTTTTCTAACAGTTTTAGACTGAGACCTTCCCCCTCAATGAATATGTGTCGCTGAGCTGGGTCAGTTGAGTGGGGAGGAGGGGGCGGGTGAGGAAGAGGTGTGCAGGACAGTCCTAGAAAGCCAGCTTGGGTGATAGGTTAATTCCTACTTCCCAGAGCCCTTTTTCCTCTCCCGGAATTTTCTGCATTTATAGGTTTCTCTATGGCTTAAAAAAAGAAAAAGAAAAAAAGAATTAGTATGCAATTGCATCTGAGTGTTTTTAGGAGTTAACTATGCTGTTCCCCAAACCCTAATTTAACCTGAATGGAAAGAACTAGAAAAATACTATGAAATGTGTATGGAGCCCCACACTGATCATTAAATAATAAGCCTTGCTTTGTATGCGTGCCTTTTGTGTACATGAAATGAAGAAAACTGACATTCATGGCATGTCTTTTTGGATCCTGAGACACGTAAGGATTTGAAGACAGAGATGGGCAGGGAAAGGAATGGAGATAATTTGATTGCAAAGATCTTGTTTCATCATTTTTTTTTAAATATAAGATATTGAACCTTTTTGATCCCCTTGCCTCAGTTTATTGAATTCCGGGATTACAGGTGTGTACCGCTATGCCTAGCTATGATGGAAAATATCTTTAATGCACACAGCACTCAACTCAGTTTACAGGGTAGACAGGAATATAGCCCTAGTTCAGGTCCTTCATTCCACCTACATACTGTGATAGCCCAAGAAATCTGTGAGGAGAGGGTGGTGGGTTTAGGTCTCTGTGAGAGAGCTCCTCCAGGTGGGCTCACCTCAGGCACTGGGCCTGAAGGTTTGGGGTGGAGATGTGGAAGGGTGGTGGTGAGGTCAAGGCAGTGAGGTCAGAGTCACCCTGCAGCACGGAGCTGAGAGACCAATCTTTTGTTGATCTAGCCGTGCAGCCTTGAGCCTTGAGGATTGAACTGGGGAGCAAAGGGGAGAAACTGGGGAGACTGCTGATGGTGGGGAAGAGGAGGAAACTTTAACCTCTATTTCTTCCCTCAACAGGAGCAGCGGTCCAGAAGCAGCCTCCTTGTTTGTTTTTGTTCGGATGTCATCAGAGGTGGCCCACATCTTTGGCTTTGGGGTATTTATTTCCTTTTTTTGCTTTGATGGTGGTGTGGGCAGGGAAGGGAAAAAGAAAGCTAATCCTGTTCTCTCCCAGTTCTCCATGCTGTTCATCTTCTCTTCTAGTCCCCAGCCTTTGATTTTTGTCTATTTTGTAGTAAGACCTGCATTGTCAAAGCTAAGAAACAATGCAACAACATAGCCTGGGACAAAAGACCACTTTGTGTCTGGTCCTTTGCAGAGAGGGAACCCCTCCCTCTTCTTTCACAGCTTCCTCAGGGAAGAGATGGAGGGCCTTTGACTCTGAGGGAAGTGGTTGGTTTGAAATGGGGCGACAGGTGAGCTAGGAAAGGAGTGCTCTTAGGTAGCTGGGTGGGTAGGTGTGCTGGGCCATCCGCCTTCACCCACTGGGCGGTGACACTGCTAGGCTTGTCTGAATTTATGGGGTGAGTGTGCATGCCCATGCTTGAGTGTGGGCGTGCACAGCTTTACACACGCATGCTTCTGACCATAGAAAGTCTTACGGAAAGAGCCTGTGTGGATGAAGAAGCTGACCCCTGCCATCTGCCACTGCGTCTGCTTCCCTGATACTGTAGCACTAGAGCGATAGGTAAGTGAGTCGGTGGGGTTCATGTCTGGGGGAGGATCAGGAGAGGCTGGAAAGGCAGTTTTCCACAGGCTGGGAATGCTTCCACTCTTCTGAGGGGGAAGGGTGTGTCCTCAGTGGTGGCCTCCTCTAGGTCTAGTCTCCAGGCACCCTAACCTCATCTGTGCACATGGCAGACTTAAAAAAAACTACCATGTAACTGCTAATTGTTAGTTTTATTTGTTACAATACTATAGACATTGCAAACATTCAATAACAGAATACTGTTTAATAGTGGCCATAATAATTAGTTTCTGTCTCAGAGATAAGTACACCCTCAGATGAAACTCTTGCATGTATCTTTAAAGCAAATTCACATTACAAAAAAGGAAAAACTATGTTTTTATTTTGCTCTCCAAGTATAGATCCCTTTTGCACTACCTGGCTATTAAACAAAAAAAAAAAGTGCTTGACTTACTGCCAAAGTATACACAGGGACTAGAAAGGCTACATCCAGACAGAATAACTGAGCCATTTTTCTCTTCCTGTGGGCCCTTCAGACACATAGACAATAGAGGGGCAGCTGTATGGATAAGGGACACTGGCTTCAGTTGTGGCTGTGGCTCACTGCTTGGGTGCTTGCTTAGTATGTATTGAGTCCTGGGTTTGACCCCAGGGACCCCAAAGAATGAAGGTTTCTGGGACACTCACAGACTCTTATTAGAACAACAAGGAGTTGAGATGTTCTCCCAAGCCTTCACAGGGAGGTCCACAGGCCATCAGAGACTAAGCTGCTTTGTGTTGAAGGAAACAGAGCGGGCTCTGCTCCAGCTGACGGTCCTCCAGGCTTGCTGCGTCAGGGGGTTAGATGGCTCCTCTGACACAAGTATGTCTCTCAGATATTCTCTGTGAACCTTGCTCTTTTTTTCTTTGTGAACAAAGATAGGTCAAAAAAACCTCCTTGTTTTTGAGGGCCACTTTTGAATGAGGTGTTTTTTTTTTTTTTTTTTTTTTTTTTTTAAACTGGAAGAACATGACTTATACACTTATTTCAGTTAAAAGGAGCAGAAGGCCTCTGCTTCTCTCCAAGCGTAGTTAGGTCCTCTTTGCACTGGCCTGAAAAGAAGCAGTAGGATGCTGGCTTGTCCTGTTAACTCAGACAAAAATTGCTTCCTTGGGATCTGGACAGAGATGGGCATTCTATGCGCAGTGGGCGAGAACAGCCTAGACTAGCTTCATGTCCTTTTGTGGGATACCTTTTCCTTAATTTGGATGCTGTTAACTGAACTGCCCTTAAAAAGCTCAATGCCATAATAAGAGGTGGCAGGACTTGATTCTGTATCTGCTGTGTGGGACACTTTGAGGACACAGCTAAGTGTGCTCGATTCTTCCTTAAGGTTAATGCTGAGAAAGGCCAGTTGAGTCTGAATTTGGCCGTTAGGAGATATGGGGAGTGTAAGATAGGGCAAGGAAACCTTTGCATGCTCCACAACAAAAACATAGCAGTGCCTGGGAGGAAGAGCTAGACTGCTCTAGTTGTCCCTTACCTTATGGCCTGCAGGACACCCCGGCAGGAGGCCGAGCCCTGCAGAAGGCAGGAAATGGTGAAAATCGGTGAGGAGGAAAGGGAACATTTTAGCTAGCACACAAGGCTCTCTCCTGGGGAATTGGCCCCAACCCCCCAAACTTTTCAGAAGGAGGGGTGAAGAGGACAGAAGGGTGCTTCCGGGGCTTTTAAGCGGTTTTGTGGGTAGAGCAAACCAATGTTCTTGGGGCGCTTGGCCAGCATGTGTGGAGAAGTGTGCATCTGCTGTGTCATGTCGGCCGGCATCCTGTGAAAGAGTGTAAGGTGGCATGTGGAGAAATGTTCAAGGGATCGTGGGCATGGTGGAGAAACAGGAGGGGTCTCCTGATGGGGATGGAGTTAGGGACTGCAGCAGGCCCAGGGGGAGCGCTGCCTAGAGAGTGTTTTTTTTTTTTTTCTGCAAGTGTTCCAGAGCTCCAGGAGCCCCCAAATCTCCAGGCACCTGATCTGAGCTGTAAGGGCATGAGAGGGGGCTGGAGGAAACCTTGTAGGGGTTGCCTTGTTCTCTGCCTCTGTCCATCCATCCTCACCAACCGCTCACTGAACCCCTAGTTCTGGTAGAGCAAAGCATTCAAGCTGTCAAAGATTCTAGAACATCTCTCTCTTAGCTGGGCTTGGTGGGACAGGCTTGTAATCTCAGCCCTTCGGAGGCTGAGGCAAGATTATCAAAATTCAAAGCTGATCTGGGCTAAAGAAAGTTCAAGGCTGGCCTGAGCAACTTAGCGAGACTCTGTCACAGAATAAAAAGTGAAAGAGGACTTGGAAGGCGAGGTGGTAGAGGAGCTCTGGCCTATAGGAAGCCCTGAGCTTGACCCTCAGTGCTTAATTAATTAGCCTCTCTCTTGGAAAAGAGCCTTAAGAGCCAGAGAGGTTTGGTAAAAAACCTGGATAAGTCTGGTCCTGAGAATGCCCTGCAACACGGAGGTCCGGACATGTGCTTCAGCCTGCTGGCACTGTTCTGACAGGGAAACAGTCTGTGGGTTTTCTCTCATCTCAGACCGGCTCCACCCACAGCCATGCTGCCAGCATTAATGGCAACGAACATTCAGACATCCTCCTGTTTGGGGGAGAAGCAGTAAGCCATCACCTTCCATCTAAGCAAACAACACACAGGTCTGGCTTTGTTTTGGGCCTTGCAGATGGAAAAATCCCAATGGCTAAAATGATGAACCCCCAGTGGACTGCTGGTGATCTAGCGTGTACAGGCCCTGTGTACAGGAGCTGGCTGGTTTAACTTGAGTCGCAGGATTTAGGTATCTGAGCCAGTTTTCTAGAAGGGACCTCGCAGAGGGTGAGTAGGAAGAAGGAGGTGGCTCGCTGGCACACACCGCAGCTCTTGGGGGTGGGGAGCAGGCTTGAGAACTTTGCCCTAACCAGAACCCAGATCTTGCCCAACAGCAACTGGCTGCTACCCAGCGCTTTTCTGCTTCTGCTTCTTCGCAGAGAGAAGGACCTTCTGGTTGGACTAGATTGGGAGCCGGGTGGAGAAAGTTGAGAATGGGGCCTGAGCTTTGCTGGAGAGTTACCTCCCCGCTGGAAGGCAGCTCTAGAGCCGGCACAGTGGTGCGTAGACCCCGGAGGAACATGGGCAGAGAGAGAGACCTATTCAAGGCCTCCCTGGGCTGGATTCTGAGTCTCAAAAGCGGCGGGGATTCTCAGCTGTGAACCCTTCCTCACCTGGAAACTTGATGCTACAAACGGGTTCAAGAAACACTCTCCTAGAAGGCAGAGAAGAAGGTAGTCTTTGCTTGCCCATTGTCTCCTCGCGGGGGTCTCAAACTGCAGAACCCTTCCTTCCCTGTTCCGAAAGACCTTGAACAAAAGAGATCCCTGTCTCTCTGAAATATTAGGATCACAGTTTAGGAGGGATTAGAACTCAAAAAGACCCTCCTGACGGGAGGGGCCAGGGACCGATAGATATCCAATCCATAGCCCTGCCTCAACCTCCCCAGTGCAGAGAGAACAGATCATTTTTCTTTGAGGGAATTTTGCCGGATCCGGATCCTATCTTCGCGCCCTGGTCCAGGCGCAGCCTGCCTTAGCGTAGGGCCCAAGCGGAGAACATAGGCGCTACAAGAGCGAGGGTGGCCATCGGACCCGCAGATGGCAGTGCCCACAGACGTGGCAGGCGGGCAGGGGCGAGGCCGCGAAAAGCCGAGCCCCCCAACGAAGACGCCGGCTCCCCCACCCTAGCCCACCCTCCGGGGGGAGGGGCACCCCAACCGAGAGCCCTGAACGGGCCTGGGGAGGGAAAAGGCGGGCATGGGGGCTGGGGGGGACGAGCAGTGACGTCAGGCCCGAGGCAGCCAATCAGGGGCCGGCCTGGGGCCAGCGTGCGAAGGGATGAATGAAAAGTCCGGCGCGGAGAGCGCCCCCGCCAGAGCAGCGGCCGAGGCCGAGGAGGGAGCCGGGGCCCGAGGGCCGCCACCGGTAAGCCTGACCCGGCCCCCCCGG
>NW_026596069.1:25416744-25439783 GCF_907164565.1 Psammomys obesus
CTGCCCTCGGGGGGTGTGGGGCCGCCCTGCACCCCGCCGCCGGCCTCGCCGGGGTCCCCGCTCCGGAGCCCCGCGCCCGCGCCCTGCGCCCCGGGGCTCTGCGAGCCGCGCCCACGCCGAGCCCCGACCCGGCCCCGGCCCCCGAGCGGCCCGGAGGGCCCGGGTCCCCGCCGCCCGTCCGGGCAGGACCCCGCTCGCGCGCCGCCGGGGAGGGCGTGGGAGGTGGGCGGTCCGGCCCGGAGGCCCGAACCCGGCACCGCGGGCGCGCGCGCTCCTCGCCTCTCCGGGGTCTCGTCGTGGCCGGGCCTGGCACCCAGGACCCTGTCCCTTCGCCTCCACGCCGCGCGTGTCCCCCCACCCGCCGTCGAGCGAGTCGAGGCTGCGGAGGTCCAGGCGGCGGCCGGGAGGCTGCGTGGAAGAGGCGGCGGCCAGGAGGCGGGGTTGGTTGTTATCTTTGGTTATCTAGCTGTATGAGTGGTGTGGAGTCTTCATAAAGCTAGATAACCGAAAGTAAAAATAACCCCATACACTGCGCAGCGGGCCCGGGACGCCGGGGGCGGGGGGCCGGGGGGCGGGGGCCGCGCCGGGCCGACCCTCGGGGGCCGGGTCGTCGCCCTCGAGGAGGCTTGGCCAGCCGGAGCCGCCGGGCGGGGAGAAGGGCAGCAGCCGCCGTCTGGGCCCCCGCGGGCCTAGGCGGGGTGGGGCGCTCGGGGGACGGGAGGGTCGAGGGGCCCTGGCAGCACCCCCCCCCGGCCTCGCCTCCGGGGCGGCGGCTGGCGAGGGCAGCTTCTGGCGGGGTCCGGGCTCTCTCCGGGGAGCGGCTGTCCGCCCCGCGGGGCTCCCTGGGGCAGCTCGGCTCCGGGGGCCAAGGCTGTCAGTCGGGGACGGGTCTGGGAGTGCAGGAGGCTTAAAAAATACAGCCAGCCAGTTTACAGGGGGCGGCGGCGACGCAGAGGCCAACACTCGAGGGCGCGGCCCCGGGTGGCCCACAGGGGTTCGGGGACGGGGTGGGGGGGGGCAGGTTTTTCGCTCTCACTGCGCACCTTCAGGACCCCAGGGAAGTCTGACAGGGCTCCCAGGCGGCTTTGTCGTTAATGGCCAAAGGGGTAGAGTCGGGGTCCGTAGGGCACCCCACCTTCCAGTCCGACCCTCGCTCTTGGAAACCGTGTCCCAAAGGAATAAATGGCCTCAAGGAGCTCCGAGGAGCTCAAACACAAAGGAATGTGTAGCTGTGCTGCCCAGGGAAAGCAAAGAATTAGAGAGATTAATTGGGGCTCCCGTAAAAAGAATCTGTTTGTCTGGACTGACCTAAATATTTTAGTAAAAGAAGGTTTCTACAGCCGAGAAGACAGGCAGGGCTAGGAATTCCCTTCTGCGTTCACATGGCCCTGATCCCACCTGAAGACAGGCTGTCAGGACCAACAAGAGGCGGAAAACCTGGGCAAAAATGTCGTTGCACAGACCCCAGTGTCTTTTGTAAATTAAGAATTTCCTCCCAGGACCTGATTTTATAGCTAGAAGATAATGATTTAATTGTGTGTTATTTGGGGAAATATTGGAGAATCCAAGTTCAAAATTTGGGGCGTCGAAAACCTGTCCCCTGGTGTCTCCTTTAGGTCTGGGGAGGGAGCGACTAGCGGCCTCAGTTGGTTTCAGAAGGTTGAAGTTTTGTTTTGTTTGTTGGGGGAGGAGAATGGAGCCTGAATTGAGGAGAAAAGGAGCTAGGTCTAGGCTGGGACTTAGTCTCCAGCGCCATAGGCCTTGTTTCTTTTCGCATCGTCTAACACTGCCAGGGAAATGCTGTTACCCCGTGTAACAGAGCAAGCGAGTAGCTGGTGTTATTAGATGGCTTAACACCCAAAGCTTTTCGATCGACTCCATCTTGGAGAAAGTGATACCTCCACCGCCAAGGAAGCCAACAGACTTGAGGAAGAGGGAAGGGAGAGAAAAGAGAAGGCTCAGTGTTACCACGGACTTGCACAGGCAGAGGAGAAGCACCACTAAAATAAGCTTCCTGATACAGTACCATTTTTAATGTTTTCATGTATGGTATAAATTTCAGGGCAGCCAGAGTGACACAGTACTCCATCACGACACAGGTTTATAATCTCAGTGGGAAGTAGAGGAGCGAAGACCAGGAATTCAAGGTCATCATTGTCTACACAGCAAGTTCCTGGCCAGCCTAGAGCCTCCCTACACACACACACACACACACACACACACACCCTTCAAACAGCTCATCTCCAGGAGACTTAGAGACTCAGCTGCTAACCATAATGGTTTTATATTATTGTTGTCTCTGTGAACACTTTGGACCAGAGAACAGAAGGCTTTAGGGAAAGGAGGAATAAGGCGAGGGGAATTGGGCTGCTGAGGGGTTGTGTCTCCTTTAGGTGCACACTGTGGCTGTGTGGGTGGGGTGCTCAGCAGGGCAGCAGGTGCTATTTGTGAAGTGCCTGTGTGTGATGAGGAGAGTAGGAAAACACCCGTGTATGTCTTGGTCTGAGGTTTCCTGGTGAGCTAGGGAACTCATTGGGATGATGGGGAGCTAGGATGTAGGCAGGTAAAAGCAGAGAAGAGCTGGCCTTTACTAAATACAGCATCACAGTGACAGCAGTGGTCTCCTCCTCCACTCCTTTGTTTTATTGCTTTATTTTTTATATTTATTTTGTGTCTATGGTAATGCAAATATTTGTAGGTCAGAGGACAATTTGTGGGAGTCAGTTCTCTCCTTCGACCTTGGGGATTGAGGGGGATGGAAATCAAGTATTGGTTTGGTGGTGACCATCTACCCACTGAGATATCTCGCTGGATCTCTCTCTCTCCCTCTCTCTCTTCCTCTCTTGTTTTTGAGAAGGAGTGTAGCCCAGGCTTATGTGGAGCACATGGCAATCCTCCTGCCTCAGCTTCCCAAATGCTGAAATTAATTACAGGCCTGAGCCACCATGCCTGGCTCACCACTCCCTCCCCTCTTTATATCACATAGCGCCCTCCTTTCCCAATTAAGCTGTGGAAGAGAACTGCTTTGGTAGGCGTTCACATTTTACAAGCTACCCAACTGAGAAACCTCCTCAGTTTGAGAACTGCCATTTGTATTCTTTAAGGTTTGCTATAGCCTCTAGATTTACTGGAAACCAAATTTGTGGCTGGTTTATTTTCTTTAAAATTAAAAAAAAAAAAGTGTGTGTGTATGTAGGTGTGTGTGTGTATGTGTTTTGCCTGCCTATGTGCTATGCACCATGTGTAATGCCCTATAAGGCAAGAAGAGGGTGCTGGGTCCCCTGAGACTGGGGTTACAGATGTTTGTGAGCTGTCTCGTGGGTGTTGGGAATTGAAAACTGGGTCCTCTGGAAGTACAGCTATCGTTCTTAACCACTGAGCATCTCTCCTGCCACACAGCTAGTTCCATGACCCATTTTTCTCCAAGCCTTTGCTTTCTGTCCTTTTGTGGAGCTCTTGGAGTCCGAGCCGCTGAAGGCAACTACCTTGTAAATAGCTGGCTCAAGTTTTATATTATCACCCAAGACAACCCAGAAACAAAACAAAACAACAACAACAAAAACCCCCCACCCCTTCGAGGAATCTAAGTCAGGCATGGTGGGGTGGTCCATGCCTTTAATCCCAGCACTTTCAAGGCGAAGGCAGGAGTTTGAGGCCAGCCTGGTCTACATAGTGAGTTTCAGGACAGCCAGAGCTACATAGTGAGACCCTGTCTCAAAAATACTACTACTAATAAAAAGCCAGGTGTGGTGGTGCACGCCTTTAATTGCAGCACTCAGGAAGACAGAGCAGGAAGATCTCTGAGCTTGAGGCCAGCCTGGTCTACAAAGTAAATCCAGGACAGCCAGGGCTCCTCAGAGAACCCCTGTTTCAATAATAATAATAATAATGAAGTGAAACTTTGTTCGTTTCTCCGGCATGCCACCCACACACTACATTCGAGTTTCCCAGGTTGTTGCGTGTGGCAAAGGATTTCCTCTACACACCACGTGGTGACACTTCCTGCAGAGGACTGAAGCTGTAGCTTGGAAAGATCTCTTTGGGATGTTTGTGACCAAGGAACCTTTAACAGGAGGGCCAAGGAGGGTACTCTTGGGCAGCCTGTCAGGTGAAGAGCTGGGGTCTGCGTGCTACTATTCTTAATTACCCCCACCCGTTCCTCTCTTTGTCAGATTTTTGAGGAACAGTTTCATTTTCAGCCCAGATTGGCCTAGAACCCTCAAGGTTTCCAGGCCTCCAGCTGATGTGACCCTCCTGCCTCAGCCTTCCAGTGCTTGGATGACTGGCATGCCTGGTTTTTCCTCTTCTAAGAGCACGTGTGCCTGGTAAACTGACCTACACATATCATAAGTTAGAGTTACAACCCTCTGCCATGAAATGTCTAGATTCTAGGGTTTCTACAAGCAAGAGCTGGTCTTAGTGGGTTCTGCCTATAATCCCAATACTCAGGAGGCTGAGGCAGAAGAATCCAGAATTTCAAGGCCAGTCTGTTCACACTGAGACCTTGACTAAGAAAATAATTTTTAAAAGACCCCACAATATAGGAGATGGGTTATTGTATCAATAGGCAAGATGAGCCAACTCCCCTAGGAGATAAGTGAGTTTAGGTTAATGGTGGTTTCAAGTCACCGCAGGGAAGGGAGACAAAACGTGAAAATGTTTTGGGCTTTTGAGGAGAATGGGGAACAGAGTTGTGGAAGGAAGGGTGGGTGGGTGTGCTTTCATCAAGGACAGAGGTGAGAAAAAGGGAGGTTCCTTGCCACCCAGACTCTGCCAAAGCTGGAGGGACACCCCCTCCTCCTGCCCTAATCCCCCATTAAGGCAGCTCTGAGCTTGTTATGACAGCGGCTGAAGGGGGCTGAATTGCTGTTTGCCGTGTCTACTAATTGGACTGAAGGGCTGGAGTCTGGACGCTGAAAGGGACCATTGTTGCTGTTTACCTTGTACAGCTGCCTCCCTGGGACCCTCGATTCAGGACAGGAGCATGCCCTCAGGTGGTGGCACCCATTCCCCGTGTCTGCGTGAGGACAGCCTGTGGAGGCACTGCTCACCCTATTGCCTTGTGTGATGTGAGTTTCCGCAGCACCAGGGAGACAAGCCTGACGCCTACTGGGCCTCTCTTCCCTTCTCTAAGGGTGCCCCTTCCTCCGCGGCTCTGGCAACCTTTTCTTCACCCCCACCTTCTGGGGACAGCGCTTCTAAGCTTGGTTACACATCGCAACCCCCCTCCATCACCCAATAGATGTTTGGGCTTGGCTCAGCTCCAAAACAGACAGAATGAAGCCTCGGAGTCTGCACCTCGGGGAATACAGCCTCATTTCTGGGCAGAGGTTACACACTCACCTTCTTCCCCTTCCCGAGCCCCTGCTATGTCTAGAACATCCTTGTTCATCTTTATTACTAAATCACTTGTGGAGGCCTCAGTATTTAGAGTAGAATTTAAAGATATGTTTTTCACCTCACCCCTGCTCTTCCCCTAGGCTGAAATCACTGGCCCAGGCTTACATTCGACTGTGGACTTTCCGAAAAGATCCAGAGCAGAGCTGAGCTAGTATGGGGCTCTCGAAGGCTCAGGATGATGGGGTGGGAAGTTCAGGACTCGTTGACTCCAGCACAGGGAGACTTCCTTCAGAACTGCCTTTTCTCTTTCCTTGCTGAATCCAAACGCTTCTGCTTCTCTTTCCTTCAGCTTCAACCCCGGGGCGGGTGGGTGTGCCACCCTCCCGCCCTCTCTTGCCCCGCGGACAAGGACTCGAGGAGCAGTGACGTCCAGCACCACGGACAGTTCCCAGCGGTAAGTGAGCCGGCCATCCCGTTAGGAGCAGAGAGGGGCTCTGTCCGCACCCCCACCGCTCCTGTCCGCACCCCCACCGCTCCCGCGCCGTCCACCGCTACATCCTGGATCTGAGGGGTCTCAGGAAGCAGGCTGAGGGATGAGGCCTGGTTGCCTCGGGAACACTGGGCTTGAGCTTGGTGAGGACACTGGATGGGAGCGGTGGTAGGAAGGCCGAAAGTCAGAGGTCAGGAAGGACCCTGTGTGAGTCATGTAAGACGTAGAATGCACAGATCAGCTAAAGCTAAGACAAGCTTCTGTCATGATGTATAATCCAGGGAGAGGACGAGGTGTGACTCCGGCCAGCCACGGAGGCCTGAAGGCTCAGGCTCCTGAATCTAGCCTGGCCTCTCCTGCATCTGATCCCCCTTTAGGAATCTCCTTCCCAGTTCTGGCAGGAGTTTCACAAGGGACGCTGCACTCAGAAGGACAGGATGCATGTCTGGGAATGTGAAGTATCCATGAGAACCAGGAAGAGGTGGAACTGACTGTTCTCACAGTCTGAAAAGGCTTTGAAGGAAAAGCCCTGCAGAAGGCATGGGGAATGGCTTACCTAGCAGAAAAGGCAAGGGAGCCACCATCTGCCAGGGTAGAGAGGCCAGAGGATGCGGATGGCCCCAGGAGGCTCCGGAGGCCAGCAGGAGTCATGCAAACTGGAACGGGGCCTGGGAAAGGCCCTTCTGTGTGCCCATGCTTGCTCCCCCAACACCGTGAGCCTAGAAACAAAGGAACCATTCTCTCATATTTGATGCTGCCATCTCCGGCTGGCAGTGCCAGGTGGCAGGGGCATCAGGGGGTGTCAATCCATTATCTACCCCCCAGCCCCTAAGTCCTCTGGGGCTGAATGTTGGGAAGGTGGGTGTTATAGGCTATGTTGCCATGGTAACCACCCCAACCCCAAAGCACACAAAAAGAGAGCTCTCACCCCCACCTCTAGGAGAAACCTGGGATTGCCTGGGACTCTTCCCTTGAGAATCCTTCTCTCTAACACACAGTCATGCCATGCTTATGCGTGCACCAGCCTCAGCACCCAGAACCAAAGGCCCATAGGGCAGTGAGGCTGGTACAGCCTGTATCCCAGGCTAAGATGTACAGTGGGCACCTATCTCTTCTACTTAACCCCTCTCTTCTCAAGCTCTCCTCTTCTTTGACTGTAGCCAGAGCCATCCTAGGACTCACCAACTTTAGCAATGGGCTGTGTTGGAGCCTTGGGCTTCTGCACTTTCCCAGAAATAAGGGACACCTGCTACCTTTAGCAAACCTCCAGGCTGTGGGAACCAAAAGGAGGAGGGAGTCGTTCCTGACACCCTCCATCTGTACCCTCACCATTACTCATTAGGCATTCTGCCCCCTCCTTCCGCTCGTTAAGCCTTATTTGCATATATTTGCATAATACAGTTCATTTGCATTGCAGGAGGCTCATGGTAGAAGCCAGGAAAAAAAGAAGGGGGGGTTGGAGAAGAGAAAAGGGAGAGATTTTGTTTTCATCAAAGTGTGTGGGGGAGCTGGGGGAGAGGTGACAGGAAGAGGGTAGAAATAAAACTCATACTACTTTCTTTCTTCCCTTTGGCCCTCCCTCCCCTAGTTGGACTCTAATGCCAAAGAGAGATGCCAAGGGGCTGCCTTTTCTGTCCTTTTTTTTTTTTTTTTTGTCTTGCTTCCTCCAGCCTTGGCTCTTCAGTTGGGGCCCCCCACCTTGTTGGAACTGGGCTTCAGAAAGAAAGCCGGGTAGGATGTGAAGCTGTGGGAATGGAAACATAGGAAGAGGGAAGCCGCCATCTTAGGTAGGTAGTGTTTATAAAATGGCTGCCTCTGAGCAATGTGGGCTGAGAGCCAGCCTGGTGGTGGACATGAAGGAGAATGACACCATAGGGAAGGATTTACTGGCTGACCAAGAATAGACCTGAATATTACTATCAATGAAATTAAAAAGGGAGATAAAGAGGAGGGGAGAGAGGTAGGGAGTACCCAGAAGAGCTATGGGGTTCAGCATCTAAACAGGATGGTAGAGAAGCCTCATCCCTGGGAACATATCCCAGAGGACTCAAGACTGTGGGTAATGTCTGTTGGAGAAACAGGACTGGAAAGACCAGCAGGAGAGGGACAGGGTGAGGTATGGCAGGCAGGATCATTGCCAGCGGCTTTCAGGCTGTAGAAAGCCACTGTATACTAGCAGCACATTCTTCAGCCCAGCTGGCCACTGCTGTCTTCACGACTCTTGTGAAACTGTGCTTTCTCTAAGGCTATTCAACTCTCAGCTGGGCCAGCAGCCTTCCTTGCCCTCTGTGGATAACTTCATGCCGATTTGATCTTCCCAACCTCTGCATTGTCCTTGCTTCTTGTGTTATAGCTTAAATAACTTGTTCCTGGCTTTATTCACTCAGTCCTCTGGGTCAGCCAGCTCCAGAAGTGTCAGCATCTTGATGTCTCCCTCTGAGTCACTTCTGTCACTTTACCCATCCACTGAAGGTAGAAACTCTCACTCATTTATTCTTTCTCTCTCTTCTTTCTTTCTTTTCTTTTCTTTTCTTTCTTTCTTTCTTTCTTTCTTTCTTTCTTTCTTTCTTTCTTTCTTTCTTTCTTTCTTGTTGGTTAGTTGTTTTGTTTCAAAACAAGTTTCTCTGTGTAGCCCTGGCTGTCCTAGAATGCACTCCATATACAAGCTGGCCTTGAACTCAGAGATCCGCCTGCCTCTGCCTCCCAAGTGCTGGGATGTAAAGGTGTCATACCACGTCCACCGCCCATCTCACTCGTCTCCTTAGATTTGGTCTATTCAAAACTGTAGAATTAGTGAAGCAGTTGTGACACACAACTGTACAACAGCACTCAGGAGGCAGAGGCAGGTGGATCTCTATGAGTTTGAGGCCAGCCTGGTCTACAAAGCGAATTCCAGGACAGCCAGGGCTACACAGAGAAACCCTGTCTCAAAAAAACAAAACCAAAACCAACAACAAAAACCCACAGAATTATACCTTATCCAGTGTCCTGTCATTGTCTCCCAGGTCAGAGCCTGGAGCCTGAGAGAGTCCCGTGCCCACACCGTGCTGCCGAGCACTGGGAAGGTGCCTGTTCCTTTAGCCTTCTAGCCTCTGGGGTGACAGAGCTCAGGAGGGTCCTTCTTAGGGAGCTGAGATGCTCACTGGTGTGAGTTATACACACACTCTTGTTTTCTTTCCTCTAAGCTTGTAGGCCCTCAGGCTCAATTTTTTAATGTTTCGTTTTTTGGATTTATTTTAGTATGCGTGTGTGTGTGTGTGTGTGTGTGTGTGTGTGTGTGCGCGCACGTGTGTGAATGGCTTCATGTATGTACGTGGACCATATGCATGCCTGGTGCCCATGGAAATAGAAGGAAAAAGAATCCTCTAGAACAGGAATTACAGATTGTTGTGAGCTGGCATGTGGATGCTGGGAACTGGCCCCTGGTCCTCTGCAGTGCTCTTAATCTCTGAGCCCTCTCTCCAGCTCAGGTTCAAATCTTGAGCACTGTCTTGACTCGTCTTGTGTCCAAATTAGTCTCACCAAACCCTGCCATTCCCTCCTGTGCCAACTAGTGTTCAGGCTTTTCTTTCCGATGTGCCTCCATGTTGGCTCCTGGTAGGTTCTTTGAATGCCTAATTTATAATAGGTATAGCTGCAGGAGGCTCCCAAGGCCCTGCAAAGGGGGTAGTCTAGTGGAAAAGCAGACACAACCCACCTCAAGCCAGTGGTTTCTCTGCAACAAGCCCAATAGCTTTCTGGAGGGCACTTTTCTTGGAGGAAAGCAGCAATACAAGGTACTCAAGACTTTGGATTGTGGGAAATATCAAGGAAGTAAGAAAGAGCATCATGCCTTTGGGGACATGCCTGTCCCTCAAAGGAAGTGGAGCCTTAGATGCTGAAACAGGGAAGCTGGCTTAATGGTGGGGGTTCAAGGAAGTTATCCGTGGGCTCTGAGATGCCAGGGCTTGGCACCCGGCCAGAAAGTGGTCCATAAAGTCTAAGAGGTTTACATGATGTACAACCTGCTGCTTTCTGAGCTCTCACATTAAAAACAAAGAGATTCAAGAAGTCAAGGACTGCAAGAGCAACAAGTGCTAGAGTGGAGACGTGGAGGCAGGAAGGGAGTTCCACCCAGAAACTGAGGATTTAGGTGGGTAATGAGAGTGGGGAGAGGGATTCAGGGCTTAGTCTGAAGGGATTCTGTGAGAGAAAGTGGGCTAGGGAGGAGAGGAAGTGCTGCTGGTCCCCAGATGCCAGGCTTTACACAAAGGCTTCTTTGTAAGTGGCCTTGGCAGCGGCTGTCAGGTGAGGGGACTTAGCTCCGTGGCCTTCAGTGCACTGGTATAGAGCTGGAGGCCGCCTCTGCCTTCCAGCAGGTCTTCCCATTCTTCTAGCTGTGCCTTCCTGAGCCTTCTAGCATCTCCTTTTCTGGCCCCCATGTGCCCTCCCAGGCTTTGGGCCTGGACCCAGGACTATCACAAGGGACTGTATGCTACACTGAGGACTATATTGGGAAGTTGGAAAAACAGCACTGACCAGAGGCAAGAAAGAGTGGGGGTTGGGGGGAGGCAGCTCACTGTCTCAACCACTCTTGTCTTCCTTGGCACCAGTTCTTTCCTGGCCTCACTCAGTGTTCCTTCCCACTTAATCGACAGTGGGGAGAAACCATCTCCCTCATCGTCAAGCCCTTGCTGCCTACCTGGCCTTTCTGATTGCTCTTTAGGTTAGGAACCCTTTAAACAGTGGAATGACTGCAGGCCAAGGGCTCAGTCTACAGGAAAGACAGCGAAAGACAGAGTCAGGCTTAGACTGACAGAGTAAGATTCTGCCCCCCTCACTTACTAGTTGGAGAGATGGGAAGGAGAGTTTTTAATGCCTTTTGCCTCTAATTTTTATAGCCCCTCATAGGGTAGTGTACAAATATCTATGTTCAGTGCTGAAAGCTGAGAGACACAGGAGAGGCAGTAGGTAGAACTGGAGGGACAGTCTCTTGGTAGCCTGGGCCTTGGGATGCCAGCCGGGGAGAGTGGACTTACTGTAGGTGCCTGACTAGTGACTAGAGCTGTCCAGGTCTCAGGTCTGCGGTCCTCGAGGGTAGTATTGTCCTGGTACTAGTGTTCTAGTCCACTAAGAGGCTCTCTCCCAGCCTGCCTACAGCTGACCCTGTCCTCGGCCCTCTCCTGGTTCTCCAGGGCAGCATAAACCAGGTGCTATGGAATCTCTATTCAGTGAAATGTCTGAGGAGGAGCTGCAAGCCCTCCGCACAGCCTTCCATCCTCTGATTCTCCGGCCCTTGGCACGGTCAGCAGTGAGCTGCTACTTTTGGATCTGTTGGGATCCCTGGGCCCATGGTCCAGGGAGACTCTGACTGGGGTTGGGGGTTAGGGTTGTCTTTTGTCTGACAGTTGTGCAAGCAAGTGTCAGGGGAGGAATGGCACTGGCATTAGCCCCCTACCAGCAGCACCAGGGCCCCAGGCCTGGAGGGCAGGACCAGGCTGAGGTGGACATATGGAAGAGAGCCTGAGCATGGTGGAGTTTCACCTGCTAGGGCTGCCTTCTGCTGGGCTGTCCATCTGGCACCAGCTGGCACACCAGCGCCACCCCCACAGCCAGCCAGACCCCTTCTGCTGTTGCTATGACAGTTGGCTGCCATCCTGTGCTCAGGGCACTGCCTCCTCTCTGAACTTCCCTATGAGGCTCCTGAAGGACAGGGAACAGCCCTTAAATTTTCTCACCAGAGCCACGCAGTGGTGGCCCACACCTTCAATCCCAGCACTCTGGAGGCAGAAGCAGGCAGATCTCGGTGAGTTTGAGGCCAGCCTGGTCTACAGAGCAAGTTCCAGGGCAGCCAGGGATACACAGAGAAACCCTGTGTTGAAAACAACAGCAAAACTTTTATATCAGTATCTGGTTTTGCACATGGCCAGGTGAGGCAGGCATGGAGCCTCACACCTGCAACCTTAGCACCTTCGAGGCTGGGCCAGGAGGATGGTAAGTTTGAGGCCAACCTGGTCTACAGAGGAAGTTTCCGGCCAGCCAGGGACACGGAGCGAGACCCTAGTCTCAAACAAAACCAGATTGGTTAATTCTCATGGCCAGGACTAGGGAGGCAGCTCAGTCGGTGGCATACTTGCCTGGCATGCCCAAGGCCCGGGTTCCACCCCGAGCACCACATAGACTGAATGCTGCCACACACTTGTAATTCCAGCACTCAGGAGGCTCAGGCAAACAATTGCTACAATTTTGAGGCCTGCCTCGGGGGGACATCCTGGGCTCTATGTAAGACTCTATCTCAAAGAAACAAGAAAATGGCACTTGCCAAAACAGGACACTAGGTCCAGCTCTGTGCTGTGCTTTATTCAGTGTGCCTAAAAACATTTAGTGAGGTAAAGTTCAAGAAATTCAGATCCTGTTTCTGGGTCGGGGCTATAGCTCAATGATAGGGTGCTGGCCAAGTATGCATTGGTCCACTCTCCAGCCCTGTGGGGTCGAGGGGGGGTTGAGGGAGGAGGGAGGAACAGATCCTGTTTCCTGCTCTTCTATAACAGACTTTTCCTCACTCTGATCAGGAAGCTTTCCCAACCATCTAGTCAAGATCTCTGCTGCTCTCACGCCAGCTCTTAGCTTGCCGTGGATGAGAGAGAGAGAGAGAGAGAGAGAGAGAGAGAGAGAGGAACTATCGCCCAGCTTTAATCATTTTAAAGCAATTCCTGTCCCTAGATGTTGGGAAATGGAAACTGAGACGCAGCTAGCTTGGTTTGAAGTTTAGATGCCCCTTAAAGACTTGGGCTTCGAGAGTGGTAAGCCGGCTCGGTGAGTATAGGTACTTGCCACTAACCCTGACAACCTAATTTGATATCCTTGACCCACATATGGAAGGAGAGAACTGACTACCAAAAGTTGTCCTCTGACCTCCACACGTTCACCGTGGTCTGCACACCGCCCCAAAAAAATGGAATAAGAGAATTTTAAAAAGACATAGGGCTTCTATTCAGTATCCCCAGAACTACCCTCCCTTGCTCCCTATCAGCACCCTAGAGGAGTCTACTCCAGAGGGACCATTCCCTAGGCTGGTTGGTAAGGCCTTAGGATTCCTGGGAAGGTCCCCGAGAGCTCCAGTTTCTTCTGTCACGAAAGAGAAGGTGAGGAATGGCTGCTTGGCTGGAAGAGAGCGCCGAGCTGGGCCAGCTGGTTGAGAAGCAGGTGGACCGGGAAAGGACCCTGCTGGGGGCGGGGGGTGGGGGGGCTGGGTGGGAGTGCTGGGTAATTTATGATATCATTGTTCCCGCCCCTCTTCCCAGCCCCCTGCCACTTTACTGTTGCTAGGAGATCCTGACTGTCTGTCATCTGGAGTGCTCCTCCCCAGCCAGGGTAGGCCCTGCTACTACATGACAGTCTCTCCTGTTCAGTCAGCTTAGGTGGGACCGCTGACACAGTGGGAGAGGAACAGGGGGATATGGAGGGAGCCAGGCAACACTGGCTTTGGAGGAGCACTCTGAGGGCCCGCAGGCGGCTCTGGGAACCAAAGCGGGAGGAGCCCAAGTTCACAGATGCAGTCCTTATCTGGGGGGGGGGGGGGGCTTTCAGCAGAGTGAGCAGAGGTGATGCAATTGCAGACCTCTCAGTCTAGTTCCTCCAGTCAAGGTCAAGGTTAAGGCCTGGCAAAGGTGGGGAAGGAGAAGCTGAGGAGAGCCTAGGCACAAGGTGACAATAATGGAGCTGGGTGGCGCCAGAGTGCAGCTGAGACCCCCTCCTCTTTTGGGAGTTCTCTTGTTAGAAGTTAAGGCTGGGTACCGGGTACAGGACTCTGGAGGCTAGAGGCTTTTCAAGCTGCGGGCCTTGCTGCTATGCACAGGTCTTGACCTGGCCAGTTGATCCGCGCTGGCTGAAACCCATGTGATCATGCCCCCCACTTCCACCTCTCCATCCCTGGACTCTAGGAGCAGTCAGAGGTTCCAGAGTCACACTGTGCTCCCCTGTGCTGATTCCCTGTGGGTCAGCCTCCCAGCACAGCACCTCGGGGCTAGCACTCAGAGAGCCAGACCCAACAGCACAGGAAGTCTCTGAGGGAAGCTCTCCCAGTTTCCAGGGGTTGAAGGAGGAGAAGAGGTTAGCCAGTTTCAGAATCAAATGTTCCCTAGCACACTTCTGCCTTCATAACCAACTTTGCTAGGCTCTAGACACAGATCTAAGCCTCATCCTGGACACCCTGCCCCTGTGTTCCGGGATGGCCTGTGGGGAGACGCTTAGACTTGGCTCCCTACCTGCTGCTGAAGGGAAAAAACACGTTTTCCAGACGACACACAGCTTTTCTTCTATCTACTCCTAACTAAGATCCCGTTCAAAGAGTACTTTTATTCATAAGTGTGTGTGAGCGTGTGTTATGAGTGTACATATGTATTTGAATGTGTACAGAGAGAGAGTCCTGTTGTGTAGTTCAGGCTGGCCTAGAACTCAGAGCAATACCCCTTTGCCTACCTTGTGCTGGGATAAGAGGCCTTTTCCCAATCTTGACAATTTCTCTTTGCAGACCAAAGAAAAGACCTGACCTCACCCTGTGCTCTTGCGAAAGGCAAAATGTGTTCCCAGATTGCCAATGGGCTTGTTCCCACAAGCAGAAGTGGACAGAGGCGGAGGTGTAGCCTAGCAGCTTTTTTCCAGAGCCATGGAGTGAAGACCTTGCTTGCCTGGTCACTGAGCAAACTGTCCAACCAGGCCCATCAATTCCCCTGCTGCCTGGGCCCCTGGATCTCCAATAAAGAGTGTTGTGGATGAAACAGCCGTCGTGCCCGTGGATGTGCTGAGCAGGGCCTGGGGGGTTCTGGGTTCTCCACGAGAGAGCAACCCTACAGAGTAGTACAGCCGCACCAGGCAGGGCTCCTTGAAGCCTACCTGCAGCGCTGGGAACAGTGTGCCTCTCCTCACCCTTTCATGAACTCTACCAGTTGTGGGGTTCTAGGACCATCACAGCCATATGCTTATCTCCCAGGCAGGGGGGCATCAGACAAAAGCCAGAGTAGGGCTGCTCTTCAGTCAAGGAACAGGGGTTGCTACCTCCCTCAGCAAGAGTGCTTTGTCAGAAATGGCTTCCTGGTCTGACAGTCCAGAGAGGAGGAGCACCCCTGTCCCACAGGCTACACGCTCCTATTCTCTTTCTATCCTTTCGGTGACACAGAAGGAAGTGAAGAGGGGTTAGCAGGTCAAACAGTAGGCAAGACTTCTCAGCCACAAGATCTGACACAGACAGAGCTCAAGGGAGCATGAACCTGCCCCTTTCCCTTGTGACACCACCCACATCTAATGCGCTCCTGAAAGCATTGCTGGGCCCGCTTCACCTTCAAGCTCTCCTGGCCCCTGGAGTCCTTCCTGTCTGAACTCAATTCCTCCCTAAAACCTCACTTTGAATCCTGGCATTTGTCTAAACAAAGAAAAATACACTATTACACATGGCATGATTCTAACAACCGTCCACCTTCCCCAGCTTTAGCCCTAGGCCCTGCCAGGGACAATTCAGATGTGGCTAAGCTCACTCTGTGTTTTCACCCCACCGCACCCCACCGAAGCTTCTCCACCCAGCTGCTTGCCTTCGTGAAGCACACCTGCCCAAAGATGGCTGTTCCACAGTTATCCGAACGGCAGCCAGCTCAGGGTGAAGAGTCTGCCTTGCATGCTCTGGTCCTCATGGCTCAGTAAAACAGAAAGTGCCTCTAGTTTACAGAGGAATGGAGGCTGCGGAGGGAAAGGACCAGCCACAGGGTCCTCAGCACCTAAGCGTCAGGAAAGCCGAGTGGGCCCCATATGGACGTGGTCTGGGATCTGACTGGGGCTGTGGGTGCCTCTGGTCTATTTAAGGAGTTCATCAGGCCTGAAGACTGCTTAAGAGTCCCCTAGCCTTCATTCCAAGGCCGGCTTTGTGTGGACCCATTGTGGACCCACGGGCAGCGCCCTTCCTGTATGGGCAAGTGAAAGTTAGCCACCCAGTCCCTCTACAAGGCTGGAGCACTAGTCTTAGGGGTCAGAATGCTGTGCCTGCACTCGCGGCTCCCTATGAAGCTTACGGGATCTGTACAGAATTGTGTGGGGTGTGCTGGTCTCAGCACAGACCAGGAAAGCGGTTGGGACGGCAGTACGTGGAGGCAGGAGGAAGCTGAAGAGGGTGGGATGCCTTTTAGTTAACTGAAAGGCTTAGCTAGACCCAGACAGGGTCAGGAGGGCAAGGGGGCAGGGAGGAGTTCCTCCCTGAACAGGGATTCCAGGACTGAAGTGGGAGGAACCAGGCAGCCACTCACTCAAGTCTCTGCTCTCAGAGTCCCACCGAGTATATGCAGATGAGCCTGTCTGTATGCAGATGAGCCTGTCTGTATGCAGATGAGGAGGGAGGGCATTCTCTTCTCAGGGTTACCATAGAGCCTGCCACCCCTCCTTTCCCCTTGGGTTCCAGCCGCAGGGTAGCTTGGGAAAGAGGCCAGCCCCTGGGGAGGGGCAACCTACAATAAAAGATTAGACTTCAGGAAGGACTGACCAGAGAAAAATGGTCAGTCTGGGAAAGAACTAGAGATGAAAGAGAATAGAGGGGTCCCTGGAAAGGTGAGGCAAAAACCATGCACCCATGTACCCATGAAAGGAGAACCCAGGCTCCAAGTTCACAGCCTGGCAGAAAGCTCTGTGGGGCACACTGGCCAGCAGAAGAAAAGAACCTCAGAAAGCAGCTGTGCTGGCTAGGCCTTACCTTGGTCCCTCACAGGTCACTGGGTACTGATGATGGCCTCAGGCCCTTGGCAGACAGGCCTGGGAAAGCCAAGGGCTCCTACAGGCCAAACACAGCTTGCAAATAGGTCCCTGGTCACTGATTGGCAGCAACTTAGAAGCTCCCTAGGCCATGGTGGCCAGAGCGGAGTGGTCATTCCCACATAGGCCTGAGAACTTCTATCAGGGGATGGGGCAGAGACACCAAAGAGGAGAGGGAACACCCAGGGCTGGGGAAACTGAGACCCAGAAAAGGCAAAGAAAGTTCATTCAGAAGATCCAAGCCAAGTTGGGCCTGAGCCCAGGGCCTTCTCCTAGGAGTGCAGAGGCCTTTGGAAACAAGCTTGCTTTTCCTAGGGTGGCCCCAGTTCCCTTCTCCACCCCCTCTCATTCAACAGTGTAGCCAAGGCCTTTGTGGAGAGGCCCCGGGGAAGAGAGGGCCCTTGTCATCCATTCATCCCACAGGAGGCTTGGCCCATGCCAGACCCACTGGCCTCTCCTTCCTGGGAGGTGTCAGCCCCCACCTACCCTCATGGCTGCTCCCCAGTTCCATCATTTCCTGGAGCCTCAGGGCTTTGGCTGTGATCCCAGCCAAAAGATGGTGGGGAGTCCCATCTCCCATACTCTCTCCACACTTTCTCATTCACATACTGGCACCAGAGCTGTGGGAACAGCGGACAGCAGCTGGGCATTGATGCCCAGCTCTGCCCAAGCTCAGCCTACCAACCTTCGAGAAGGCAGGAGAGACAGGCCCTTTCCTGGAGCCCTGGAAGCCCTCAGCCCTGTTGTGAATCTAGGGACAAACAAGGCGTGTGTAAGCTGGCTAGTGACAGGCCTTTCCCAGGAAACCTTCTGACAGCATATTTGCTGGGTCACCTTAACCCTGACAGGGGGTTGGAGAAGTCTGCTCTGCAGCTCCAGTGACCACTGAGGTTCTGCTGACCCCTCTGTGGCTGAAGGGGCCACTACTCAGAGGTATCTATCCAATCAGGACTCTGGCCTAAATTCCACCATGACAGGTCTTGGTGGCTCCTGGTCCAGGCAGTGAAGCGGAGTCAAAAGGAAAAAAAGGGCCAAGGAAAGAGAGTTCCAGAGAACTCAGGGAATCTGGGATAAGAAGGGACAAAGGAAAAAGTTGTCATAGACATCCTAGGCACTGCACCCAGGTCAGGAGGTCACAGATGGCTGCTTCCCCTGTGGAAAGACTTCTAGGTGGAGTAAAACAGTTCCTGGGAGCCACATCAAGACCAGAGACAGCACAGTCTTTCTTTTTGTAGGCAGAGAGGCCTTTAGCTGAGAAAGGGGCTCTCTGTGAAGAGAGGGGCCCCTAATTGAAAAAAAGAAAGAGCGAAGGGGCAGGAGCTCTGCAGGGCAAAAAACCCAGAGCCAGCCTGCCACGGAGGGAGATTAAGGGATTAGAGTTGAAACAAAGTGATAGGGCTGGAGCAGGTGGGTTGGGGCCGGGGCTGACGTGCTAATGATCTAATTGCTTGCTGCCTTTAGCAGAGTCGAAGGCAGGGCCTGGCTCTAGAGCTGTAATGAGTGGGGGTGTTTTTCAAGGGAGGTGAGTGAGAAGGAGCAGAAGCAGGGGGCCAGTCAGGAAGGTCTTTTTCCTCTCTCGAGCTCACAGGTTCACATGCTCTGCTCACCCCCTTATGCCTGCCCAGGGAAATCACTGTAGAGGGGGCCTCGGTCCCCACCAAGTAGGTACTGAGACAGGGAGAGACCGTAACTGCAGTTAACTGGGCACATGCTCAGTGTCAGCATTGTGCTACGCCTTTATCAGTTTATCGAACTCTCCCAAGCACACTGTAAAGACTGAGGATCCCTATCCCAAACCCAGCCCAGACCTCCAGCCAAGTACATGGCAGGGGTCTTTCTGACCAGGGCTGGTCCCTTTCAGACCCTTCCTTCTTCCTAGAATGGACAGCTAGCCCAACCGTCTCTAGGCGCTCAGAGAGCTGTCTGCAGCCGACTGCAGCCCAAAGACCCTTGGCTGTGGGATTCCCCTCAGCCAGTTTGCAGGAGTCCTCTTTGCCCACATACCAAAGCGACACTGCAGGCCTGGAGACACAGCAGTGTCCCATCTCCAAGCCTCTCTCTGCACACTCGGTACCCTCTCCCTGGACAGTCACCTCTCAGCCCACTAACAAGCCCGTGATTGCCACTCCTGGGATTCATCTGGGGCCTTCTCTCTGCCTGCTGCGTTCCCCTGAGAGCCAAGAGGCAGCGGCTGCTTCCACACACATTCAGGGCATACATGGGTGGCTTGGTCATGCCTACTTTTGTAAGTAGGCAGCCTAGGAGGTCTATGACAAGCAGGTGTGTAAGGCTCTTCTGTTCCATCTGAAATGAGTGCTTATTCAGAAATGATTTGTTTCTTGTCCTGAGGAATGGAACTAGTGCCTTGCACATGCCAGTCCACTATTCTACCAGTGAGCTACACCCCAGCCCCAGTTTAAAATCCTATTTTAAAATAGGATTCATTTTTTTTAAATATTTATTTATTTATTTAGATTAAGGAAGGCGGACCGGGACTGAGTACATAAGACTTTAATCCCAGCACTCAGGAAGTGGAGGCAGGTGGAGCTCTGTGAGTTTGAGGCTAACCTGAGCCACCCAAGGCTACACAGTGAGACCCTGACTCAAGATAAACACACACACACACACAAACACACACACACACACACACACACACGCACAAACGCACAAACACACAAACACAGTTTTTTGTTTTTTGTTTTAAGGGAAGGATAGCATTTAACTGTGAAGGTCGGGACATCAGACAGAGGCCCTCAGTTTTGAAAGGAACCAGTGAGGTCCAGTAAGTTCCCCTTCTCTTGGGGCCCCTCCATACTCAGTTCCTTCTCACTTTTCCTTAATAAATTTACACTTACTTTCCTGCAAGAAAAAAAAATGGAGGAGGAAGAGAGGGGAGGAAGAGAGCAGGAAGACACTGCCTCATTGTTCTGCCTGGAGGAGGCAGCCAGGCACCGGAGTGTTTGTAGCTCCTCTCTCCCCTACCCTACTCCCTTATCACCATGTGCCTGCCTCCTCTAGGCCGCAGCCCTGGTCACCAGCCTTCCCATATCTTCCCCTGCGTTTTCAGGACCGGACCCTCTCCGGCCTCCCTAGTTGGTACTGTGGGTGGGCACCTGGATTCTCCCCAGGTGAGTCTCTAAAGAACTAACCAGCACCTGCCTAAGGGTCAGGCAACGATGGTCAACTCTGCCAGAGGGGTGTGTGAGGCCCAGGGAGCTGGGGGTGACCCAGGAAACCTGCTTCCTGGACAGAAAGTGGCCGTGCCACCGCCCGCTTCTGATCCTCTGTGATCCACTCAAGACATACCGCACCCTCCCCTCCTCTGTCTACACAACTGAGCTGAAGACAAAGGATCTCTGGAGGCCACCTTACTTTCTCATCTAAAAAACGGGAACAGAAACAGGACATATTTCTCAGAGCTCCTAGAGCAAACTGTCTGTAAGATACAAACTCCTGTAACAAACTATCTGTAGCTTGGTCCAGTGTGACTTGAGGACTCACAAATGGTGGCTCTTATGATGGTTATTAAACAGGAGTGGCCCTGCAGAGGGGGCTGATTCAGGCCAGGAAGGCCTCACCATCGCTCTGGCTGAGAATAAAGAGGCCTTGTGGTAAAGGCCCTCTCACCAGCTGCCCCCACCCCCACTCCTGACAGAACGCTGTGGCTGGGGATGCCTGACAAAGTGAGAAGTAGTGCAGAATAGGACACCGGGGGCCCAGCCCAGACAGAATCACGGAGGAGGGCCCTCCAGCCACGGCCCGAGTGCTAATGGAGTCTACAGGCCAAGAATGTGAAGGACAGCCCCTGCCCTGATTTGAAGCTATTCTGCAAGAGCCTTCAGTCAGCAGGCCAGCCAGGCCTGCCCCATCCCCTCAAGTGGCAGGTGGGGGCTAGTGGCTTGTACAGGATTGTGTCACCAGAACCCATGACCTCTAACCTATGAGGGAGGCTGAGGAGGATCAAAATGGCATAGGCAGTGAACAGCCGATGAAAACAGGAGGGCAGGGAGGGCTGGCTGGTGAGTTGTAGCTTAAAGTGAGGTACATAAAGAAAGTTGAATTTTTCTCAACCTCTTCTTTAGGAAAATATTCACGAGTCACAAGGAAAACAACAGTGTGGGGAACCTCCACGTATCCACTTATTCACTGGCTGGCATCAACAGCTGCCAGCCTGACTGACTTTGTACCCCTCCTCCTCCTGCTGTTTCCCAGCACATCCCGAGGTGAGCTCCTCTCATGGAGGTGTGGTTACAGCGAAGCCCGAATGATTCCAGGAAGGGGGCTTTGCAGTCATCTGGAGGAGGAGCATTTTGGGGTGAAGGGGCAGGACAAAGGCAATCTCAATGCCTTGCCTGGTGCCTGAAGGCTCTGGCTAACACAACCCTCCATGCTGCCTGACTGGGGTGTGCTCCGGAAGTCTCCTGACTGCTCTGATGCCTTAGCCCACAGGGAGTTTGTAGGAGAGTGTCTCATTAGAGCAAAGTCAGAGTCGAGGGTCAGAGGCTGCTCCCAGGAGGGGCGGACCCTGGAGGAACTATGCCAGAAGAGGCCAGACACGGCCCTGGATGCCCAAGATAACATGGTAGATGGGAGGGTTGTCTGTCTTCCACGGAAGGCCACACTGAAGGGGAGGAGCCTGAGCCCAGATCTTGGCCATGTCTGCTGCCCCTCAGCCCCCACTTAAAGAGACCCCTGAATCCTAGGCTGCTGGAAACAAGAAGGGCCGAAGGCCTGAATGGCCAACTGTTCTCTAAGGGAGCTGTGAAGTCACCTCCCTCCCAGGGTGATTACAGGGAGGGAGGACACAAAAAGACCCTTAACTCCTATCCTCTGGCAGGATAATGGGCCATTCACATTGAAGGAACCCCAGTCCCACACCTGGCTCTCTTGGGCAGACCCCAACTGCCTCATTGTCCTAAGCCCGCCACTGTGCCTGGTGCCTGGTGTCAGCCATGAGAAGCCTAACACCCCAGCTGGGGCATTCCTGACCCTTCCCCCACTTCTCCAGCCACTTGGAGACTCAGCGCTGAATTGGTGGGGGAGCACCTTTCATTCCGCACTCCTCACACAGAATTTTCTCTGCTCAAAAGTCCTAGGAGAGAAGTCCTCACAGCTATGGGAAAATAGGAGGGAATAATTAGGAAAGCCATTAGCGTCTCAAGGCCCATCTGACAGGGATTAAAGGATTAAAGGCCTTCTAACAGGTCTCTCCTCCTTGAAGATTGTTGTAGGAGTTTGTTTTCAGGGTGTTTTTTTCCCTGGGTTGGGGAATACTGGAGACCCTTGGTGGGTCCTCTCTTCAAAGCTGCAAGAATCAAGGCATAGTTATGTTCAGTTGGCCAGAAGAGTGGGGCACGCAGGTGTGGGCTGGCAGCTCCTTCCCAGGCGCTCCTGCACTACCCTGCACTGCCTCAGGGCAGGAGGGGGAACAGAGAGGTGCAGAGGCCAAGGGGTTGCTCCGATAGGCCCCCTGGGGGCAGATGCTTCTTACTTCCCCAAAAGACCCCCAAGGGCTCAGCCCCATGTGCAGGCCTCTCCCACAACCTCGGGTTCCAGCTGAGGGCAGGCAGTCTCCAGGCAAACTGAGCCAGAGGGCTCCACTCTTTTCCAGCTAGCCAGAGGCTGGAGGAAGGGCTCCACAGGAAGAGCCACTGCCTGTGCCACAAGCTCTGCCACCGCCTTTTAGAGCACAGTGCAGCAGCTCAACCACTGCCCAGTGAACATGAGGGAGATATGCAAATGTGGATGAGGAGGCATGCAGAGCAGGCTTGCCCCCTTCCTTCTGGACACAGGAAGGACAGTCCCTTGGAAGAGATGACCGGTACATTTCTGAGTCTCCTTTCTGCACCCCTCTGGCCACAAGGTGGGAGCTTGGTAGTTATCAGGTGACTGGTGCTGTTGTGTCACCAAGTCCTGTTACAGTCTAGCTCACTGTCCCACTGAGATGGTTCCCTAGGCCAGGGGCTGAAAACTCACGGTTGAAACTCAAACGTGTACCTCCCAGGAAAGAAAGCAAGTGTGAGGACTCCAGACTAGACAGATCCACGGAGCATTACAGTTGCCAAGATCAGGGGGGTACATTAGGACACACACCCAAGCTCCTCCAAACCAGTCTCCACAGACAGCATGCCAACTCCCGGCTATGCTAGGGAAGAAAGACCCTGGCTTGAGGCTGTCTCACATCCACACACTGACTTTCCTGGATCCGGGGGTAGGAGTTGGGGAAGGTTTGTGGAAATAGAGCTTGTCCCTTCCATTTCTAAGGAAAGCCCACTAAAAGGAAGCAAAGGCTGGTGAATCTCTGTAAGTTCTAGGCCAGCCTGGTCTACATAGTGAGTTTCAGCACAGCTAGGGCTGCAGAGAGAGACCATGTCTTAAAAAAGAAAGGAAAGAAGAAAGAAAGAAAGAAAGAAAGAAAGAAAGAAAGAAAGAAAGAAAG
>NW_026596069.1:25439793-25518501 GCF_907164565.1 Psammomys obesus
AAAGAAAGAAAGAAAGAAAGAAAGAAAGAAAGAAAGAAAGAAAGAAAAGAAGGAAGGAAGGAAAAAGAAAGAGAGAGAGAGTGCCAGGTATGGTGGCATACACCTGTAATCTCAGCACTTGAGGGGTTGAGTCTAGGCCAGTCTGTCTGGACAACAAAGCGTGTTTCAGGACAACCTGGGATAAGGGATTCCATCAAATAAAAAAGAGAAGCATCTAGGATTTCTAAATCGATGAGCACAAAGCTGCCCCCTCCCCCACGGAGGAGAGGGTGGGGGGAGTCTAGTCTCCCAGGAAATGTCGGGAGGGGGAGCTGCCCCAGAACCGGACTCAGGCCGTTTCTTCCCGCATTGCCTGTGTCTGGGGTAGCATTGGGTGGGAGGTTGGCCAGGGGACCAGACGTCTTCAGCTAGCAAGACGTGAGGCCCTAGGCAGTCCAGGAGAGATGGGAACAGCAGGTGGGCAGCGCCTGTGCTCAGCTCCTTGCCAAAGGGCAGGTAATAGGTGGTGCGCTAGCAGTGACCTGTTTCAGCACCACTGAGGCCCACGGTTACCACTCCCAGTTAGCAACTACCAGAGGAAGCCCCCTGCTCGGATTGGTGTGAGCAGCAAGGGTAGGAGAGGGGGTGAGCGGCTTGTAGCCTGGGTCATAACATAGGCAGGCATCACCACAGTGCTGGGTGTCTGAGTAGAGAGCCAAGATCTGAGGGACCCTGTCCCCACCCCAGGGTTCCTTGACCCTCCATGGTGTAGCCTCCTCAGTGGTGCTGGGGCAAAGCAAAGCAGGAGGAATTGTGGGAAAGAGGGGCCTCTGTCTGTTCCTTTAGAACCAAAACCCAGACAGCAACCATGGGATGGAGGCCAGTTTGTAAAAGCACGGGTGAAATGAGCTAGAAGGGGATTGGGAACAAGTCCCACAGTGTCCTGAGCCACATTCCTTACTCTGGGGAGACGGAGATGGATGGTGCTGAGCAGGGAAGGAGGGGTGCTGGGGGCGGGCTTCTCCTGCTGAGAGCTCTCCTGCCAAGAGCAGGGTGGGAAAGTGGAGCTTCAGGATGCACAGGACGCCTGCACAACAAAGGCTGTTTCCCCTCAGCCTCAGTGCCAAGAGGGGCCTCCTTGGGTCCTGCCCAGAGAACCTTGGAAATGCTGGCCAGAGGGAGAGGGCCTGCAGGGCAGGAGCCTTAGAAACCACCCGGCCCCTCTGGGGCTCTGTGGGCAAGTGGGGCATCTGTAAGCGCCTGTCGGAGCAGGGCCCTGGGCCCATGTGCTTTTGAGCCTCTTCCGGAGGTAGCTGCTGAGGGCCCCAGAGCAGCCTCCAAGAGGCTGACCCTGGAGATGTTTGAGACTGGTCAGAGATCTGGTCAGAAGGACTGGTTCCCAAGGTGCTAGGTCGGCATCAGGAAAAGCTACAGCCTCTACCTCTGGTCCCCTGGCCAACCCCCCACCCAATGCTACCCCAGACACAGGCAATGCGGGAAGAAACGGCCTGAGTCCGGTTCTGGGGCAGCTCCCCCTCCCGACATTTCCTGGGAGACTAGACTCCCCCCACCCTCTCCTCCGTGGGGGAGGGGGCAGCTTTGTGCTCATCGATTTAGAAATCCTAGATGCTTCTCTTTTTTATTTGATGGAATCCCTTATCCCAGGTTGTCCTGAAACACGCTTTGTTGTCCAGACAGACTGGCCTAGACTCAACCCCTCAAGTGCTGAGATTACAGGTGTATGCCACCATACCTGGCACTCTCTCTTTCTTTTTCCTTCCTTCCTTCTTTCCTTTCTTTCTTTCTTTCTTTCTTTCTTTCTTTCTTTCTTCTTTCCTTTCTTTTTTAAGACATGGTCTCTCTCTGCAGCCCTAGCTGTGCTGAAACTCACTATGTAGACCAGGCTGGCCTAGAATTTACAGAGATTCACCAGCCTTTGCTTCCCAAAAGCTGGGATTAAAGGTGCAAGCACCACACTTGGCACTTTTCACTTTGGGATTATTCTGACTAACTCTGCCTGACATTAACAAGTCTTGAAGTATCTATACTGCAGATGCCTAAGGCTCTCCAAAGTGCCCTCAGCTCAGTGGCTCTCGCCTGAGTAAGTCTTCGATGGGAGCTTTAAAAAAGGTGGGCTCTGGGCCTGCCTGCATCAGGACTGTCTGGGGCTTGGATTTCAGGCCTGTGTTCCCAGCGTGCACTCTGGCTGCTCTCTGAGGACCTTCCTGTTGGCTGAACCACTGCCTTGGTTAGAGGGCTCCAGGCCCCCTTCTCCCACCTCTAGTATCACTGGAGTTTATCTCAATTTTGTCTTAGCTGATCATTCCTCCGGTTAAAAAAAAAAAAAAAGCCCGCTAACGTGGTGTCCAGCAAGAAGGCGGCCAAGGCAGTTCTGGGTTCACCTGTCACAGAAGACCCAAGAGGGCATCTAGCCTTCTAACTTGCTCTGCTCTGGTGTCACCTTGAGAACTTTGCTCTAGAGGAGAACTGGCCCCAGAAGCACTTGCCAGACTCCCTTGGATCCATGTGATGTGAAACATGGCGGGCGGGAGGGCAGAGGTGGGTTAGGTGGGGCCAGCACCGGAACCGGTGGCTGCTGGTTTGAACCCCAGCCACGGTGGTGGCTTATTGGCATGAGCTACCGCGGAGCCTTGCTTCGGGGGGCTGGGGGGTGAGGGGGCAGTGTGTGCCTTCTCGGTCTGACCCCAAAGCCAAAGCTCCCAAAGCCGGTGCAGGTCCCCTCGCCGAGAACGGCCCAGACAATGGTGCTCTATCCCGGGAGCACGGCCGCCCCCTGCCCGGCCGACCCTTTCAGGCTGGAAGCCGGCGGCGGGACGCTGGCCGCCTGGAGCATTTGCATACGGCCGGGGGACAGTAGCCCGCTTTGTTGGCTGCGCACGGGGGCGCCGGGCGGTGGGCGCAGCGCGCCAGACAAAGCCACCGAGGAAGGGAGGGCGACGGCCACCGGGTCCGCACCTCGGATGCCGCGCCGTGTCTAATTCCTCCAAGGAGCGGCCCGCGCCGTGACGCGAATCCCAATGCGCCCAACCCGTCGCAGGTTCCTCCGGGCCAGGTAGCTTCCCAGCCCACACCAAAGAGGGCGGCTGCTAGAGCACCCTAAGGTCCTGGCCTCCTGACCTGTGACCTTGGACATGACCTTGCTGTGAGTATACACAGAGCGTGCCAAGGCAGAGTAGGGGCACTCCTTTGGGGACTTTCTGCAAGCCTTCCAGAGCAGGAAGGAGGTGAGGAGCCATCCTTGTTCCCAGGGCTCAGGCACCGGGACCGGACAGAGTTCATGAAGAGGCAAGGGTACTCTTGTCCTTCATTGAGAGTGATAGCATGCTGATCAGAGGGGCTGGGCCTCAGAGGCAGAGGCCTCATTGTCCTGAGGGACCACATGGCCCTGTCCTTGGTCCCCCCTGACCTGCTCATTGTCACTCTGTTGACCCATTCTGAATAGATAGGTCACCGTGAGGGAGACCAGTGATGATGAGGCCGGGGCTCCTGGCAAGAGAAAGTGGTTCCTGTCTTTTCAACCCCTCTCAGAAATCTACAGTGGATGAAATGGAACACTCTGTAGGACCCATCATGTGCCCCTGCAATTAAGGCAAATAGGGAAATGAAAACATTCCCAGTGAGCAACCAAAGGTGTGGTTTTTAAAGAGCTGGGCCAGAGCAGCAGGACCAGGGTGCCAGGGCTGGTGGTGGAGTCTGTGTCCCTGTGCACATGGGGGCTTTGTGGTGGTGAGGAAGCTTAGAACTCACTGGTGACAAGGTACACTGGGTACACAAGCTTTCTCATCTTGACCCCCTCCTCAGGGACCAACCCGGGCCCAGCAGCTTTTTGCCCACTTGAAGCTGACTGAGCAATTGCCTTATCCAAAAAAAGGGCTCAAATGTCCCTTCTCCAGGAAGTCTCCCTGGATTGAGATGGCTTCTCCTAATGCTGGAAGAGCCCATTTTTTCAGGACTAAAGAAAAGGCTTGGTTTCAGTTCAGAATGAACCAGAAGCAGAGAGGGCCATACTGAGAACCTTGGTGTCGTGAATAAGAGAATGTTCACAGCTTTCCTTCACCGGAAAGGCCTAGGCAGCAACTGGGGGCAGAGCATGCCAGCTGGCTGTCCACCGTCATCCAGAGCTGGGTCCAAACTACTTCTCCACAGTGACTGGGAGCCTTCTGCTTCAGTCCTTGGAGAGGGCTGAGGGAACAAGAGGATAGCTCCCCAGAGAGCTTGTTCTACCCTCACTCCAGCTGGACTGGACAGCTCAGGAGCCTACTGGGCAGCTTGGCCTCTCTCCAGGGGCTGGGGCTCAGACGTGTACTTTGTCTTTGGGTGCCTGGCTCTGAAGTGCCTTAGTTTGGAGGCACAGGTGTCTGGAGTTGTATCCAACTCTTGCCAGAAGCCCACTGGCAGATCAAGCGAGGAAAGGACAAGGTGGCTCCCACCTGCTGGAGGCATGAAGTCCCTGTGAGTGGGATTAGGTGTGAAGTTTCTGGCATCACCTGACATATAGGAAGGGTGGCCCTCCGGAAAGGCTGTGGCATGGATGCCCGAGGACCTAGGTTGAGACGTGGAGTTGGCATCTTTGGCTGGTTTTAGAGTGCCCTCTTGTGGTCAAATGATTCAGACCAACGGGAGGCCTGCTGCGTCCCTCATCCGCAAGCCCAGAGCTTCAGGACAGAATGGTGAACTGGCTGCTGAGGTTTGGGGCAGACCGTTCCTTATGATGTCGCACTCTGCTAAGCAGTGGAGAGCCAGCTGAGGGCCAGGGAGGCAGTTGAGGAAGGACCAAAAGGATTTGGGGCAGCATCAGATGGCTTCAGACACAGATTTTCTAGACCATAATGCCCCCCGTCCCCCCGGAAAGGATGGACCAAGCTGGGATGTACACAACAGGGTGCAGTTCTGTGCCCCAAGGAGGGGCTGTCAACACTGAAGCCCTTGATTGCCAGAGGCTGAGTTGAAGGGAAGAGGCGCAAACAGAAAGTATCGGAGGCTTTGGTGACAGGGTTGTTTATCACCCGGGGGCCGCTTCAGATGCCACTGGAACAGGGTGACACGGGCCAGTGTGCCAGCTGTCACCCAGGGCTGGCTTTGGCCTTTTCTGGCCACAGGTGCAAGCTAATAGGGATCTGCCTAGGGCGGCAGGTTCCTTCTGGCCCCAGACTCCTTAGCACAGTAGTAACAAGGGCAGAGGAGGCTTTCTTGGCAGAAGCCACTGTCTGCTCTGAGGACAGTGTCATGCCTGGCAGCGCCGTCGTCATCTCCTCTGAGGACAGAGTCATGGTGGCAGCAATCAGGCCTAGGTATCTGTCTCCTCAGCCCTCAGAGGCCCCTGGGCCTCAGGCTCTTGCTCTCCAGGTACCTGCAAGGCAGGGAGGGGTGAAGGAAAGTTCCAGCGGGTTTGAGAAGGAGCCCACAAACATGGAAAGAGGAAAGTAGTAGCCCAGAGGAAAGGCGAGGAAGCAAAGGGAGGGGTCAGGGGCCATAGCTGTGTCTTACCTCCCAGTAAATCTGGTCCTCGAAGCACTGGGAGTCTGGAGGGGAGTCCAGGAATGGCAGCCTCAGCAGGAGCCCTACTGGCCACAGGGAGGATGTGTAAGAGTCCTCTGTCCCTGCTCAGGAGGGAGGTCGCCACCTTGGGCCTTACAGGTTGGGTAAGCTGAGGCCAACATAGACCCAAGCCTGTGCCAAGGGCTTTCTGAGAAGGTACGGCCCTGCTAGGTGGCTCCACCCCAAATTACCTACAAAGAAACCAGCTGCTAGAAGTGAAGGAATGCGTTCATGTGTGCAGCTATCTTGTGACTCCATTATGAAGCATAGCTGCTGATCTTTTTGTGGCCTCCGACATGGGGGGTGGGGAGGACCCAGGGCATCGTTAGTACCTGAAACATGACCTGGGGAACTCGACTGTAGAGAACGGAATTTTCAGGAGGACGGTGGGTGCGGGAGGGTAGGGATGTTACAGGTTTTGTTCTTAAGGCCAGATATCAAGAGGGGATGCCCCACCTAGGGCTAGTGAGCAGACCGCTTCTGCAGAAGGCTTTGTGCTCCACTCCAGGGTGAGCGAGGCCTCCTACCTTCTGTCTGCGGCTGCCCAGGGGAGGTGCCTGAACTGCAGCTGTGGTTGGACTGCCCTCTAGTGGCAGAAGAGAGCAGCACGGGAAAATGGGCACATAACCCTCCCTTCCCTCTGTAGGGTGTGGCCTCACAGCAGCACCTGCCTAGTCAGAGGCCGCCCCCTCACTGGCTCAGGCAGGTGCGCAGAAAGGATCTTGGCAGAGGTTAGCCTGCACACATGACACAGTATCCCGCGCCCCTCCTCCTGGCCACCCTTTCTTGGAGCTCTCACCCACCTCCAAGGCTGCCACCCACTGAGGCGAACACCAGGGTGACAAACATTCCAAAGAGCTGATACACAGCCTGGGATGTGGCGCTGCGCTGGCCGTTGGCTACGAGTGGAAATACATCCTGCAGGCTGAAGGGAGAGCAGACAAAGATGGGTATGGAACAGGCAGCCAGGGCTGGTCACTGTGGGAAGACAAAGGGTGTCCAGGGATCCCGGATGTTGCTCAGGCCTCATCTCAAGTGCCCTTCTCTCCTAAGCCGGCCAACCCCATGTACCTTTCAGAACCCAGTCCAAAGTCTGCCCTCCTAGCTCACAGCGTGAGCTGTAGATACTCTTACTGGTCCTGCAAGAATGCTCAATGCTCTTGAAACTGTTTTCTTAGTGACCGTCCACAGAACTGACCAGGAGGCCAGGCCTGGGCAGGACCTCGGTTCTCACCATATGGTGGGCGAATGGCCAAATGGATGGATGAGAACAGATGGGGACTTTTCTTGGCTCTCAGAGGAGAAGGGAGGTCATTTCAGAGTGGGTTAGGGAGGACTCACCCATCCCCGTAGGCTTCGTGGGTGGCCAGGGCCGCCACCAGGACCCCCAGGATGGCCCCCAGGAGCCCTGGCACTCCGTGGAGGTTGTGGACGCCACATGTGTCCTGCACTTTGAATCTGGATTCAAGGACAGGCTGGAGGACAGGATGGCTAATCAGGCTAGGGCAAGCCACCTATCGCTATCAGGACCTGGTGGAGAAGCAGCAGGAGGCTGGGAGCCCTGTGCTCCCAACCCACACTCCTGCCCTCCCCTGTTTTATCCCGAGAAGCAACCATACCGTAAAGAACTTATACCCCAGCGTGGAGACGGTGCCAGCCAGGAAGCCAGCTGCCAGAGCTCCAAAGGGTGTCAGCATCATTTCGCTTGCTGTCCCCACCACGACACCTCCAGCCAGTGCTGCATTTTGGACATGGATCTAAGGGGACAAAAAGGAGCAAGATATCTTAGTGCGTCATCACACCCACACATCCCAGCATTCCTCGTGACAGAGGCAGCTCTTGCTTCTGGAGTCCTTCTGTCGCCTGGCCATCAACTCTCCAGCTTTCACATACTCTCCCATCCTACTCTAATATCACTCCTCTGCTTGCCGATAGAGGTTCGGGGCTTTCCCTTGGGGACCTCCATGGAGGCTCTTAGATATCGCTCCCCTTTGTCAGTCTGTCCACCTACTTCCCCATACCATGTCCAGGCGTCCATCCCCGCTGACAAGGGCTGACAAGGCGAAGGTGCTGAGGGTGCTTGCAGTGAGCGAGTAGTACGTGTTGAGTGCTGTCCGATGCTGCCCGTCCCCCAGTGCTGTGGGCGCAGAGTTGAAGCTGGGCCAGAAAACCCACAGGAAGATGGTCCCTAAACAGCAGGTAGCCACAGTGAGCGTCTGTAGTGAGCAGCTCTGTCACTAGGGGGCGCTGCATGGCAGCTCCGTTATTACTGATGTGTTTCCTCAGCGGTTTCTGGAATTGATAAAAACACCGTCTTCTACGGTGAGGGTTGAGCGAATGATGTATAAATGCCTGCTTCATGGCGCAGCAGGACTAAGAAGGGCCTGGGGTGGAGCTCAGTGGAACAGCACCGGCCTAGCACATGAGGTGGCTCCCATCCCCATCACACCCCCCTTAAGAACCAGAAAAGGAAAGGGGGCCGGGTAGAGGCTGCTACAGGACAGCAGATATGGACACTGGTATGGGGAGTGTGTGTGTGGGGGGGGTGGCTGTAGCAATGCAGTTAGTTCCCAGAGAAGTTGGTCCAAACAGACCTCGGGAGCCTGCTCGCCAAGCCTGGGGGTGGGGGGTGGAGGACGAGGAAGGCACACCTGCTCAGAACTGGGGCAAATAGCAGGTCTCTACTTCAAGTGTGTGTGTGTGTGTGTGTGTGTGTGTGTGTGTGTGTGTGTGTGTCTTTTTGAAACATGGTTTCTCTGTGTATTCTTGGCTGTCCTGGACTCACTCTGTAGACCAGGCTGGCCTCAAACTCACAGAGATCCGCCTGCCTCTGCCTCCCAAGTGCTGGGAAAACAGGGTGAGCCACCTCCAGGCCCTGCTTTAAGTCTTACAGACTAACCTCAGGGGGGGAGGAGAAGCTGGGACTCTGCAGGGTGGGCCAGCAAGGCAGGAGCCTGGGTGTTAACCTGTACCCTTCACTTTGGCGCAAAATCCTAATGCTGCCTCAACACGAGGACCTTCTCAGTGTCCGGTGCCCAGTTCGCAAGCTTCAGAAAACCCGCCCCTCCCTCCCCTTCCCTGACCACTTTGCCTTGGAAACCTCATAAGTGAAGGGTTGCTAAGGGCAAGGAGGGATCAGCTGTTTCCCAGTGAGCCTAAAACTGGGCGAGAAAATCATACCAGCCCTGTTTATGCAAGAGCAGGAACCGAAGGCCATATTCAACATCCCCTAAGAAATACGGGCTCCAGATGGCAGGCTGTGAGCATAGACAGAGACCAGCAGAGGTAGAAACCTGGGGAAAGCAGGCCCTACTGATTCCTGGGGTGATCCAGGGCCCCGACTTCCCTGCCTGACTGTGGCTGTTGTGGGGAGGAGTCCTTAGGCTGAGGAAGCCAACCCAAACACAGGTGGTCCAGACTGTGCAGGGGGAGGGATAGCTCCACACATGTGGGCCTTGTAGCCCAGGAAGGTTTCAAGCAGGACTGAGATGGTCTTGGAAAGGCCCCAGGGACTGGTGTGGGCATATGTATACCCCAGTGCTGAGTCATAAATTAGGGGCGGTGATGAGCGTGGGTCTTAGGCCCCTCAAAACGCAAATAGGAGGGACCCAAAGAATGGCTGGCCATGCCAGGAGACCTTCCTAAGGCAGGGGCCTCTGTATCCCAATGCCTCTTCACCTCAGTAGGCCTCACCAATCATGGCAAAGAGGTCAGAGTGGTAGACAGAGCTCTGGCGTTGCCTGCTCTTCTCCAGCTGGGATCTGTAGAGGACCCGTGACAGGAACAGCCCAAAGTAGGCCCCAAATGTGTGAATGGTCATGGACCCTCCCGCATCTCTCACCTGGGGGAAAGATAGAGGAGGTGAGGCAGCCCCTGCCCCCACCCAGCTCTCCTCTCTCAGAGCTGGACCGACACCCAGGTCTCACCCACTCCTGGCCAGACTTACCCCCAGGAGACTGAGCAGTATAAACTCGTTGACACTAAACAGCACTGCCTCCCATAGGGCCATTAGCAGCAGCTGGGCAGGCCCAGTCTTGCCCAGAACAGCCCCGAAAGAGATGAGCACAGCACCGGTACAAAAGTCAGCGTTGATCAGGCTGCAGGGTGGGAGGAGTGGAAGGACAGGAAAGTGGTTCTGGAGTGGCCCCAGGCCCCGTCAGGCAGAGGGGCATGGTGGGAGGGCATGCAGGGCAGGGTAAGGAGAGGCTGCACTAGGCCATCCTTCCCTGGGTATCAGAGGAGTCCCAGCCACTCTTGGAGAGGAGGGAGGAGCCCCTCTGAAGCTTGAAGAAGCGGCAGAGAGGCAGAGATATTCCCTTCCACCTGATGGGAGGGGTGTGTGGGCGTGGCTCAGACAATGAGAACAGTCGGTGTCCTGGAGAAGGTGGTTTGGTTATGGGGCAAAGCAGGGGGCAGGGCTCGAGTGGACACCCTTGGGGGGTAAGGTCTCTGGGGGAGTCTGGGACTGACAATTGCCCACCTTTCTATGCCAACGTGGATGTGGCCACCATGGAAGGAATGGAGGAAGCCTTGGACCAGTGTGGCCCACTGAATGGTGAAGGTAGCCACGAGGAAGGTAAAGCCCACGCTGCTGAAGCCGTACCGATGCAGGAAGACCATGAGGAAGCCAAAACCCACGAAGATCATGACGTGCACATCCTGGAAGCCTGCGGAGGCGCGGGCAGGGGCGGAGAGAAAGGAGTGGTATCAGTGTGGACCAACAGAGGCCCTGCCAGTGTCCGGCTCCTCCAGGCAGGCCTTCCTTGGAGCAGCACCATACTGGTAGAATTCCTGGGCCTAACAGGCCGCCTACCCTGAGCACCCTTGGAGCAGCAGGACCAGGCCTTCCTTGCTATCCCGGCTCAAAAGAGAAACTACAGCTTCCTGCTGTCTCGTCGGCTCGCCTTCTACCTGACCCATTTGCTCACCTGAGCAGGAAGTCAAGCCACTTCTCTCTGCTGCTGCAGCCCTGGCTCCTCCTTCCTTCTGGAAAGTCCCCCTCTCCGTCTGTGTGCAGTGTGTGCGTGTTCTCATGCATTTGTGTGCGTGCACACACGTGTGCTCTATGTGTAGAGGTAGATGTGTTCTCCTGCATCATGCTCCACCTTCGTGAACCAGGACCTCACCAACATGACCAGAGGGGATGGCCAACAAGCCCTGGTCTGTCCATCTCTGCCCTCAGTGCTGAGACCATGAATGAGCCTTGCTATGCTTGACTTCTACCTGGGTGCTGTGGATCTGAACTCAGGTCCTAAGGCTTGCACAGAAGGCACTTCACCTCCGGAGCCATCGCTCCAGCCCCAGGGAAGCCCTTCTTGACGTCTAACTTCCGCTTCTCATCTTTCAAAGTCTACACCTCACTATTTTGAGATTTAGAATAAAAATAAATTAGGAAATGGCTTTGAGTTGCTAACAGGGATTAACAACATCCCCACCCCCTCACAAGGAATTGAAGGGCAGAGGCAAGACTACTGTGCACAGCTCGGTGAAGTAACCTCTGCAACGGCCTGTGTGTCATGCAGGGACCCTCAGGAGAGAGGACTGCCTTTCGGCTGATTTGTTTCTTTCTTTCTGAATATTTAATTTAATTTAATTTTATGTGCATAGATGTAAGGGTGCCAGAGTCCCTGGAACTGAAGTTATAGACAGTTGTGAGTCACCAGGTGGGGTGCTGGGAATTGAGCCCCGATCCTCTGGAAGAACAGTCTGCTCTTGACTGCTGAGCCATCTCTCCAGGCCCCGGATTGTTTCTTTCTGTACATTGAATTTTATGTCATACATCACACTTGCTCTATGAAGATGAGGTTAGATGCTGGACCTCCTACTTTGAATGCCCAAGAGTTGAGCTCATAAAATGGGGGCTGCATGTGGCCAGTTTTACTTGAACTGTCCAGGATATTGCTGGGGCTTCTGGACTGGAGGCTGTGGGACCTTTTCTATTTGCTTTCTGCAGAAAACACCAGTACAGATAATACACACTTCTACTGAAAATAAGATTTATACAAATAATTCGTTGAGTAATTAAGCATTAAGGGAGCTGGGTGATGGACAGCAGACAAAAGCATTAGCCACACAAACTAGCCTGGTGATCACAGAGCCACGCAAAAGGCCGGATTTGGTAGCCGCATCTATAATCCCAGCACGCCTACGGTGAGATGGCAGGCGGAGATGAGAGGATCGCCTAGACGCTCAGTTCAGCTGGCCTGCAGCAGGGGCATAGCCACAGGAGCAGGAGGAAGGTTTGCAATGATGCCCAATGCCTATACACCTGAGAGGCACCAAAGAAGGATTGCTCCAAGTTCAAGGCCAGCCAAGAGAGTAAGAGCCTGCCTCAAAAAGAAATCATGATCAAGTTGAGCAGTAGTGGCTCAGGCCCTTAATCCCAGCACTCAGGAAGCAGAGGTAGGCAGATCTCTGTGAGTTCAAGGCCAGCCTGGTCTACAGAGCGAGCTCCAGGATAGCCAAGGCTACATAGAGAAACCCTGTCTTGAGGGGAAAAAAGGATGTAAAAAAAAAAAATCATGAACAAGGCCAGGTGTGGTGGTGCACATACATTTAATCTAATCCTAGCACTTGGGAGACAGACGTCGGCTGATCTACATAGTTTCAGGACAGCCATGACTACATAATGAAACCGTCTCAAAAAAACAAATGAATATGAACAACCAAACACAAAAGCCACCAGTAGAAGGCCTGTGAGAGTGCCCTTTCTGTAAAGGGTAAATGTCTGGGGACAAGGAGCCCCATTCTTTCATACTCCACATGAGAAATTTCTCTAATGTAGGGCTGAGAAATGTCGCTTCCCTTGGGATGTCTGTTTCCTACCTGCATGCAAAAGATGTGCTGAGCATCTGTGGACAGACTCTAGAGCAAAGCTGCCACCCAGGAAGTCAGTTCCTGTTCTCACCAGTGGAGTCAGACTGGAGAATCAGAGCCTGCCCAGGGGAAGCTGCTTGCTCTGGTGAGAACGGAGAACCCTTTCACGTTGACCGTTTTCCTGGGGCACTTGGAGCTGGAAGCTGTAGGTTTCAGCTGCCCCCATCTACACTCACTTCAGATGCTGCGAGTCCTTTCTCTGCTTGTTTTCCCCTTTTGCAAGTTCACTATCCAAATTGGCAACCCCAACTTGCTCAGAATCAGAAAGTTTTTAAGCGTCAGTGTCGCGCCATAGTGGAAAATTCCACCCCCCCACAGGGCCCATCCAATGGGCTTTACTCAAAGCTCAGGCTCACAAAACACAGTGCTTGAGATCACCTTCAGGCTGTTAATGTATGTGGGGTATGTGGGATATCTGTGGATTGCTTGTCTAGACCTGAGTTTCATCCTCAAGATATTTCATTATGTGTACACAAATACGCCCCAAACCATAATACTACTGGCTCCAAGGATTTTTCATAATGATATTTAACTTGTATATATTTTTATCATGGATGACCTTGGATTTCTCATTGGAGGAGGCAGATTCTCAAGCCTTCTACTGGTGTTTTGTGTTGTTTGATTTCCAGAAACACAGCAAACAGAAAGCTACTGCTGAACTTGGGGTGCAAATGAGAGCTCTGAGAGCAGCTAAAGCTTTTGCTGTTTGGAGCCCCCTGAGGGTATGAGTGGGAACAAACATTGTAGCAGTTCCTCCCTTGCTCCTGCGCTGGGGGTCTGCAGCCCTGGGGAGTCTCAGGGAGTACGGTTAGGGGGCCGCTGGCTTCCATCCCCCCACACACAACAAAAGGAGAGGCACACTTAGAACTCAGCTGGAGCCTGCAGTCTGCAGGGTCTCTCTGTGGTTCTAGCTGTCCTGGAACTCACTCTGTACACTAGACTCCAACTCACAGAGAGATCTGTCTCTGCCTCCCCAAGTGCTGGGACTAAAGATGTGCACCACCACACCGGGATAGCTTACGGTCTTTCAGGCTTCGCCTTGTTCTTGTCCAAGGGCATCAGGAAAGCAAAGGGTTCTGGGTGGCATGCCTCGAAGACCATTCATGCAGGAACTTCTCCCAACTGCTCTGAGCTTGTTTGAAATGCTACTGTTTGCACTGAAAACTCAGTCCCAGCCAGGCATGGTGGCACACACTTGTAGTTCTGCTGTGCAACAGGTAGAGGCAGGAGGATGAGAGGGTCAAGGCCAGACTTGACTACATAATGAGTTTGAAGCCAGCCTGAGCTATATGACACCCTGTCTCAAAAAAACAAACCACCCAACCAGAACACAACAAATAAAACCCACCAATGCCCTCCTTCCCTCTCCAGCTTCCTCCTGCCAGGGCAAGGCCATGGTTAGGGCTGCCCTTTGAGCATCTAATTTGGCTGACCCTGTGACCTTGGACACTTGACCTGAGGCCTCTCTGAACCTCAGATGCTTCCTCTGGAAAGGGCAGATATAAAGCATGAGGAGAAGGAGGGTGGGAGCTGCCATTGCAGAGCCTCTTCCGCCCCAGCTTCCAGGAGACAGGCTGGACCCTCCTGGGGAAGGACTCAGTCCCAGCCTCCACGACTCCTAAGATCTTCCTGATTCTGTCCAGGACAAGTCCGCACTTGAGTCAGGCCTCTCCAGAGGACTTCCTTGTTTTTTTCAGAACCCTTTCTCTCACTCTGCTGCACTGTGACTCTTCCTCTTCTTTACTTCACATCACTTGCTTTGTAGAATAAGAGAGGCTTTGTAGGCAGCGCACAGCGGTTCACACCTGTATTCCCCAGTACTTGGGAAACTGAGGTAGGGAGACGGTAAGTTTGAGACCAGCCTTACATTGTGAGACCCTGCCTGAAGGAGAAGGTAAGCCTGGGTAACACGAAGAGCTTCTAGAAGGGGAGCCAAGAGGCCTGGGTCTCGCCCTGCCCTTTCGTAACTTGCCACGTGATCTTGAATAGGTGAGTGACCTTCCTGGCTCTCTGCCCACATCTGATCTGAGAGAGGCAGATCAAGAACCCGAGGAGGGGAGAGATAGGCCATCTGCAGACTGCCCCTTAGAGTAAGCATGCCTGAGGCCTTGGCCAATCGCTACTCACCATAAACTCCTTTCATCTTCCGAATCAAAGGGTGGTTTCTACCCGCCCTCTGGCCTTGACCCTTTCCTCTGGGCACAGGGACAGGTGAGGACCCGGCTCATCAAAGCTCCAGGCTTTCGGATCTCACATCTCTCTCCTGTCTAGTTTCCCCAAACAGCAGGATCAAAGTCCACAGAGACTGACACCAGGGCAGGGAGGCAGTAACTCTGCCTTAGTCCTTGCTGCCCTCTTGGGGAGGAGAGCCCAGCACTGCCACAGTGCACTGCTGGAGGTAGGGTTGGAGCCTTAAGAAAAGCTGTTCCTGGCCCCAGTGAGGGAGCTAAAGCTCACCTCACTTCTCTGGTCCATTTCCTCTCAGCTCCCAGCCTCTATAAACAGTAAATGGCCACAGTCAATGGCCAGCTTTAGGGCTTTGGTTTTGATACCAGCTTCCCTGGCCTGAATGCTGCAATTCCCTGCCACATCTGGGAATGAACTGTGGTTGGTTGGGGTCTGGTGCTTCCTGAAGTCTCCAAGAGCCCTCTGTGTCCCCAGTGCTGGGGCCAGGACAGGGGAAGCGGTGGACAGCCTGCCACCAGCTCGGTTGTAGAAAGTGGGTGCTTTGTTGCTTTACTTGCATGCCCTTCAAACGGAAACATTTTTTCTTCTTTCTTTTTGGAGTTTGTTTGATGAGACAGGGCTTTGTGTCGTTTAAACTGGTCTTAAACTTACTATGTAGCCAAGGTTGTCTTTGAACTCCAGATTCTCCCGCCTCTACCACCTGAGTGCTGAGATTACAGGAACGAGCCACCACACCTAGCTTCTTCCTTTTACTGGGATAGGGAACTGGGTTGATTTGGGCATTAGTGAGAGGGGCAGTATCTGGATGCCAGGGTGTCTAGCACGTGCCTCAGTCACAGCCCTGAGGGAGATGCTGTCTCCATCCAGGGGCTAACTCCCCATCCAACACCTTGTCAGAAGGCAAATGGTCAGTAGTCAAGTAGTCACAGCTCTTCTGTGAGCCGTGGTAGATGATAGTGGGCACACCACAGCCGCCTTAAACTGTGACATCCCCTTAACCCGCCTGATGCTGGCCCTGAATCTGGCAAGCTGGTCCAGTGTCACTCTCTGACCCTCGGACACCTGTGCTGAAAGCAATGTCAGATGCCTGTACATCTGGGCATTTCACACCTAACTCTTCATTATCTCCTCTAGCAGCCTACTGGCAGTCCCAGCAGGTTTCTCCTTCCTGTGATCAAGCTGGACTCCTAGACGAAGCCCAATTATCCCCAATGGAAGGCGAGACAGTGGCTAACACTGGGCCTACTTACAACTGGATTGGAACCCCTGTTCCCCTTACTTCATGACCCTGACTGAGCCTGAGATACGGCATATGCTATCCCCAGCAGCGTCTGGAAGAAGAGGGACACTAGAGGAAAAGGGCTATTTTAAAACCCTAGCAGTCACCTCAGTGGGAGGAGTCCACATCATTCCAACGCCCTTCCCTACACACCCGGGACTTCCAAGTCCAGGGTGCTTCTCGCGCCCACACCCACACTCACTTGGGTAGCGAAAGTAAAACTCGTTGTCCACGTTACTGAGGTTGTCCCTGTGCCACAGGGCAGCGTCGGTTTCGTGGTTGTAGCGGACAAACACCGCAAAGAGGAGGGCGGTGGCTCCCTGGAAGAGCAGGCACAGCAGCGGCAGGACCAGGCGCCGGCGGCGGGGAGCGCGGGCCATGGGCGCGATTGTGCCGTCCCGGCTCTGGCAGGGCTCTGCAGACCTGGCCGACTTCTGCTACGGCGGAGGTGAAGCCCCGCCCCCCCGGAGGCAGTACTCTCCTAGAGGAGCCCCACCCCTTAGCTCGAAGCGGCAAGGATGGTCCTGCTGAGGCACAGGTGATGATGCGCAAGCTTCCCCAACTGGGCCTCAGCTGCCAGGAGGGTGGTGAGAGGAGAAAAGGGACTCTCCCCCTCAAACCGGTGGTAGAGAGTGGCGCTCAAGAAACTAGCATCCCTTGAAGGTCCCACCTCGTCCCTCCAGAGTTAGGACAAGAAATGGAAAAAGGAAGGGCCGTTCCACCCTTCTCCTGAAAAGCACAGCCGGAGAATGGAGGGAAGACGGAGCTTTCTAGGCTTGGAGGACTAACCAGCCGTCTGAGCCTCAACAGCAGGGTCTCTCGCTTTCCCATCCCAGTCCGCGTCCCCTGGGGAATGGAGGTCTCGAAGGAAGGAGTCATTTCCTACAGAGCTGTCCACTGGAGTCCTGGCTAACAGCAAGGAATCGGACTGGTACTGGAAACCTGCTCGGCCTGGCTGTAGAGGTAAACCAGATGGCCCCTTTCGGAAGCCTCCGCTCCTGTCACTGGAGTGCTGGGCTGAGGTTGTGGCTCCAAAAGGAGGGCCTGCAGAGCCCACAGTCATGGGTGGGGCTGCTACCCACTGCAAACTGAGCCCCTGAAGGACTCTAGCAGGCAGAAACATTGGCACTTTTGGATCTGACACCTGCAGTCCACAGGCGCATTGCTCTTTCTTAGAAAAAGGCAGCTTGCTGGGCCTCTGCTCATTCCCCGCTGCTCCTCGTCTCCTCCTCTGTCTCATCAGGAACCTGAGCTTCTGCCCCTGCCCTTGTGTGGATTTAAAAGGACACCTGGATTGTAGGTGTCCAGTTTCCTGTACCAAGGGTCCAGCCAGGCACATGAAGGAGCAGAGGTCAGCCTCTGGTGGCGCAGCTCCCGGCTGGTACATGTGGGCCCCATTCAGAGCCTTCATCACTCTTCAGTCAGCAGAGTGATGACAACAGTTGTTTTCAGGATCCTTCTAGCACCAGGGAGGTATCTGATAACAGCCTTTAGATAATAGCTTAGCATCCATGGCAACCCCCACTGCCACCCCAGGACATCTCCTGTCTCAGGGGTGCCTCCTGAGTCCTGACTGGGGTCAGAACTTATTTGGGTTGTCCCAGCAGGGATAAACAGGCCCAGGGAGGGAACAGCCTTCTATGCCTCCAGAACTAGAGAGCAGGGAAGAGAGAGCTCTGATTCTAACCTCCTCTGCCTTATGGATGCCTCCCTTCATTTCAAATTCCGACAATGCCTGCTTCCTCCTTTTCTCTTCCTCATTCATTCATTCATTCATTCATTCATTCAATAAATACTCATGTAGTGTCTACCCTGGACTAGGTCCTGGGTTGTAACCAGGTATTCTAGTACAGGATATAACAGGCTTGGGTCCTGGAGACTCTGGCCTAGCAGATGTTGGTTCCTTGGTTGCTAAGTCAAGGGAGGGCTTCAGATGTTCCTTGGAAAGAGCTGGGCCAGCATATGGTCAGCACATGAGACAGTTACTCGCCTACGAAGTGTGACCTTGATGTACTAACAATACGTGACAGACACCAGCTGACATTCTTTCTAGTCCTATAGACCAAACCCTGAAGACCTTCTCTAAGACCCCACTGCCAGCCTGCTTCCTAGGAAGAGTCTCTGACTCACCACCCATCAGCTCTGGCTCTTTTAATGGCCTGCTGAAGTCTGGCCTTGGTCCCCTTCCGATGATCCTGTGAAGTGATGGGCTTCAGCCCTCACTCCTTTCTCAACTGCCCACCTCAGAAGGACAACTGTATCACCAGTCTCCATCCAGTCTAGTCTTGAGGTCTGCCCAATCTTTGACTTTCCATCTCTGGCTTCCAGCCAAGCATTTAAAAGACCAACGGGAGTGGTCTCCCGGCTGCCCTGGCCCGGCCTGCACAGGTTTTCCCTGGAGAATGGAGTGTCTGAGGTTACTGAGTAACTCAGTGTTGCTACAGGATGCTCTCCAGCAGGGCCGCCTCTTTCCTCTCCTTGCTGCCTTGGTTCAGGGTCCTAGGAGCTGTTGTCGCTGCTAGGCTCATTGACCATCTCCAGGGTGCTTAGGGGCAAAAAAGAAAATCAGTAAAGTTACAGTCATACAGGCACCCCACCATTCCTCCTCTCTCTCCCCACTTTCTCCCCTCCCTCCTTCTCTTCCTTCTTCATGTCTATACTGAACGACTCAGATAGATTACTGAGTACTCTCTGAGCCCCAGTTTCCTTGTTGGTAAGAATAGTAACATTTTCTACAAGGAACTCCAAATAATTCATATAGATGGCTGGCATTTTGACAAGCTCTCCACAGATGCAGTGATTATTTTAAATCTGATTGGCTACACAAGGTCAGTAAAGCTTCAACACTCTGAGGCCCAAGGAAAGAATCAGGTGCAGGGTAGATACTGTGCTCATGCTGACAGTATCTACTAGGAGCCTTGGAGACCTAGGATAGGTGTTTTCAGGAAACATGTTTCCCTGTTCCCACTTTTTTTTTTTTTTTTAATTTCGAAACAAGGTCTTATGTAGCTCAAGCTGGCTTCAGATTTGCTATTTAGTGGAGGGTGGCCTTGAACTTAAGATCTTCTTCCCTCCTCAATACTAGGGTTACAGGCCTCTGAGATCATGCCTGGATTGTTTGTTTGTTTGTTTGTTTGTTTGTTTGAAGCAGACTCTCACTAGGTAGCCTAGCTGGCCTCACACTGGAGGCAATCCCCCTGCTTTACCTCCCGAGTGCTGGGATTATGAGTGTGTGGCAACACTCTAGCTACACACAGTTAGTAAGCAGATTTAGGCAAAGGAAGAACTCTCCTTCTCCACAAACACATATTGAGTACTTAGTGGGGCTATGACAGAACAAGGTCTAGTTGGTGCCCTGGGCAGGGTCTGTAAGGGGAGGCGAGCAGACAGGTCATAGTGCACAGGGCTGTGATGGAGAGCTACCTGGGGCCCTGGTCAGAGGAAGCAATACCTGTGCTAGGACCTGAGGGCCATCCCTTTCACCTCAGCCCTCTCCTGTGAGAGCAGCAAAGACGCTGGGCCAGAGAGCTTTAATCTTACCTAAACCAACGGCCACTATGGCACTGTCCAAACAATACTGTCACACATACATATTACAATGTCAAAGCAAGGCAGGACAACAATAAAACATCGATTTGTCTCTAGAGGGCTGCCATGTTAGCCTCTGTGAAAAGCTTGTCGTGGGGCTTTAGGGAGATGGCTTAGCTAGCCTTAGGTCCCAGGGAAAAGCCAGAAGTGGGGGTGTGCATCTGCAATGCCAGCAGTCTCTAGTAGATGGGGGATGGAGACAGGAAAGGCATCTGGAAGCTCACGAGTCAGTGGACCTGGACCATACAGAAACAACAACTTGCCTCAGCAAAGTGGAAGTGGCAGCAGACCCCCAAAAGGTGTCCCCTGACCTCTCCATGCCTGCCTGCACTCACACAGGCACACACAAATAAATATGACTTTTTGAAAGACTTTGCCTGAATCAGATTACTTACTGTATTATGTTTTTCTTTAAAGATGTATTTATTATTTATACAGTGTTCTGCCTGCATGTGTGCCTGTAGGCAGAAGAAGGCACCAGATCTCATTATATGATGGTTGTGAGCCACCCTGTGGTTGCTGGGAATTGAACTCAGGACCTTTGGAAGAACAGCCAGTGCTCTTAACCTCTGAGCTAGTTCTCCAGCCTCCTGTGTTATTTTACCTGTAAGATACATTGGAGAAAAGGACTTTTTTAAATTTAATACTTTTTGTTTGTTTTGGTTTTTGGGACAGGATTTCTCTGTGCAGCCTTGGCATTCCTGGACTCAATTTATAGACCAGGCTGTCCTCAAACTCGCAGAGATCTGCCTGCCTCCGCCTCCTGAGTGCTGGGGTTACAGGCATGCGACACCGTACCCAGCTTAATACTTTTTCATACCTTTTTTTATTTCATTTCTTTCCCATTTCTTTCTTCATTTAATACACTGTTTGAATCACTGCCACACGTAAGTTTTGTCCTCCACACTCAACACCACTAAACACAACATGACTCGCTGCGTTTCTAGGATGCGAGCTAAACAAGAGTAGATTAAGCAGGCTGGAGAGATGGCTCAGTGAAGAGCACTGGCTGCTCTTTCAAAGGACCCAGCACCCACGTGGCAGCCCACAACTGTCTATAATGCCAATTCAAGGGATTGACACGTTCACAATAATGCACATAAAATAAAATTAAATAAATTATCTTAAAAACAAAAGTAGATCAAGCTCCCATGGTTTAACAGTGGCCCTGATTCAGTGGTTTAAGTGACAGGAAAGGGGCCACTGAGATGGCGCAGTAGGTAAAGCATTTGCCTCCGAGCCTGATGGACGACCCGAGTTCAATCCCTTGCACCCACACAGTGAAGGGAGAGAGCTGACTCTCACAAGCTGTCCCCTGATAGCCACAAATACAACACACATACAATAAGTAAATAAATGTAATTTTTATAACTTAAAAAAGAATAGCCCCAACTAACCTAAAAACTAAATACACTGGGCCAGAGAGATGGCTCAGCAATTAACAGCTGTTCTTCCAAAGGACCTGGGTTCAATTCCCAGCACCACATGGCAGCTCACAATTATCTGTAATTCTAGATCCACAGGATCTGACAGCCTCACACAGAACACCAATATACATAAATTTAAAAAAAAATAAAAGCTATAGAGAAATTTTAATTTACATGGCTGCTCTGGTAAGAGATCACATCAAAGACCTTCTAGGTCTGTGTGATCTGGCTGGAATACAAACACGTCTTTACTCCAGAAAACAGAGGCAAGCAGATCTGGTTTCAAGACCAGCCTGGTATAGAGCAAGTTTCAGGTAAAGAAAAGCTTAGGTCCAGGTGTGGCGGTTCATGCCTTTAATCCCAATCAATAAAGGTGAAGTTAGTTTGTAGAAGGAAGCACCACCCATGCTTGTAAATGATGTTTAATTGAGTGGCAGAAAAAAGTAGTGAATCAGAGAAAGATTTGACAGAATACGAAAGGCCCAACTCTCAGAAGAAGAGATTAAAAAAAAAAAAAAAAGACAAGCTACATAAGGGGCAATGCAGAGAAAAAGAGGAGGCAGTTTTACCAGGACAATAAGAGAGAGAGAGACATAGGTGAAGCCAAAACAAGCTAGAGAATGAGAAGGAGCCAAAAGATGAGAGCCAATTGCTGGAGATAGTTTGGGGCCAAGCAGAGCAATTCAGACACCAAGAGAAAAGCCAGACTGACTAAGCCAGCTGGGGGAAGAGTTTGAACCAGCCAGCTATGAGCTCAAGAAAGAACAAGAAAGGGTGAGCTTACTAAGCAGTGTGTCTCAGAGGCTGAAAACACTCTAGGCCTACGTTAGACTGAATGGAAGCTAGAAGCTTCCAGGACTAGGCCTAGCTTAGCAGACAGAGGCAGTAGCCTGTGAAACAACAATTGAAGCAGGTGAAAGGAAGTTCCTTTTACAAATGCACATTAAATATCAAAGTTTTCTGTTCCTGCTGGGGAGGGGTAGTGAGGCCTGGACTGGAGGGAGCTTTGAAAGGCAGCAGCTACAGAAGGCAACAGCATGGCCTGAAATGAGAGGGACAAGAGAGGGAGGCCTACCTGAGAGAAACTTCAGACACTTTGCTTAATATGGTCTGAGCCTCAGTTCCTGTCCACTGTACAGAGAGACTGACGAGTACAAACCTCATAGGCCTTGTTGATGGGCTGGTGACCGAAGCACAGTCGTGGCTTCTACTCATGCTGTTAAAGACATGTAAGTAAGTTGGATGGCTATTTCTTTTTGCTCTTTCTACTGCTAGCTTGCTGTGACATAGAGGAGACAGGGTCTTACTGTGTAGCCTTGGCTTGGCTGGCCTGGAAGTCACTATGCAAACCAGGACAACTTTGGTTTAGATGTCTGCTCACCTCTGTCTCCTGAATGCCAGTATTAAAGACATGCACTACTTTTGCTGTTATTTATTTATTTATTTATCTATTTATTTATTTATTTATTTATATTGTTCTGTTTTTTGAGACAGGGTTTCTCTGTGTAGCCCTGGCCATCCTGAAACTCACTCTGTAGACCAGGCTGGCCTCAAATTCAGAGATCTGTCTGCCTCTGCCTCCTGAGTGCTTGGGACTAAAGGTTTGCACCACTACTGCCCTGCTCTTTTTTACCCTTTTTAAGAGTAGGAGAGAGGTGCTGGGAACCTGCCGAAATATTTATTTAAACCTCAAACACTTGTGCTACTGTTGGAACACAGACTATGTCCCACTTAGGTGTCAGTTTTGAACATCAACATCAGTCCACCCAAGGTTCTCCAGCGCTTTCAGGGATCAGTCACCACCAAAGCCAGCAAACCCTCCTTACTCTGAATGAGTCTGGTATACATAATGAGATCCAGGACAGGAAGAACCAAATAGTGAGACCGTCTCAGAAAAACAAAAATTAATTGGAGTTTGGGACGTAGCACACTTGGTAGACTGTTTGCCTAAAATGCCTGAAGCCCTGGGTTTGTTTGGCAGCACTGAACAAACCAGGTGTGGTGGCACACACTTGTAGTCCCAGAGTTTGGGAAGTAGAAGCCAGTTGATCAGGATTTCAAGGTCATTCTCAGTTACTTGGTGAGATCAAAGTCAGCATGGGGTTACAAGACTTCCTATCTCAATAAAAATAACTGTAGCGTCTTAAAATGCATCACTAATTGAAACTGGTGATACTGACTTTTTGCCAAACTCCTACCAAGTAGTGTCAGATGATGGAAAATCCCACAAGAGCATGTCTTCAGAAGGGGGACGAGAGGCTGGGCTGGAGAGAGCCTGACAGAAGCTCCTTGAAAATTGCTAAAGAATCTTCCAGAGGGGCTGGAGAGATGGCTCAGAGGTTAAGAGCACTGGCTGTTCTTCCAAAGGTCCTGAGTTCAATTCCCAGCAACCACATACATGGTGGCTCATAACCATCTATAATGTGATCTGGTGCCCTCTTCTGGCCTGCAGGTACAGATGCAGGCAGAACACCATGAATGTATTCATGTATGTGTAAATAAATAAATAAAATCTTAAAAAAAAAAAAAAAAAAAAAGAATCTTCCAGAATCCTGAAGTTTTCTGCCTAATTCTCTTCCAAGTTCTGGATCCGATTAACATCCAAAGTGGCAACAGGCAGAGAGCTAGACCATCGGAGGGTGTGAAGGGACCTGTGTGGTCAAGCCTGGAGAAGGGAGGCCTAGCCTGGGAAGGACACCAAGAGCTTAGAAAAAGGTGGTGGGGAGCCAGACCCGCACCTGCTCTAAGAGAGCCTCCCAGGACAGGCCTGCAGCCTAAACTGTCAGGGAGAGCCTTGAGCCAGAGCAGCGTCTTAGTCGCTGTTCTATTGCTGTGAAGAGATACATGACCAAGGCAGTTCTTATAAAAGAAAGCATTTGATTGGGAGCTTGTTTACAGTTTCAGAGGCTTAGTCCACTATCATAGCAGGGAGTGTGGTGGCAGAAAGACAGGCCTGGTGCGCAGGGAGAGACACGGAGCCTGGTGTGGACTTTTGAAACCTCAAAGTCCACTTCCAGGGATACAACTCCTCCAACAAGGCTGCACCCCTTGTTTGTTTGGTTTTGGGTTTTTGTTTTGTTTTGTTTTTCGAGACAGGGTTTCTCTGTGCAGCCTTGGCTGCCCTGGGCTTACTTTGTAGACCAGACTGGCCTTGAACTCACAGAGATCTACCCGCGTCAGCCTCCCCAAGTTCTGGGATTACAGGCAAGCATCACCACGCCTGGCTAATGCTGCACCTCTTAATATTTTCCAACAGTTCACCAACTGGGAAGCAAGCATTCAAATATATGGATCTATGGGGGCCATTTTCATTCAAACCACCACAAGGGTAGGATCTAGAACCCCCACCACACACCAGGCCATTGCTGAGATGGTCCACAGGCAGTGAACACTGCATGGTGAGTAGCATCTGCTTTCTCAAGTGTACCACTCTGGCTGGACGGGGGTGGGGGTGGAGGGGAGTCTGAATTGGCACCCTCGCCTGTGCCAGGGCAAGAACTTCCCTGAAGAAGTTTGAGGGGAGCCCGGGACTGTCCAGACAACTTCAGTGTGCAGCCAGAGGCACACAGCACTAACCGATGGTGGCAAGCGGTGCCACCACCCTCTGGGCCAGGCTCAGGAGCTTGTAGAAGAGTTCTTGGGCCCTGTTCTGGTCCCAGTGAATCAAAAACCCTGGTGGCATCAAAGCCGGAGAACCATGTGTCAGGGGAATCCCTCACTCCTGAAGCCCTGGAACCTGTGGGAAACAAAGGACCAAAATCTCACACTCCCTTAAACAAGAAACCTGTTCGGGCCCAGCCGACCTACAGGACAAACCAGTCAAACCTGAGGGTACAGCTCTTTACCTCTGTATTCCTGTCACATACCATAAAAGAGCAACATCACTGGGCGTGGTAGCTCAAGCTTGTAATCCCAGCACTTGAGGTGGACGAGGAAAGACTGATAAGAGTTCAAGGCCTTCCCTTCCTTATCTTTTTTCTTTAATTTTTTTTTTACATTTATTTATTCATTTGTGGTGTGTGTGTGTGTGTGTGTGTGTGTGTGTGTGTGTGTGTGTGCTCATGAGGGCACAAGCATGCTATACCCTGCTTGTGGAGGTTAGATGACAACCTTCAGGAGTTTGTTCTCTCCTGCCACCATGTGGGTCCCAGGGATTGAACTCAGGTCATCCAGTTTGGCCAGAAGTGCTTTGTCTGATGAGTCATCTTGCCCACTCTCCTTCTCTTTTTTGAGACTGTGTATGGATATGTAGCCCAAGTTAGCTTTAAAATCAACCTTTCTGTTTCTCAGGTGTTGAGATCGCAGGTGTGAACTACCATCATAGGGTAAAAAGTCTGAGCTCACTTCCGGGTTTTGAAAACCCACCAATCCTTGAGCTCAAAAACTGACCAATTCCTGAACCCACCCAAGCTCAGGACTTAAAATCCCACCAATTCCCACCCTGGAAATACTCACTCTGGAAAGCTCTGCCCCCAAGGAACCCTATATAAAGCCTGCCTCCCACTCAGTTCCCTGCTGCTTCTCATTTGAGCAGAGGCAGCCCCCCTCCTGTTTTTTCCCAATTAATCTCTTGTGGGAGGTTTGTCGTGTGACTTTGTGGTATTCCTTGGCTCCCCATTGCCAAGATGCCTTTTCCTTCAGAGCTGTAGCACTTTGGTGGGGCCAGGGAGCTTTGTGACCCGGGGAGATACCCAAAGCAAGGGTGAGGTTGAGATCTGTCCAAACCCGACAATCTCATCTTGAGACCAGCAGGAGCAGGACCGCTCCCTCCCTGCCCTAGACCTGCATGTTCAGGTGCATAGCTTTACACCCCCTACCTCTGCCACCCTTGAGGTGGTCATGTAGCCTGATGGTTACAGGTTACTTTCTCTCTCCTTATAAGGTCATGGCCAGCAAGAACCTGGGATTCCTCATGCAAATAAAGCATCGCCAGCCTCCTGGCCCTGGCCAATGATGCACACTCATCCCAAAAGCCTGTATCCACTCCCTAAAGGTTTAAATAGCCTTTGTTCCCCCAAATTAAATGCCTCATTAAAGCTGTCTCTCCTGAGATGGCTGTTTTCCGACTGAGATCCTGCATTGCACCCACCCTCCTAACCTTCACTCCCTTCAGTCCAGAATCGGGGAAACCTTACCCCTCAGAGCTGTAACAACCATGCCTAACTCCTTGATTTTCATCCCATTACAGAGATCTGGGTTTCAGCACAAGGAGGGAAGGACTTACCCTTAAAGAGAATCAACCCAATGTCTTAGTCAATGTTCTGTTGCTATGAAGAGATCTATGACCATAGCTGCAGAGAGACTATCTTGTGTATTGTATGGATGCATTGCCTGTCATTTTAAAAATCTATGGCCTATTGGAAAGTGTAGAATAGAAGGTCAGACATCCAACAGGCAGAAAGAATTCTGGGATACAGTCTGGCACTGGAGATTCACCCGGGAAGTTGTGTGGAGGACAGACGCATGTTACCTGAGCAGAGGTAACCAGCCACATATCAGAATGTAGATTAGTATAAATGGGTTAATTTAAGTTATGAGCTAGTCAGAGAAGAGCCTAGCTATATGGCCTAGGTGTTTGTAAATATCTATCTTTGAGTCATTTCTTCTCTGATAAGTGACCCCCATAAAACTCATTGGTTTCTCAAGTTGAACTTTGGTGGTATCCACTGTAAGAAAAAATATTGGCTCAACACCAAGCTCTCAGCACAAAGGAGATTTATTTGCCCCAGAGGGACAGAGGGCAAGGATAAGGGACAAACACAGGAGAGAGAGGACAAAGTAGAAAAGGAAGGGAACAAAGAAGTGGGAAGAAAAGGGGCAAAGGAAAGGGTTAAGGGGTATTTGTCCTGAAGGGGGACCGAGAGACCAAATATATTAAAAATTAAATGTCTGGGGTACTGGGCTAAAGAGTGTAAGACATAACTGGCCAAGTGGCCTCGCTGCTTTACACATCAGGCCAGGTGCAGGGAAGAGCTGGCCTTGCTGCTCCTTAGAGGTGCTGTTGCCAGGAAACCGGCCTGGATAGCCTTGCTCCTGGAGATAACCACCCCCTCTCCCCTAGCAGCAGTCTATCAGCCCAGGACAGGACTGAAGCCCAAGGCCAGTACAGGACAGGACCAAAGCCCAAGGTCGGCCATTTCCCTCACCCTCACTGCAACCCCCAGCAAAAGAGAACAAAGAAAACTGGAACCATTCGTGGTCCTAGCACTTTCCCACTGCAAACAGTTTTGAAATGTGGCATCCCCTTTTTCTGTATTAACCAATAGAAGCTTGCCAGGCTAGAATCCCATGCTTTGGGTGTGCTGTGAGGGAATGGGACCTATAAATCACCCACAATCTGGAGCTCAGGGCTCTCAGCTGGATGCCAATGTCCTGGTATCTGTGAGAGTCCAGCTCAAGCTGCAAATAAAGATCCTCATGTGTTTTGCAACGGACTCAACTCCTGGTGGTCTTTTGGGGGTCTCACAAATCTGGCATAACAGGACAAAGGATTGCCTCTGAATAGAGAGGAAACATATGTGGCCCATAGGCAAGTAGTGGTTATAAGGATAAAGGGGAAAACCCTTTCTTAATTGTGTTCTACTCTAAGTGCACAAACCACTCAGACTCCTGTCTCAGTTAGATATGGATGGTTACTGAATACTGAACACAACACCCCATGACCCTGGTCTCATGACCAGCGACAGAGAAAGGAACTCTGAGAGCCTAACTGTGACATCTACAAGTTCTCACAGCAAGGTTTTGTTTTGTCTTTAATAGAAAGAACCAGATGCAAAAGGCATGAGGAGAGCAGTAACACATTTCTGCTAACCGTATAAAGCAATATTAAATTTTAATAATACAGTATTACAGCTAACCTTTAAGCTGATTGGTCCTAAGTGAGGAAAGTGAGGCAGAGCTTAGGGTCTTCTAGAGTACATCCAAAGTGTAGCCAAGTGTGTAGCTAAGAAGGGTGCAACCAGAGCAAAGCCAAGTAAAGAGATAATAAAGCATGAGCTATAACACTATTGAGTCATGTAAAATATAAGGTCAGTTCGACCCTCTGGCAGTGTCTGCTAGTGCCAGCTCTGAACAACTGCTTCCAAGAAGCAGAGTTGAAAAGTTTAAATTTTTGAATTTAATTTTACCTTAGAGACAAGATGGAAGCTAAATACAAAGATGGTTGTGGCTTTGTCCTCAAATATTAGGCTGCAATATTTCCCCTCTTTTGAGTTTGGGCCCAGAGTCAAATTATTGACTCTGATTCATCCTTAACATCCAGAGAGTTATAGTGGTTCCTTAAGTCCGAAAACTAATTGTTGAGATTCTCCTGTGGATGAAGGACATGGGGTCATTGATAAGGCATGTTCCGCAGGTTAGGGCTAACAGCAATATAGAAAGAGGGCCCACTATGCCAGTAATTAGGAATATTAACCAAGGGGACCTGTTGTATAGTTTTTCAAACCAGTTCATACCTTGTTGTCTTTCTTGTTCCCTACTGAGGTCAGTTTTGATTTTGGTCAAAGTATTTCTAATTATTCCAGAATGATTAGCATAAAAGCAATATTGTTCACCGAGGGCCATACTTAATCCTCCCTTCTTGAGGAAAAATAAGTCTAATGCCCTTCGGTTTTGTAAGACTGTTGTTCTGGGAGTGCGGTGGCTAAATGTAACTGAGCCAAATCTTTATCTACCTGTTCACCTAGTTGGTGAAAGTTTATCTGCCCTGTGACCAGAGCACAGGCAGCCGAACCTGCAATGCCCATCCCAATTAGGTCACAGCCGTTCAAGGACGTGGGTGGAGATAAAGGCCAATACGTGTTCATCCTGTGTCCCCTCATAGTAGGTGACCTGTGGGTCTACGTGAACAAGCACACATAACTCACGCTTTTGTCTGTGAAATGACTCACAGAGAGACAGGGGAGAGACGTGCTACGTGCAAACCAGGTACCTTTAGGAGCTGCTAGAAGGTTAGTCTTTTTTATCCCAAGGGGATTAGACAACTTTATCACATGAGTGTTAGGAGGGTGGCATATGTAATAATGCAAGGGGCATAATGCATAGCCAAGAGGAGCAAAATTAGGAGGCCCCATAAGATTCATGATGAGGGTGGAACATCAGTTGGCATTATAGGCTACCCAAAATAGAATTATTCTCCGAGATTAAACGGGACTGATGACAGCTGTGCTAGAGGCCAGTCAGCAGTTATAATGATTAATGTAATGGAGGAAGGAAGCCAAGAATATAGAACAACATTAATAGAGCAAGAGGGATAAATATTGTTAAAGATAAATTGCTTGGTGGAGAATGATATTTTGACTTAAAATAACAAATTCAATTTGATGATTTCATTAAAGAACAACATTTTTTGATGGCTTTAAGAGCTTGAGACAAGTTTGAGGAGCCCAGGAAAAGATCCACTTCATTTACTAAGATAATAAAGGCCTTCACAGATTTCTTGCAGAGATTTGTTTCAACTGTAAACAAAGCCATACCAGACTCTGATGCCAGACAGATGTTAATAGAGACCTTGGTGTTTGAAAATATGAATAATGACTGTAAGAGAGTAATTAGACTGATAAAGACATGAACAGCACCTTTAATCCCAGCATTTGGGAGGCAGAGGCAGGTGAATCTGTGAGTCTGAGGCCAGGGTAGTCTATAAAGTGATTTCCAGGATAGCCAAGGCTACACAAAGAAACCCTGTCTAGAAAAATAAAACAAAACAACAACAAAAAAACCAAAATCAACCAAACCAAACAAAAATGTTTGTGTGTTTTCACAGCAAAATGATCACACACCAATGAAGACAAAGCAAGTGTCCCAGATGATCCATCCTCACAGACTGCCTCAGTTACTGTCTCCTCAAAAATCTGCACCCAGATCAACTTCAAAATGGCTAGCTCAGATGGTCCAACCTCACAGACTGTTTCAGCCAGGACTTCAGTTAAGCCCTGCACTTTCCCATCACACAGAGACTGGACAGCAAAAGATACAGCCAGCTTTCCCAGGACTTTGCCAATATCCCAATTTTCTTAGGATCTCCAAAAATGATGCCTTCGCCCTCAAACAGCAGGAAGCAAATTTTAAGAGCACAATGCCCCCATTCCCAAGAGGTGGGTGGGCGGGTTTTGGTCGTTCAGCAAGTTATGGATATTTGTTGTCATTTAGGGGGTTTGATTACAAGTTGTTATTGGTCATGGTCAGGGAGAAAACAAAGTAAAAAAAAAAAAGTTAAAATCAGGGATCTCTTTCTTTTTTTTATTCCCTTCATTATTCTTTCACTCTTTCTGGTGTTAGGGGAAAGGAGATAAATAAAAAGGTTTTTTTTAAAAAAAAAAAAAAACGGGGGATATAAGAATGATATAAGAATGATAGGATAAGGGTTAGATTATTGTATCTCCTAAAAAAGCAACAAGTCTCAAAGAATTTTACATTGGTATGGATTATTGTATATTGACAGAAATTTAAGGTTGTTTTGTTCAACTCTTCCTTTTTTTAAAGATTTATTTATTTATTATTTATACAAGATCCTGCCTGCATGTATGCCTGCAGGCCAGAAGAGGGCACCAGATCTCACTATAGATGGCTATGAGCCACCATGTGGTTGCTGGGAATTGAACTCAGGACCTTTGGAAGAACAGCCAGTGCTCTTAACCTCCGAGCATTCTCTCAGCCCTCAATTCTTCCTCAATGTATTGTTCATATGCAACTCATTAAAAAAAATTTGATGTAAAGTTCTAGTCCTTGAATGCTACTGTGTAAATTGTTTAGGATAATTAGAAATTCAAGTTAGTAGTTAGTCACCTATAAATAAACAAACTTGTAGTCATATTAGGTACAAGTCTAATTAATTACAGAAATAGCTTTATTTAGTCTCTTGTATATGTTTTCAAAGTTAAGCAGATAATAAATAAGCTAGAAACAAGCAATGTTTGTCTTTAGATAGACAGATGGTCTTCAAACACTTTAAGAGATCTAGGGAACATGGCATTTAAGTTGTTTTAATAACTGAAGGCTTTTCTGACAGAGAGACACATTAGCTCCTAGCAGCATCCTCAATCTACCTCAAAGAAGATGATGGGCACTGAAGAACCTCCACATGGAGTTTGCTTCAAATGTGGCAAAGCTAGCCACTGAGCAAAAAAACCTGCCCTTATCTTGACTGCTGACAGCATGTTGTCCAAGCTGCAGACAAGAACAACACTGGGAAATCAACTGTCTAACTTTGTAGAGACAAGGTTGGACAGTTTTCAAAATTCCTGCTTCACAGGTGTCTGTCAGATATTCTGGGCCTAAAAGCCAAAGATTGGATGCCCCAATGTTACAAAGGAATCTTGTAACGGCCAGATTGACTTGTATGACTCTCTAAGCAGCCAGCAGTCTCTGTTATTTCTGTAGTTTTTAAAGCTGCTTGCTCTGCACTTCCTGTTTACCTAGATAATACTTATCCTTCTCAGGTCTCTAATAGGATTAAAACTATAGTTATAGTCTTACAGTTTTCCTTATTAAGATCTAAAACATAGAGCCTGGCACAGTGACACATGCCTGTAATCCCAGCACTTGGAAAGCCAGGGGCAGGCGGATCTCTGTAAGTTCAAGGCCAGCCTGGTCTACAAAACAAGTTGGAAGCTTAGCTGATGGAGTTTTGCCCTGAGGGCACCCTCCCTTTATCCCAGTATGGATCAGGCTTTATCTTTCAGCACTTAAAACTTATGTTTTAAGTTTAAATTACTGTGCTTAAGAGATCTATAAAATGGGACTGGAGAGATGGCTTGCGGTTAAGAGCACTGGCTGCTCTTCCAGAGGACCTGAGTTCAATTCTTGGCAAGTACATGGTGGCTCACAACCATCTATAATGAGATCTGGTGCTCTCTTCTGGGATGCAGCTGTATTCGCAGATAAAGCTCTCATATACATAAAATAAATAAACAAATCTTTTAAAAAATTGAAAAAGAAAAAAGACCTATAAAACAAACAAACAAAAATGTCTCTAACCTAAAAACTTCACTTGCCCAAGGACAGATAACTTCCTGGTATGCTGAGAGCTGTGGTTCATGTAAGATAACAAGCCAAATGTTTTCAATTCTGTTAATAAGGCTGGCTGCCCTAACTGCACATGCTGTGCTTCATCACACGTAGGCGGGAGGTACACAGGCAGGAAGCACATCAGGATGCATGTTTGCCCCTGATTGGACAAAGGCGGGAATTACATAGTCTTGTGGGGTTTGCCTTTATAAGCCTCTGAATATAATTCGTGGCCATTCTCTGGGATTTCTGAGTGTGTACCTGGCCAGTGTCCATCATCCTGGCCAGTATTAATAAGGCCTCAAAATTTGCAGTAGTGTTCTTATTCTCATCTTGTGGGATTAACAGAGAGCTGCACACAAGGAGTAAAATCAGCCTGTATTAGTTAGGGTTACCATTGTGATGAAACACCATGACCAAAAGCAAACTGGAGAAAGGGTTTATTTGGCTTATACTTCCACATCACTGTTTATCAAAGGAAGAAGTCAGGACAGGAACTCAAGTGTGCCAGGAACCTGAAGGCAGAAGCTGACAAAGAGGCCAAGGAATGTTGTTTACTGGCTTGCTCAGCCTGCTTTCTTAGAGAATCCAGGACCACCAGCCCAGGGATGACACCATCCACAATGGGCTGGGCTACCCCATCATTAAGAAAATGTCCTACAGGTTGCCTTAATGCCTGAACTTACATTCTTTCAACTGAGGTTCCCTCCTCTGTTGACTCTAGCTTGTGTCAAATTGATGTAAGAGTAGCCAATACAACAGGGCATTTTTTTTCACAGCTGAGATTTTATTGGTTGATGATACATAGACATTTCAGCTCATATATTACTCTTAACACATGCACGAAACTCTAAGAAGCTGCCTGCTTCTTAAAACAGTTATTCCAGTGATGTTCCAGCCTCAAACTTGGTGGCAGATTTTCCTCAAGAGAATCTCATGTTACATTGTCAAACTCTCAGAATCTTTCCTTCCATGGATCCAGTTTTAGCTACATTCAGTTACATATTCAATTTTTCCATCTTTCACCACACATGAGAATGTTAGTGAAAAGAACTACCATGACCAGCCCTGACAGGGCAAGATTGGAGTGGATTTGTTGGAAACTAGAAACACAAGCCCAGAAGAAACTTAAAATATCTCAGACACAAATACACAACTGAGACTCCAAATTGCCATTTAGTATGCGTTTCCATAGGACATAAAACTAGGTCCCTCCGTGGAATGTTAACTGACAGTCATGAACTGCCTCTCCTGATTTAGTATCCTACTGGCTTTACCAAAAAAATAACAATTATTTCACCTCTTTTTTTTCTTTCCCAAAACAGGGTGTTATGCCCAGTTTGTGAGACCCCAAAGACCACCAGGAATTGAATCCACTGCAAAACACATGAGGGTTTATTGGATACAAGCTCAAGCCCAGGTTGTAAGCTCCCTGTAGAAACAGAGAGGTATGTAGCCCAGAGGTCTAGGGGCTGGGTTTTAAAGGGCAAAACCACAAGTGGTATAGTGGTGTGTGTGTGTGTGTGTGTGTGTGTGTGTGTGTGTGTGTGTGTGTGTTGCTCCAAGCCTTGGTGTTACATGATTGTGTAAGGGAAATTGACTTTTGAAATGATTGGTTTACTTTAGGCGCCAAGTTCATAAACTGTTCTGGCCTGGCCATCTGGGTGGGTTGCCAGGAGACAGTATCTCTTTAAGTGGTTCTGGCCAGGCCATCCGGGCCAGTTTCCTAGCAACTGTATCTCCAGTGGGCAGGAAAAGAATGCCGTAAGGGTGGTTCCTCCCACAGGTGGCTGGACATGTCTCCACCTGTCTGGCCTTCAGGCTTGTGCTTTAAACTTTAATTCAATAACCCCAAAAACCTAATTTTAAATTCTTTGGTCTTTCAAGGGTTTCTCTGTGTAGCCCTGTCTGTCCGGGAACTCACTTTGAACTGAGATCTGCCTTTCTCTGTCCCACCAAGTGCTGGAATTAAAGGCACGCACCACCACATCTGGCTCATTTCATCCTTAAAAACCATTTACACTAAAAGGGGGAGGGGTGAGGTGTGATGAATTATGAAATAGTTGAAAAAATATTCTTCTGGATTGCTCAAGGGGGAGAGGGCACACAGTCAGACCCAGCTTCTCTGCCTCAGAGGCTCTCATTCTCTGTTTTCTGTAGGCACATCTTCTGAAGTGTCCTTCAGCCAGTTTTCCCTTTGGTTCCCTCTTCCCTTGTGTTAGCATAGTTTACCCTGTGGCCTTTTTGGCTTTGCCTGCACCTGGGCGGGGGTGGGTATGATTATTAATTGATGTAGGAGGGCCCAGCCCACTTTGGACAGTGCCATCCCTGGGCAGGTGGTCCTGGGCTGTACAAGAAAGGAAGCCGAGTAAGCCAGGAGGAGCAAGCCAGTGAGCAGCATTTCTCCAAGGCCTCTGCTTCATTTCCTGCCTTGGCATTGGTGACAGACTAACCTGAAAGCCACATAAACCCTTTCTCCATTCAAGTTGTTTCTGGTCTGTAGTTTACAAGAACAGAAAGCAAACCAGAATAAGAATAATTAAGTGTTAGGTGCAGTAATCATGCAGGCCAGAGGAGGGCACAAGATCCTCTGGAACTGAAGTTAGAGACTGATGCCATGTAGGTGCTGAGAACCAAACCCAGGTCCTCTGTGAGAGCAGCCAGTGCTCTTAACTACTGAGCCATCTCCTCAGACCTGTTTTTATTAAAAAACAACAACAACAAAAACAATTTTCTTAAACTAGCCGTTGATCAAACTAACTTTTTTCTTTTTAAGGCTTAACTTTAAGATTTAATTTGTCCCAATTTTGTAAAATATATCTTAGAGGAAATAAATGTGAATAAAAAGAGAATATTGATGGGAGAACCAGAAGATCCAGTGTTACTTCAGTTGGCAGGGCTCAGGTTTCCTTACCGTTGCAATCTAGGACCCAGAAGTTGCCTGGGAAGCATCAGCCACATGTAGCTTTCAATTTGGAAAATGGAATGACATGTTCCCCCAGTTCAGGAGAGATATATTTGTCAGGGCTACTTTTCTAACCAGCAAACTGCCTTGTCAGGGATCATGCCTTTGGGGAGCTAGACTGAACCAGTATTTCCTCACAGACCCTGATAAAAGGACAAAGAGAACTTTGATTCTGTGTCATTTTCCAGGAAGAGACTTGGCAAGGCTGATCTGATCCTGGAGCTAGTGCTTCAAAAGAGTCATGGCTTCTGGGGACCCTACTCTTGGCCCTAGGCCATGGTTATCATGTCTGAGGTATCCTGTGTTCTCATTGCCAGCATCGCATGACTCAGCTCTCTGCTGACCTTCGCCAGCCCCCTCCACCCCAAATAGTATGTAAGATGCTATACATCTTAAAAAACTTGCTTGGCATCAGTCATCAGCTTATGCAAGACCTTCTGGTCCCAGCTATTGCTTTTGTCTTCTTTATTTCTTATCTCCTCTGGTTTTCATCCCCAATCTTCTCACTCAACACCCTCATCATTTGGAACTCTTACCCCTGCTGGTTTGGGACACATACCTTAACATTTTTTACTTTCTAATATTGTAAAGGGATGGCTGTCTTTGGATGGCATTAATTTTTTCTATAAGAATCTGAAGTGGAGCCAGGCCAAAAAAAAAAAAGAGTAAAAGAGATGGCTCAGTGGTTAAGAACACTTGTTTCTCTTCCTGGAGACAAAGGGTTCAGTTCCCAGCACCCATACTGAGCAGCTCATAACCATCTGTAACTCTAGCTCCAGGGAGTCTGTCCTCCTGGGCACCTGTGCTACATTGATACACACACACACACACACACACACACACACACACACACACACACACACCTGCACATAACTAAAAATAATCTTAAGAAAAGGAATCTGGAGAGATGAGGAGGAAACCCCAGAAAGAGTCATTTACTGTGGTCATGGTGTTTTGGCAGCATGTGGAAAGATCTGTGGTCCTGACTGTTATGTAAAGAACAGCCTCAAAATCAGAAAGACCATCATGGAGGTCTGTTATCACCTCCTTAGTCTGATATCAGAAATGCACTGAGTGGTTGGAGAGCAGCTAAGAGCCCTGGCCACTGTTCCAGAGGACTCAGGTTGGGTCCACATGATAGATTACAACTGTCTGTAACTCCAGTTCCAGGGAAATCTAGTGCCCTCTTCAGCCCTCCTTGGGCACCAGGCACGTGCATACAGGTAGGAAAAGTAAAACATTCACCAGGTTCCCCAAGGAAAATCCTGATACACCATTACAAGTATTTCTGACAAATTTTTCTGACCTATCCCCAACATGACCTATATTCTTTCACCAGGACAGCCAGAAAAGAGAGAAACATAGGTCTTTTTCCATTTATTATGTGAGGGCTGAGCTAACACTGATACTCATGGATTTGAAATGTCATTTAAAAATATGTGGTTAGAATGGGAACCTATGGGATTACAGGAGTTGAAATTCTTTGGTTGTTGCTGTGCTAATCAAAACAGTAACAGCTGGCTGGGAGCAAGGTGAGGCCTGTTGTCCCAGGATTCAGGAGGCTGGATGACTGCTGCTGCAAGTGCAGGGTTACATAGCAAAATTCTGTCTCAAACTAAACAATGAAATAAAAAAGTAACAGCAAATATAAAAAATATTAAACACAGAATTCAAGTCTTTTTTCATTTTCTCCACCTTGTGAGATTTTTTTTTTTTTTTTTGCAAATCTTTTTTATACCCTCCACTTGGTAAAACTCCTATGCAATTATATTTTTTAAAATTTTATTTTTACCTTATGTGTATGGGTGCTTTGCCTGCATGTGTGTCTGTGTACCATTTGTGTTCAGTGCTCTTGAAGGCCAGAAGAAGAGTTGATTCCTATGAAACCAGTTACAGAGTAAGCCGTGTGGGTGCTGGGAATGGAAACTAGGTCCTCTGGAAGAGCACACAGCTCTCCAGCCCCAGCCCCTGCTCTTGATCAAAAGTTACTTTTTCTTTGGTTGGTACTTCAGTGGGAGTAGTCATCTTTTTCTTTGTGACCCTGAACTTCTTTATTTCTTTTTTTGGGGGCGGGGATAATTTTGTTTTATTTTGTTTTGAGACAGGGTCTCATTATGTAGTTCTGGCTGCCCTAGAACTCACTGTGTTGACCAGGCTAGCCTCAAACTCACAGAGCTCCTCCTGCCTCTGCATCCAGAGTGCCTCCAGAGTGCTACAACTGAAGGCATGTGCAAACCACACCCACCTGACCTTGAACTTATAAACAACTGGAAATGATAGAAATGTGAGTCAGTCAGGAGCTAGGTATATACTCCACCACACTGTCATGCCATACATGCCAGATGAAGGTGGTAAGCCTGCATGTGCAGATCTGTAAGCATTACTAAGTTATATTAAGTAGGCAATGAAAGGGCAAAGTAAAAGCGGGGGGGGGGGGCTGTAGCTACAGCTTATTTGGCAGAGTCCTAGTTTAGAATGCATGAGGCCTTGGGTTGGATCCCAGCACTTCATAAATGCATAAACTGGGTAGGGACACACATCCTGTAATTCCTGCAAGAAGTGAAAGCAGGAGGATCAGAAGTTCAAGATTTTATACATATATATATATGAAAGATACAGAAAAGTGTGTATGCATCTATAGTATACCATCATCTTTGGTACTTAGAAACTAACATTCTCCTCGAAGATGTTCACATTCTAGGTCCCAGAGTAGATAACTAGCTCCTGCCACTTAAAAATTACCTGGCAAAGGTAAATTAAGGTTATATGTGGAATTAAGGTGGCTATAAAACTAACTTAATAAAGAGAGATTATGAGAGTAGGCTCAGCATAATTATAACAGCCCTTAAAAGCTGAAGAGCTGCAGCCAGGCATGGTGGTGCATGCCTTTAATGGCAGAACTCAGGAGCAGAGGCAGGATCTCTGTGAGTTCCAGGCCATCCAGAGCTTGTTGAGCTCATTTTTAAACTATTTTATTTGTGGTATTTAAGCCTTTACCTCCCTTACACCAATCTTTTAACCCTAGGTTAAAGAGAGAAGGTTAGTGGGGAGAGGGGACACAGACCCCTTTACTTCTCCTGGCTGTTTAGGGTCAATGGGTTCTTTTGGGGCTATTCCAATCTCTGTCAAGAGCAAATGCAGCAAGCAGTCTCCTCCAAGCCCCTGTGCTGAAACATTTCTCTGGATCAGTCTCTGATTCCACCAAACTGCCACACCTTCTCTTTCTGCATTCTTGTATTTATCTCTCTGAGTCCTAGATCACGACCCTCTCTGTGCTGCAGGAGGCAGGCCATTACCAGATGGCAAAGACCACACCCTGCAGGAAGCAATTATCAGCTGTGGACAAACTAAAGCCCAAACTAAAATTCCACACTTGAAATTAAAACAAAAACATCTTAACATAACATAACTGAGTTTTTAAAGAAACCAAAACTTCTATTACAAGAGCTACATAGTGAGACCTTATCTCAAAACAGACAAAATGATGAAGAGGCCAGACAAAGGTGGCTCACGCTTGTTTTTGTTTGTTGAGACAAGGCTTCTCTATGTAGCTCTGGCTGTCCTGGAATTCACTCTGTAAACCCAGCCTGACACAACTATTTAAAAAAGCAAAGGCAATCTAATGGAGAAAGGGTAGTCCTTTCAACAAATAGTTTTGGGTATCACAAGGTGGGGGTGGTGACTTTAGATCTTGAAAGGATCAGTTTACCAATATCAAAAACACCTAGAATTCTGATACTCAGGAAGCCAGAATCCCAAAATGGTTATTCCAGGCTTCAGGAACAATACAAGATGAGCCCGGAGCATCTGACCTCACTAGACAGAAGGAGCTGATGAAGCCTGTGGAAGTGTGTCAAGGAAGGAGTTAAGGATCTGCAGCACTCATTACTCTTGCAGAGAACCTGAGACTGATCCCAACTGCCCACATGCAGGCTCTTGTGTAACCAGGAGGAGGAGGTGGTGACAGGGCTTAATGCTTAATACCAATTGACCCACCAGCTGGCCAGTCTGACTCCATGAGTTTCAGTTTTGGTTTCTAGGAATGTATGATGGGCAGCCAATCAGCATCAGCCCCAGCACATGGATTGGGTCAGATATCGTTACTTAATAATTGCTTTGGCAATAGTAATAAAATCTGCATGGTATTGGCATAAAAACACAAAGGAGGATCAATGGAACCGCATAGAAGATCCAGAAATAAACCCACACACCTATGAATACTCAATATTTGACAAAGAAGCCAAAACCATTCAATGGAAAAAAGACAGCATCTTCAACAAATGGTGCTGGTCCAACTGGATGTTCACATGCAGAAAAATGAAAATAGATCTCTATTTATCACCCTGCACAAAACTAAAGTCCAAGTGGATCAAAGACCTCAACATAAAACCAGATACTCTAAATCTGTTAGAAGAAAAAGTGGGGAACAGCCTAGAACTCCTTGGCACAGGAGACAACTTCCTGAACAGAACACCAACAGCACAGGCTCTAAGAGCAACAATCAATAAATGGGACCTCATGAAACTGAACAGCTTCTGTAAAGCAAAGGACACTGTCATCAAAACAAAATGCCTGCCTACAGATTGGGAAAGAATCTTCACTAACCCTTTATCTGACAGAGGACTAATATCGAGTATATACAAAGAACTAAAGAAGCTGAAAAGCAGCAAACCAAGTAATCCAATTAAAAAATGGGGAACAGAGCTAAACAGAGAATTCTCGACAGAGGAATATCGAATGGCAGAGAAACACTTAAAGAAATGCTCATCCTCATTAGCCATCAGGGAAATGCAAATCAAAACGACCCTGACATATCACCTTACACCCATCAGAATGGCCAAAATGAAAAACTCAAGGGACAACACATGCTGGAGAGGTTGTGGAGAAAGGGGAACCCTCCTCCACTGCTGGTGGGAATGTAAACTGGTACAACCACTCTGGAAATCTATCTGGCGCTTTCTAAGACAATTAGGAATAGTGCTTCCTCAAGACCCAGCTATACCACTGCTAGGTATATACCCAAAGTTTGCTCAAGTACACAAAAGGGATATTTGCTCAACCCTGTTTATAGCAGCTTTATTTGTAATAGCCAGAACCTGGAAACAACCCAGATGTCCATCAACGGAGGAATGGATACAGAAATTGTGGTATTTTTACACAATGGAATACTACTCAGCAATCAAAAAGGAGGAAATCATGAAATTTGCAGGCAAATGGTGGGACCTAGAAAAGATCATCCTGAGTGAAATATCCCAGAAGGAGAAAGACAAACACGGTATATACTCACTTATATAGACCTATAAGATATAAGAAATATAATGAAATCTGTACACCTAAAAAAGATAATCAAGAGAGTGGACATGGGGTAAGATGATCAATCCTCGTTTAGAAGGACAGATGGGATGTGCATTGAACGTATGACAGGAGTCTACTGAGCGCATTTGAAAGACTCTAAATAGCAGTGTTTTCAAAGCAAAGACTCATGACCAAACCTTTGGCAGAGTACAGGGAATCATAAGAAAGAAGGGGAGTTAGTCTGATGAGGAAAGGATAGGAGCTCCACAAGGACCAAAGATATCTGGGCACAGGGTCTTTTCTGAGACTGACATGCAACCAAGGACCATGTATGAATGTAACCTAGAACCTCTGCTCAGATGTAGCCTGTGGTAGCTCAGTAACCAATTGGTTTCCCATAGTGAGGGGAACAAGGACTATTTCTAACAGGAACTCAATGACTGGCTCTTTGGCCTCCCCACCCTCCAAGGGAGGAGCAGTCCTGTTAGGCCACAGAGGAGAGCTTTGCAGCCAGTCCTGAAGATACCTGATAAAACAGGATCAGATGAATGGGGAGGAGGTCCCCCCATCAGTGGACTTGGCAAGGGGCACGGTGGAGAGGAGGGAGGGAGGGAGGGACTGGGAGGGAATGAGGGATCGGGACACGGCTGGGGTACAGAGTTAATAAAATGTAACTGATAAGAAAAAAATAAAATACAAAAAAATAAATTTAAAAAAAAAAAAAGAAAGACAAAAAAAAATAATTGCTTTAGAAAGTCCCTAAACCCCTGACCAATCCCAACTGACCCCATACCCCTTGGCTAGCTGCCCACCAATCAAAGTAAACGTTACCTAATCATTCCTGGAATTCCCTGTCTATAAATAGGGCCTAGGAGCCTGCTTCTGGGTAGTCGCCATTTTGTGAAGGTGGTGACCTCTGCATGCTGGAACTCTCTGCAGATTAAACAGTCTTTGCTTTTGTATACCATCTGAGTCTGGGGTCTGTCTTCAACAATTCATGGATCCTAACAGAGGAGCAGGAGACACAGCCTCCACTGCCACTGCTGCAGCTCCTCTTGGGGCTCTAGCATTTACCTAATCCTCTGACTAGTTTCCAGAATTCCAAATGTCACACACTCACAGAAACTATCTACAGCTGCCAAGACCAGACCCTTGCTAGAGCAGAAAGCAAATCATAGTCATGCTATGAAACAGACTCTTATCCTCACACCTGGGATTAAAACAAAAACATGTTCCCATAATATTTCTGTGTTTTTTGTATGTGTGTTTGTTTTTGTTGTTTGGTTGGTTTTTGGCTTTTCAAGACAGGGTTTCTCTGTGTAAACCTCTACTGTTCTGGACTCACTTTGTAGACCAGCTTGCCTCAAACTCACAGAGATCCACCTGCTTCTGCCTCCCAGAGTGCTGGGATTACAGGCGTGTGCCACCATGCCCAGCTTCATTTGCGTGTTTTTTAAAGAAAGCAATAACACAAAATTCCCACTACAGAGATCTGCCTGCTCTGCCTCCTGAGTGCTGGGATTAAAGGCCCCACCCCAGCACTGTTTTAAATGTTTTATTAGCCTGCAGTACTTACACATAATAACGATTTCACTATGACATTTTCACACACGTGGATAACTTTTTTATTATATCCACTTTATTGTCCTCTTTTGTCCCCCCTCCCTCATCCCTATTTTCTGCTTCCTAATCATCCCCTTCTGTTTTTATTTGTGTGTGTGTAACCAAATGGGTTAGTGTTGCTTACAGGACTGTGGATGGGGTTATTCACAGGATCAAGAGTACTTCCCAGTGTTTATACTACTGAAGAATGCAGTCTTTCCCCAGGCTTTATTTCTGCTTTTTTGAGCTAGAGCTATTCTTCTGTGGTTTTTTTCCCCAGTCTATTTTCTTTCACCAACACCACAGTGTCTTTATTAGTGGCGTTGAAGTTATATCAGTCCTCCAGCTTTATTCTGCTTTAATAGAGTATTCTGGGTCTTTTTCTTTTTATATAAACTTTAGAATCAAATTGTTAATGTCCACAGTATAGTTTTCTGGAGTTTTGGTTGAGATTGGATTGACTCTGTAGGCTTGTGAAGAACTGAAAGCTTAACAGTACCGAGTCCTCCTGTCCATGAGCACGCACTATCTCTCCATTGTAATTTACGTTAAGACATAGTGTGAATGGAGGGATCATTGGCCAAGTGGAGGAATCTAATTAATATCTTATCCAAATACTGATTTTTTTTTATAATAATGACCTGGGGGAACAAAAAATAAACTTCTAGATAAAATTTCTCTTTCCTCATGCATCAAAACAGTCAGGTTCATGCTTAAAAGTATGGGACTTCCCTTCTAGAGCTGAATTACCACATTCTCTTTCTCTGTGTAACTGCCTAGATTATCAGAACTTATTAACACAGAATTATAAATCCTCAAGTTTATCTGCCAATCTTATTCTTACTCTGCTCTCCTTAATTGTATAGAATAAAGAATTCTAAAAAAACCCTTCAAAGACTTGAAGGCCAATGTGAAGGGCCCCTTCCCCCTGTGCCTCTGCACTCAAGCTTTCTCCCCTCTCTCTTTCTTTTTTATAGACAGGGTCTCAATGTGACTTTGAAGCTGGCCTGCCCTAGGTATCCCAGGTGGGGCTCCTCAGCCTGCTAAGTACTTTGAATGAGGTTGTGCCACCATGCTCAGCTATAATCCATCTCTTCCACATTCCACAGAAAAACAGGGCTTTGTGGAAAGAGAATGGTCCAAGAGTGACTGGAGTGGAAGTTTGTGTTTCCTTAAAAACTCAGTTATGTTATGTTATATACATGGGTTTTTGTTTTAATCCTGTGTGGGATATGGAGTTGGTTTTAGTTTGTCCACAGCTGATAAACAAAGAGGAACAAAGGCTTTGAGGGATAGCTTGGAGGAGACAGACGGAGAGAATGCTTTGATAACACTTCGAAGAAAGAAGACTGCTTACTGTGTTTGCTACTTACCAGGACTGCTGGATATCCTGATGACTGAGATTGCCCCAAAAAGAACCTGACAACCCGACCCAGCCAGAAGAAGTAAGAGGTCTATGTCCCATTTCCCTTCTAACCTTCTTTCTCTCTTCCCTAGGGTTGGGAGGTTGGAAGGGAGGTGGAGGTTTTAGGAACCCAATAAAGAAGAGTTTAAAACCAGCACCTACAAGTAACACCTCCAAAAGCCTGCAGGGAAAGACAGTGTTCTAACACAGACTAATGCAGGGAAAGACAGTGTTCTAACACAGGCCGAGCCAACCCCAGCTGCGTCCTCAAATGTTGGGGACTCTTAGACAGACTTTCACCCTCATCAAAGCTAATCTGACAAATTTTAGGACATTGCTTCTTGGTGTTTTGAGACTAATCCTCCACAAAAGAGCCCGACTGCCCACTGCCTGCGTCACTGTGAGCTTGTTAGCCAGACTGCGGCAGGTCCACATTAGTTATGGAGGTCTTTCAGCTCCTGTCTGCCCTTCACACCGAAATGCTCTGCCTATGACCTCTGTTATCACCTGTGTGTCTCGCCACCCTCTCAAAGTCACCAACAGCTCTCAGGTTTTAAGAAGTGTTAACCAGAATAACCCCACAAGGAAGGTAGCTTGTCTGTCCTCCGTTCCTCTACATTCTACCTTGCATCATATATTTGGTGAGAGGGAGAAGAGGAATGGGAGAGAAAAAAATATGGGGATTTTTGTTTGTTTTTGTTAACACAAACTAGGGTCATCTGGGAAGAGGAAGCTAAGAAGGCCCGTGGCAAGAGTGGGGCATTTTCCTGATTGATGTAGATAGGCTCCACTCACTTGGTAGCTGGTTCTGAAGTGTATAGAAAAGCAGGATGAGCAAGCTGTAGGAAGCAACCAAATATAACAGGTATTTATAAAATTATGGATGGAAGATAGCCCAGATAGGAATGATTAAGATGGATGGCATGGATGGGGGCTGGGAGATGAATGGTGAGGTTACTGAGCTAATGTAGGTAAAAATCCCTGCCTGGCCCAAGGTAAATAAGGCAATTATAAAATCTAACAGGTGTCTGTATCTTATTATTTGTGATAGCAGGTTAGATAATACAGCCGTGATAATCATAGGGCAAAAAAATAAATAATATATAGCCCAACACTCATTTTATAAACACGGTTATACCATGTTTTATATTTTGATATTAATATTAATGACATCATGGGGACAAATGAAAAAGGAAAGGTTATAATTGAACAATTTTTTGTGTCATGTTGACAAAGGGTCAATTGTGTTAGCTAGTTTTTTGTCAAATTGACATAAACTAGGGCCATTTGGAAAGAGTGACCCTCAACTGAGAAAATATCTCCACCTCAGTGGCCTGTGGGCAAGCAAGTCTGTGGAGCATTTTCTTGGCTAATGATTTGCCACATCTAGTATAGCTCCAAGGAATGGACCTGACTGGGAAAGGTGAAGGAACAGAGAAAAAACAATTACAGACAGATACACAGACCAGCAGCTCAGTGTGTGAACAGAGGGGGAGGGTTATTACACACAGCTGAACAAGGAGGTGATGTTATTACATACAGATGAACAAGGCAGAGTTTACAGGGTACCCCTGGACCAAGGAGGGCAGTTTATCTAATCTTGATAGGCCCAGTCTCCATAGGGGAGCAATCTTCAGGCCGTACACATCCAGCAAGGGAGAAAGCTATGGTGGGTTTTCAATAGTGTCAGTTTAGCTCTTGTCGCGTGAGAGCGCCAGTGACAATGGAATCTTGGGGGCCCCAGAGCCTATGGTGATACCAAAGTTTTGCAGCTCTTGACTGAGCTGCCGTGAGGCCAGAGACTGACCAGAAGGTAGGGGTGAGACACAGGTCAACAGCTGGCTGCTGAGGCAGTGCCATGGGCTGGTGAATGATGGAAGCCCACCACAGCTGGAGGTTCAAGAACTCACAGTGGGGGGCATATAGTTGCCTGGACAGGCAATCCAAGTTTGGGTGTTCAGCAGTGATCTTCCCTTGTAATTTATGAGTCTTAGGTGGTACTGAAGTGAGAAAGTGCAAACCTTTATTCATGTGAAATCAAGGGCAATATAAACTGTGGGCAGAAGGCAAGATTTCGAGGGTGAACATGTTTGATTCACTGGGGTCTGGGGGTCCGGGACAGTTAAGGGTCTTATCACAAGAAGGAAAATACAGTACTTAATTATCCTGCGGGTGGGGGGCGGGATCTCCAAGTACAGGTCACTGCTAGACTAAGGTACTTAGCAGGGTGGGGCATTTCTAGGAATTCCTTATCAGGGAAGGGTCTGGCTGGTAACCTGAGGGCTACGTGACCTTCTTACAAGACTAGGAATTGCCCAGATCAGGGAGACATCAGAACCCCGCTGAGAAGAAGGAGTATCATCGTAGACCAAGCACAAATGATTGGCTGTCCGGAGATGAGTGACTTCAACCTCATCTGGCAGAGCTCCGCACTATCAACATCCACACGCGGACCAGAAGAGAAGGCGGCTTTGCCACTTCCTTCTGAGCTCCTGACAAAGCAGTACCCGTGTCAAGAGAACACACTAAAACTTCCTTCGCCCAAGGCTTTCTCTCCTTCCCACAGTGATGGATTCCAGGGGGTGCAGCCCATTGTGGGTAGGGCCACCCCAGGCTGGGTGGCCCTGGATTGTGTAAGAAAGCAGGATGGGCAAGCATTCCTTCTTGGTCTCTACTTCTGCCACTAGGTTTGTTATGCCTGGTTCTTGAACCCCAAAAGACCAGGAATAAATAGACTCCGCTGTAAATACATGAGGTTTCTGTGGAAACAGAAGAGGAATACAGCCCCAAGGTCTAGGGGTACAGAGTTTTTAAGAGAAAAAAATGTAAGCAGTGATGTACATGCTTTGGCATTACATGATTGGGTAAAGGAAATTGACTTTTGAAATGACTTTAGGCACCAAGACTACAAACAGTTCTGGCCTGGTCATATGGGCTGGTTTCCTAGCAACTGTATATTAGAGGGCAGGGACAGAATGCAGTAAGACGAGTTCTTCCCCTCAGGACATTACTGAACAAGTCTGCACCCAGGTAGCCTTAGATCAGGCCTTAACCTTTAATAATAGCCACTGATTTTTAATCTTTTGGTCTCTCAAGTTCCTTCTCAGGCTTTCCTTCATGATGGACTACAACTTTATAAAACCTTTCCTAACCAAGTTGTTAATCACAGCAAGAGAGATAAAATAACACATACACACATATTGTGTGTATTTGCATTTGTGAGCACATGTGTGAGGCTATGCACACACACGTGGATGCCAGAAACTAATGCTGGATGTCTTCTTTGATGACTATATTTATATCTGGGGGTGGAGGCTTTGAGACAGGGTTTCTCTGTGTAGTTTCAGCTGTCCTGGACTCACTTTGTAGACCAGGCTGGTCTCAATTCATAAAGATCCACCTTCCCCTGCCTCTCTGGGTGCTGGGATCACAGGCGTGTGCTACCATGCCCAGCTTGATGACTACATTTCTAATGATTTCTTTCTTTCTTCTAGGTTTTTGTCTAAACTACCTGCCAAGGACCTATCTGCCCATGCCGTCTCTTTACTCCCTGTCTTCATACAGCATCACAAAGTTAGTCTCTCCACTGAGGTCAAGATCGGTCTAGTTGTACCCTATAAATATCTAATGTGTCCCTCAACCTCCATGCTCTCCTCAGAATACCTCTCAATTTGGAAATGAATTATCTAGTCTCACCTGTCTTGGTAGTGAAAGACCCCCGGAGGGTATCTTTCGTTTGAGAGACCCCCTCCCAAGGAACAACGAGGCCAGGCGTTCGGATGCAATCAGCAAGAGGCTTTTATTTTGATACATGGGTACCCGGGGCAGCAGAGTCACTCGGAGGACTTGCGCGCCCCCTGGGTGGAAAGCTGGGGTTTTTATAGGGTTTTAGAGCAGAAGCGCGGGTACAGAAGCGAGAAGCATGGTTACAGGGGGCTGATTGGTACATTTACATGAGACCACGATTTGCGTCAAAGTTTGGCAGAGACACCAAGATTCCAGGAACTGGGTGGTCAAACAGTCATGATGACCCCCTTAACTTGGCCCGCCACCTGTTGTTTTCCTTAGGACCCTTATCTTAACTGGAAGTCTCACAGATATCCATGAGGGTGATTAACACAAACTGTTTTTAGTTTGCCTGGGGCAGCCTGACCGCAGATATCCCAAGTGGGTGACACAGCTGGGTTTCTTAGTAATTTTTCAGTTTCCCATCTAGCCTATAGAGTTTTACAAAACAGTGGTGTCCCACAAAATGGCGTTAGCTATGTTTAACTTAGGGTGAGGCAGGGGTCTTTCAGTAGAAGACACACCCCTGAGCTGTGTCTTCTGTGATGGTTGCTTTTTGTTTTTGTTGTTGTTTTTTGGGTTTTGGTGGGGGGGAGGGGTTGTTGTTTTTGTTGTTTTGTTTCCAGACAGGGTTTCTCTGTGTAGCCTTGGCTGTCCTGGACATGCTTTGTAGACCATGCTGGTCTTGAACTCACAGAGATCGGCCTGCATCAACCTGCCACAAATTAGAATCACTCGATTAGGAAGTCTCACTTGAGAAATTGTCCTTGTTAGCTTAACAGATGTGGCTGGCACCTTCTGGCAGCAGCCCAGGTTCAGAAAGGGCAGAGCAAGAGGAAGATTATTCAACCTCTGCTTGTAGAATTGATTTCTCCTGCTGCTGCCACCATTAATTCCTTCACTGATGTTAGAACCCTCATTTTCCAGTTGCCGAAACTAAGGACCAGCACCTGCAGGCTGCCATCACTAGGGACCAGCATCTCCCCAGAAACCTTCCAGATAGCTGAGGCACCTGACCTCAAGGAGTAAGCTATGACTGGGTTTGCAGTCTCATCTATGAAGTAGCCAAAGTCACTATTTCAGTGTGAACTGGCTAAATAAATTCTCTCGATAGGTATACACATGTACATATACATACGTACCTGCACCCTATTGGTTCTGTTCCTCTTGAAAACAGTAATACACATGGTGTTTATCTTCTAGTACTGGGAGTGCTGGGAAACTGACCCAAGTCCACTGCAAGAACAAGGAACGCCCTTTTGGGTTCTTTTTTGTTTCTTTGTTTTGTTTTGTTTTGTTTTGTTTTTCAAGACAGGGTTTCTCTGTGTAGCCTTGTCCATCCTGGAACTTGATTTGTAGACCAGGCTGTCCTTGAAACCAGAGATTCACCTGCCTCTACCTCCAAATGCTGGGATTAAAGGTGTGCACCACCACCAAGAAACTTCTATTTTCTTTTTAAGACAGGGTCTCACTGTGTAGCCTTGGCTGGCCTGGACTCACCAGGCTGAACTCACAGAGATCCTCTTGCCCCTGCGTCCCTGAGTCCCTGAGAGCTAGGACAAAAAAGTGTGTGCCACCATGCCCGGCCAAGTCTGAGTTCTTGAGAGAGTTCTAACACAGTGAGTTCCAGGCTATAGACTAACTAAAAAAAAAAAGTCCAGATCTTTATAGCCCCATGCTGGCCTTGAGCACTCTGTGTAGCCGAACTCCTCCTGCTCCTCATGCTTCCACATCCCAGGTGCTGGGATTACAGGCATAGGCCACTGCACCAGCTTGTGTGGTTCTGGGCCTTGTGCACATCAGGAAGCACTCTACCAGCTGAGCTATATTCCCAGCCTGATTTTTTAGTTTTGCTTTCTTTTTCTGACTGGGTGAAACCTAAGTCCCTTTTAGAGGCCCAAAGCTCTTCCCATTGGCTAATTCCAGCCGGTCATGATAATCAGCTTATTTTTTAAATGTTTTCAACTACAACCACAATAGGTGGCTTAGATAACCTCAGAAATTACACTGTCTGAGGCTGCAGGTTATGGCTATCTTGAGTTGAGCTCCCGTAAGTGTTCAACTATCCACTGACTTCCCCAGAAGAAGACGAGAGAAACTCAAAAAAGCTGAATCCAAGCTAATAGTTACTATCTTTTTCCCTTGGTCCCTTTTAACTATCAGGAGCAGGGAGCGAAAAGACTGTGGTCTCACCTCAGCTTACTGAGTCAAGTGAGCCAAGAACACAGATTGGTGGAACTGGGGAAGAAAGTGAAATTAGCAGAACTAAACAATCAGCAAGTTACCCTGAACGTGGTAATAAGCAGCAGAGGCGCTGGGAGGAGGTAGGAGGCACTGCGGGGGAGCTGAGGCCTTAGCACTTGCGGGAGGCTGGAGCTGCTGGGGAAACCTTCCCCACAGCCTTACCTGAAGGCAGCTTTGTTGTCTGGATGTTCAAAAAAGTGGCTGACAGGGAGTCTGCTTGAAGATTTATATAACTGGGGGAGGATTTTGCTGGACAAAAACACATAGCGTTTTTTTCCTCTTTGGCTGAAAATCAAGTGACTAAATCAAAACTCATTCTAACAAGGATTAGCCTGCCTTGCTCTGTCCCTTTCTCTTGATCTTTCTCTTCTCATTGTAAGACAATAACCCAGGCTAGCCTTGAACCCAAGATCCTCCTACCTTAGCCTCTCAAAGGTGGGATTGCAGGGGTAAGACTGTTGGGATTGATAAGCAGCTTCTCTACAGCCTGACAAACGGGACATCAGGCATCTGAGAAGCCACCTCCAGAAACAGGGGCGACATGACCACCTGTGGACCACCTGCAACCACCTGTTCGTCCTGCGAATGTGCTGGGTCACCTTATAAGAGTACTCGCCCCTCCCTCCTTCCCTTTCTCTCTCTCTCCCTCCCTCCATGCCCAGAGACAGTCTATGTGACCCCCCTTCCCCTAATAAAACCTCCCACGTGGAACCTGTGGCATGATTTATGAACCCAACTTATAACTCCGCTGATCCTAACAAACACTACTGTTCAAATGAAGTAGCTGCAACTGGCCTAGGAAAGTAGATGCCAGGTCCTACCCAAGTATCCTTATGTATAAGAAAAGATACAGAAAGCAGAAAGCAGTGTGAGCCAAGGGAAACGAGGCAGGGCAGGAGTAAAATTTAATTCACTTACTTGATGTGCACTACATGCTTAGTACCATATCAGACACTGAGAAATGCATGAAAGGCTTGCACAACATAAGTTTCTTAGCCGCTCATCAATTTAGGGAGGCAAACTGAGTCAGGTGAACAGTATCTTCAGGCACCGTGTTGCACTTCTGTAATCCCAGCATTTCGGAGATAGGCAAAAGAAGCAGAGGTTTAAGGTCAACTCAGCTACACAAGCAGCAGCTCAAGAAGCCTGGCTGATGTGAGGACTCTTTCTGGACAACTAAAGAATCCATACAGTGAGTCTTAAGACCTGGATAAAAGTAAGGTTTTTATTGTGATGCGCATGCGCAGTGTGTGACCAAATGAATGTAAAAAGAAGGGCTTAAAAGGGGAAAGAGAACACAATAAAATGAACACAATGATTAGAGGAGGCCCCATGTGGGGACATTTACTGGACTCTGACAACCTGGAAAGCTTTTAAGGAGCAGAGTAGGATAAAGGATAATATAACATGAACACGGGCTGGAGGTGAGAAGTCCTGGCCAGCGTAGGAGAGGAGGAGAAAGAAAGCGAGGCGGCCCGCAGAAGCCCCTCTGGATGCTAAGCCGGCTGGTGGAGCACACTTTACTCCTAACAGCCAGATGGCAGAGGCCAGCGCGATCTGTGAGCACGGCGCAGCACTCACGCCCACTCAGCACTAAGAACGGACACACGTCCCAGCCTGGTCTGCACAATGAGTTCTAAGCCAGCCAGGAGCACGCAGTGATATTGGCCTAGAAGAGAATATGAATTGGCTGCTAACCTTAAAATTTTTATTTCATGGGCTGGAGACATATAGCTCAGCTATGTAACTGAGACTGGCTCTCTCTATATATATATGGTGACTTTGAACTCATGACAATCCAGGAGCCTCCTAAGTGTTGGAATTCTAAGAGTGAGTCATACCTTGCTCTAGAGCAGATTGTTACTTTTGGCCAAAAGGAAAAAAAATGAAATTAGAAGGAAAACTGATTTTGAAGAGCTGGTGAGCTCCATCACAGACATCTGTTCTTTTTATCTACTGAGTAATTGTTTGTCTGGGAAATTATTCTTTTCCCAAAGCCCAGCTGGACTGGTGAGACAGAACTCAAGCCTTTCACCACTAAAAATAGGCATGTGTCCCAGCACACAGGCCAATCCTGACATCTAGCTCTTTCTGCAACTGTGATGGCCAGCTGGGAAGCACAAGTAAAGAAGGTTGGGCCAGTCATGTTACAGGGTCAACAAACAGACAATGGTGTGTGTGACAGAGCATTCCTAGGCAAACACAGTAGCACACCCACCTATAATCCCAACAGCTGGGAGGTATTTAGAGGACTGCAAGTTCCAGGCTAACCTGGGCTACGTAGGAAGACAGTCTCAGTAAATAAGCAAAGGTAAACCTCTCCCTCCGAAGATGAAACCCACTTTCTTTGGTTTACTGTGCTGGGAGGACATAAAGTTGGGCCTAACAGAACTACTGAATTTGGCCAGCATACCATAAGAATCGGGTACAAGCAAGGCTAGCAACAAGGGAGGAGGAGGACAGGTAGATGGACAGATTTCAACAGTCAGAATCCCCAGTCCCAGATGCTCTGGAATCCACAGCTCTTGAGCTCTCATAACCCAGTACACAAGTTCTTAAATTACCTTTCAAACTGAAGGCAGCTTGAGTTGGGGTTCCATCATTTAATCATAATCACATTTAGATGAACTAAAGATTCTAAGGTGAAAGTAGGAAGTCAAACAGAAAATAAGAACAAGAGGTAGCACTAAGGTTAGGGGAAAAGTCAAACTGCTAGTCAGCCTCAAAAAGGGTATAAGGAAACTACAAAAATAAAAACCAAGCAATGGTGGCACATGGCTCTAACCCCAGCACATGGGAGGCAGAGGCAGGTGGCTTACCTGTGAGTTCAAGGCCAGCCTGGTCTACAGAGTGAGTTCCAGGACAGCCAGGGCTACACAGAGAAATCCGGTCTTGAACACCACCCCCTTCACAAAAAGAAAAAGAAAGAGAAAGAAAAATGTTAGCTCCCTATAGCAAAAAAGAAAGTCTGAGTGACTCCTCAAGCATCTGAAGGATGTAAAGGAAGTGACAGAGTAGAATGAATGATCAATGAACGGCAAGCAGAAAAGCTAGGACCAGGAGAGACTGTGACCAAGAAATACAAGAGAGACACAGGTAAGGGCCAAGGTGTAGCTCAAGTGGGTGTTTGCCTACCATGCACAATGCACTGGACCCCAGAGCCACATAAAATAGGTAACATGGCACATGCATATAATCCCAGTATTTGGGAGGTGGAGGCAAGAGCAGCAGGACTTCCTTCAACTCTTGGCTCCATTTTGAGTTCCAGGCTATGAGACTATGGAAGGAGAAGGAAGCAAACAGCAGCATGGTTAAGAAACAGGCTAGCAAAGCCAATGCTACAGAATGAGACCCTTCTCTAAAAAAGAAAAGAAGGGTGCTCGCTTCGGCAGCACATACACTGAACGATACAGAGAAGATTAGCATGGCCCCTGCGCAAGGATGACACGCAAATTCGTGAAGCGTTCCATATTTAAAAAAACAAAAAAAACAAAAAAAAAGAAAAGAAGGGACTGGCAAGATGGCTCAGAGAGTAAAAGCAATTTGAACCAAACCTGAGGCAAACTGACCTCTGACATGCACACACACCTCTGGCAGCATATACACCCTAGCTCTGGAGTGTACACACAAACAGATATGCATTTAGAAGTTTTTTGTTTTTGTTTTTAAGATAAAGAAAAGATAGGGTTGGGAATTAGCTCAATGGAAGAATTTATTCATCTAACTTGTGTAAAACCCTGGGTTTGATCCCCAGTACTGAGCAAGCCTGGGACAGAGGTGTGACAAGTGTTGTAGGAACACTTTCCCTTTTTTAGACGGGATCTCAAGTAGCTGGTCTTGTACTCCTTGACCCTCCTTACGTCCGTTTCCCAAGTGCTGGGATTACAGGTGTGTGCCACACATCTGCCATGTAAGATGACTTATTGTCTGTTTTTCAAAGTGCCACAGGAAAAAAAAATGGCCTGTAATGTCCATTTCACAATATGCATGTCAAGCTGCACACGCTCTAAATATTACCAATCTTATAAAATAGAGGTCTGCTCTTTGATCCCTGTCAGCTTCTTTTGTGTTTGTTTTTCTGTTTTTCAAATTAGGCTTTCTCTGTATAGCTTTGGCTGTCCTGGAACTTACTCTGTAGACCAGGCTGGCCTCAAACTCACAAGAGATCCTTTGGTCTCTGCCTCCTGAGTGCTGGGATTAAAGGTATGTACCACTAATGCCTGGGGCTCTCTCTTTTTCTTTTTAATCAAATCATTTGTTATTTTTATATCTTTGAGTGTTTTGCCTGCATGTATGTGTACTACATCATACCTGGTGCCTTTAGAGATTAGAAGAGAGCATTGGAAACTGGAGTTACAGACTGGGTGTTAGGAACTGAAGCCCAGTCATCTGGAAAAGCTGCCAGTGTCTGGTGATGTAGTCCTGGCTGCCCTGGAACTTACTTTGTATCCCAGGCTGGTTTTGAACATGTGACTATCCCCTTGCCTTTGCTTCTTGAGTGCCCATACTACAGGTTTGCAATATCGCACATACATACAGATTTCGTTTTTTAGACAGGGTCTCTGTAACTCAGGCTGCCCTGGAATTCTCAGCAATCCTCAGACTTCTGAGGGCTGGGTTTACAGGTGAGGGTCACCATGTTCAGCCTCTGATACCTATGTATATACCATACCTATACACACGTACATATTTCTTTTGTGTTTGTGTATGTACATGTGTGTGGGGGCCAGAGGGCTGTATCTGGTGTCTTCCTCAATTGCTCGCCACTTATTTATGTGTATGTACACTTGGAGGCCAGATGAAGGCATCAGATTCTCTGAAACTGGAGTTTAGATAGTTGTGAGCTCTCATGTAGGTGCTAGAAATTGACCTTGTGTCCTCTGGAAGAGTGACCAATGCTCGCTCCTGTCCCCTTCAGTTTATTTTTTACGTTTGTTTGTTTGTTTGTTTGTTTGGAGGGAAGCGGAGTTTTCTATGTAGCTCTTGCTGTCCCGGAACTCATCATGTTGACCAGGCTGTAAAAAGTCACAGGAATGCACCTGCATCTGCTTCCTCAGGCTAGCCTGAAAAGTGTGCACCGCCACGCCCAGCCTCACTTTGTGTTTTGAGACAGGGTCTCTCACCAGATTTGGAGCTTACTGATTCAGTTAGGCTGTCTGCCCAACGGCCTGCAGGGATCCACCTGTTTACCCTACGTTCCCCACCTCCACAAGTACTGGGATACAGACCTATGCCACCAAGTACTGGGATACAGAACTATGCCACCACCTTTTTATATGACCGGTGGGATCCAAGCTCAGTCCTCATGTTTGCACAGCAAGAACTTTAACCACTGAGCCATCTCCCCAGTCCTCATGATATATCTTTCGTAATGATCCTAAGAAGTAGGTAGTATTAGCAGCACTGAACTTGAGGAATATCAGGTTAGGAAAATTTGGTCAGGATTCCACAACTGGCACATGGCAGTGCTGGGATTAAACCAGGGTCTCTAGACTGCAAAGCTGTGCTCTATAAAAATTATCAAAGCCGGGTGTGGTAGTACATGCCCATCACCTCAGCAGCTGGGAGGATATGGCAAGACTCTTTTGAGTCTGAGCCCATGTTGGGCTATGTAGCAACTCTCAAACAAACAAACAAAACAAACAAACACCCTGAATAGGCCCAGGACTGTAATCCCAGCAGTTGGGATGGGGTGTGTGAGGGTGCTCTGACAAGAGGGTTGTCTGAAGTGTGAGGCCAGCTACATGGTGAGTTACAGGCCAGCTAATGGCAGCAAAGTGAGATTTCCCTCCTCCTTCACACTCCCCCCTCAAAAAAATCCCGAAAGTACTTTCCAAGTAAACAAGGAGCAGGCAAAAGATACACAAAACCAGAATAGGGCTAGTCTTTGAGGAAGTGGTGTGGGCCTGTGTTAGCGGTGTGGGCCTTTTTTGTTAGTAGGATTACTAGTATGCTGCTCCATCTCAACAGCAACAGTTACGGTGCCTGGGAAAGAATCACAGGATCAATAGGTCAAAGAACACTGTTTTGCTTCCTAAGCTCTCCCCAGCAGATCCAAACTGGCTGCAGCTGCTCTAGTGTCGGGAGGTCGTAACAGCAGTTACGACTTACACAGGCGACTTACACAGTTGCCTGTTTTTAAATTTAAGTATCTTTATTTTTAATTATGTGTATGTATGTATATATGTATGTATGTGCATGCATGAGTACATTCCCCACCTTGAGTTGTAGGTGGCTGTGAGCAGCCAGACATTGGTGTTGGAAACTGGACTGAGGTTCTCTGCAAGAGCAATATATAATGTGTGTATATATATATACTCTCTTAACCACTGAACCCTTCCTCCAGCCCACTCCTGGATGTGGTCCAGGCTCACGGAAGTCACTGATATTGCCATCCTCCTGACTCAAGTTCAGGAGCTCTTCATTACAGGAGTGTGCTACCATACCAAGCAAATGATGGTCTTAAATTATTCATTTTCTCCAGTTGCTTTCAACAGTTATTTCTGTTACTGCCTTTTCACCAAAGACTGCACAACATAGCAAATCCAAACCTTAATCACAAACATGTCATGACTCTGTGTGTCTCCTAAGTGTTCAATTTCTACTTTTTTTATTTTTCTATATAGAGTAGTCTGACAAGATGGCTGTATTCAGTTTGAGCCAGCCTGGGCTACATAGTGAGTTCTTTGGGACTCTAATATGGTAATAAAAAAAACTCTAGCTCCCTTTCCGTTGTCACCAACCGGCTAGAAGATGGGTGGTCAGGGTGAGCGGTGAAAAGAAAAAAGAAAGAAAAAAAAAAGGCTCAAAACATAGAAACACTCGACTTAAGAATATTTGGAAAAAATGTAAGCGATCCTCCTTTACATCTTACTGCCACAGGTTAAAAGTGCCTTTCTAAGAAGTAAAAACTTAGGGCAGGAGAGATAGCTCAAGAGATAAGAGCACTAGCTGTTTCCCGCGGAGACCGTGGGGTTCAGTTCCCAGCACCCACATGGTGGTTCACAACCATCCTCAGCTCCAGTTCTAGGGAATGAGACTCATTCTTCTTAACTCCTCGGACACCAGGCACGCATGTGAGCACCTACATACGCATAGGCAAAACAATCGTACACATAAAATTTAAAAATAGGTACATATATAAAAAGGTTTCTTTCTTTAAAAAAAAAAACAAAAAACGAGTCTAGAGGAGGTAAACTACAACTCCCAGCGTTCTCCGCGGGGAAGGGCCGTCGCCCCACCACCACCTCCCGAGGGTAACTTCCACTTCCACCCAGCCTCAACCCTTCCGGCCACCGGCCGCTTTTCCCGGCTCCTCTATTTCTCCCTGCTGCTAAAGCTAGAATAACAATTGGAAAACCGTCATGCCTTACTTGACCTTCATGGTCAAGAGAACCGAGGGACAAAACAGCGCTTCGTGACCTCACCTGCAGCATTAATCCAAAGCCTCAACCCCAGCACCCACCCTGTAGTTGGCACGCATGCGCTCTAGCGAGCCAACCACCCGGGCCTCAGCGCTTGCGCAGACTCTCCGTCCGCACGCGGCAGGGAGCGGCCACGCTACTACGCAGGCGCTAGCGTCTCCCAGTCTCCTTATCGCGTCCTCTCCATCTAACTTGCCTTACCTTTCTTGCGTGGAGGGCGGGGCTAATGCTGACGATTGGCCTGTGTTTGTGCCAATCAATGAAATCGGCTTAGTGATTGGCGGCCCTTCAGAGGGTAGCATGTTTCTGTGTCAGCCCTGAGGAGGCAGCGTCTTCTCCGCTGCTCTTCTCTCCAGAAGCTTCTGCCGGTTCCCCCCAGCTCTGGATAGTCGGCTCTGCGTCGTGCCGCCATGATGGGCCACCGTCCTGTGCTCGTGCTCAGTGAGTTCAGGGAGGCCCCGGTTCCCTCCGCCCCTCTCTCCCCGCGCTGGCCAGCGCTGCCCAGCTCCGTCCCGCCATGACTCGGCCCCATGCTTTCCAGTCGCCTCTTCGTCTTAGAAGCGCCTTCCTCGGTTTTCTTCTTCTGTCTTTTCCTGTCGCCCTCCTTTGCCAGAAATGACTTTCCGTTCTTGGCAGTCGCCAGTCTTGATGTGTGCTTCATCCCACACGTGTACCGTTCTTTAACCGCTGCCCTCCACGCCCCCGTGGCCTTCCCAGCGTGATTTCCAGCGTGTAGCTAGCGGAAGATGGTTCTTAACGCTAGGCCTTGCTTTATATCCTGGGTCCATCCCTTAGGAGCGGCGTGACTTAGGGCGAATCGCTTCATTTATGCCTTAACAACAGTGTTTAGGAGGCTGTAGTAGTTGTTTAGGGAATTGTGAGTTAAGTTGATAAAGCTGCCCTTACTAGCAGTCATTAGCGGTCATTCAGCGACCCTTGTTCTGAAATGAAATACCATTCCTTGTCTCTCCGATCTTGGATGTGATCTTTCCCATCAGCCAGTTAAGTTCTCCCAGCTTCCTCTCCTGGTTTTCTTTCCCCTTTAGGGAATGCCACTCATCTCTTGAGAAAAGAGCGCCAGTTCTTGTCTGTTTTCGGAGGATAACTCAGTAAGGCAGGTTCGAACTAAGACACAGTAAATAGAAAAAAAGGGAAAAGGTTATTATTTGGTAAGGCCACACTGGGAGGAGGGAGAAAGGGGTTCAGGGACAGTACCCCTCCTACCCACGCACAGACAAATGCATGACATTTTGCTTAAAATAGCCGGCCAGAAGCATAAGGAGTCCGTCATTGTCTCCTATAATCTGGGAGACAAGTTTACTGTCTGGCTCCCTGGCTTTGTCTTTTTCTTATTCTAGCATGAGATTCCTGGGGAATGCAATTATTTGGGTACATTTTGATTGATTTTTTTGTTTGTTTGTTTTTGTCTATATGTGTGGGGGGGTTTTTTTGTTTTGTTTTTTGCCTGAATATATGTCCGTGTGCCACATATGTCCTAGGGGAAGCCCTGGAACTCCTAGAGTTAGAGGCAGTTGTGAGAGACCATGGGGGGGGGGGGGGGGGGGGGGGGGGGGGGGGGGGGGGGGCAAGCTGGGGGTTGAATCCGGATCCTGGCTAAATGGCCAAACCAACTTTCCACCCTTACAATCAGACTTTCTTGGTCACTAATTAAGACTTCCCAGGGGGGGTGTAAGGGATATGCACTTGCCTCTTTTTTCTTCTACTCTTGAGAAGAATCACCATCTTGCTGAGGCCCATTCACGGATCTCAGGATAGGAACCCCTGCAGGAAGTCTGTGACCATACAAGGCAAGCATTGATCAAGGTTCTTAGTTTCAAGCAGTTCAGGTTCTCTCTTAGTGCACTGGGGGCTAAAATGGAGGAGTAAGGACTACGTGTAAGCAGTTTTTGGTTTGGAGTGGATTCTTTTGTTTTTTAGTTATTTTCTTCATTTTATGTGTTTGTGTGTTTGTATGTCTTTGTGCCTTCAGGCCTCAGATCCCATGGAACTGTAGTTATTGATGGTTGTGAGCTGACATGTTGGTGCTGGGAATAGAACCAGGCTTCTCTGCAACAGCTTCCAGTGCTTTTAACTGTTGAACCATCTCTCTTGCCCCTAAACATGTTTTATTTGAGACAGGGTCTCACTTTGTAGCTTTGGCTGGCCTGCAACTCACTTTATAGACCAGGCTGGCCTTGAATTCATAGAAATCCATCTGTTTCTCCAGTGCTGCGATTAAAGGCATGTGCTACTATGCCCAGCTCTAAACAGTTTTCTGAGATGTAATTGACAGCTGGTTATACACTGGTTACTTCTATTTTCAAAAGTTGATATATACTAGGTTGGTGAGATGGCTCAGCAGGTAAAAAGCACCTGCCACTAAACATGATAACTGGAGGTGTCTTTTTCTTGTTGTTTGGTTTAGTTTCATGTGAGGCACATTCTCTCCAAATAGACCAGGCTGGCACCCAACTTACAGAGGTCCTCCTGACTCTGCCTCCTAAGCACTGGAGGCTTGTGAAAGGCTTGTGCCACCACACCTGGTGTGAATTACCAAGTTTAATCCCTGGCACCCATGTGGTAGAAAGAAAATCAGTTTCTGAAAGTTGTCTGCAACCTCCACAGTTGTGCCAAGCATTTGTGCACCTGACATACCACACACAAACTTATGTAAACTTTTTTTTTTTTTTTTTTTAAGTTAGGAAATAAGTTGCTTGTGAAAATTGGTCTGTTGACATGTGTTCTTACCTGTTTCAGGTCAGAATACAAAGCGTGAATCCGGAAGAAAAGTTCAATCTGGAAATATCAATGCTGCTAAGGTAGTACATATTAAGTGTTAATAGCAGTTTTTTCTGGCTGATTTTCCTAATACTTTATATTTGTAATAGTGTAATATGGATCTGTACTTCGTAGTATATACTTGAGCAAAGGAAATACTGCTTTTCCAAGGCATTTCCTTCATGGTGGCACAGGAAGGGTTCTTTGGTTTTTGTTTGTATTTAAGAGTTACTTATTTTACTTTATGTGTTTGAGTGTTTTGCCTGTCTGCATGCACGTATGCATACCATGTGCATTCCTTGTACACAAGGCGGCTAGAAGAGGTTGTCAGATTCCGCTTGAACTGGAGTTACAGACTGCTGTGAAAGTTATCATATAGGTGATAGGACTTGGGCTGGGTCCTCTGGAAGAGCCTCTGCCCCTCTTTGGAGACAAAAGTCTTGTCTGGTTAGCCTAGAACTTGATATGTAGACCATACTGTTCTTGAACTCCCAGACATCCGTTTGCCTCTGTCTCCTAAGTGCTGGGATTAAAATCATGCACAACCACTTCGACCTTAGTAAATCTTTTGAGTGAATGGTATAAGGCTTGAGTTCATGTGGCTTAGAGGCCACTGTGTGAAACTATCAAGGCTAGACTGATATGGCTAAAGTAGTTGCCATTCTTAGTCAGGTGTCAGTGTTAAACCTTGACTCTGGCTAGAGAGATGGTTCTGCAGTTACTTGCTCCTTTTGCAGAAGACAGATTTGGTTCCCCACAACCTTCAGTAACTCCAGTTCCAGGTTATCCAACATGTTCTTCAGGCCTCTGTGGCCACCAGGCATGCATCTGGTACACAAAGATGTACGCTGGAAAAACACTCATGCCTATAAAAACAAATCTTGAAGGCACTGGCTCTGAACTGGGCATGGTAGAGCCTGCCTTTATGTCCTATCACTTAGAGAAGCAGATGCTTCTGAGGTCAAGCCAGCCAGAGCTACCTAGTGAAGCCCTATTTAGAACAAAACGAAACAGTGGTTCTCCAAAATACATTGTTCTCATGTGTACGTCTTGTTTTGTATTTCCTTACCAACAGACAATTGCAGACATTATCCGGACCTGTTTGGGACCTAAATCTATGATGAAGGTTGGACTATATATATATATTTTTTTAAAACTCAGATTTCATGGCCTCCTTTTTTGTTATCTATAATACTTTTTTTTTTTTTAGATGCTTTTGGACCCAATGGGAGGCATCGTGATGACCAATGATGGCAATGCCATTCTTCGAGAGGTGTGTGGTTTTGTTTTTGTGTGTGTGTGTGTGGTTTTGTTTTCTCACCTCCTTTTGTAACGGTTTTATAAATACCAAGAGCCTGTTCCAACATATATAGTTAATCTTGGTATGGTGTTTTATACCTCCCAGCACTTTGGGGGCAGAGCCAGAACTAGGATCATGAGTTAAAGGTCAGCCTAGGCTGAATAACAGAACCCTATCTCTGAAATCCAAGAGCTATCAAGGCATGATGGCAATGTACTTCTAATCTCAGCATTTAGTGGGTAAATGTAGGAGGATTGGGAGTTTAACATCAATTTTGGGAGTTCAGGGTTGAGTGCTGGAATTACAGGTGTGAACCATTACGCCTGGCTAGTCTGCTATCGTTGGGTTAGATACAGAAACTCCAGATGTGTTGTATAGCCATTATCTCAGCATTTAGGAACTGAGTTAGAAGAGGAGATTGGAGAACAGCCTGGTCTACATACCAATAGCTTGTCTCACAAACAAAAACTGAGGTCTGGGGGAACATGTACCTCTGTGTTGGAATGTGCCTCTTGTTTGGAAGGTCCTAGATTCAATTCCCAGCACCAAAAAGAAGGAGGAGCCAGGGAAGCACCAGAAACTTAATTTTCCCATGAACTGAGGCTATAAGCCTGAAATCAAGGTATCAACAGGGCCTGATTCTGAAGACTAAGGAAGAATTTCTTGTTGCTTGTAGCTTTTAATGGTGTTTCTCATTACTTTGTAAACCGGGGGTCTATTTCATCATATGTTGTTAAAATTCTGTGTCCTTAATATGTAAAAGAGTGATAGGACTCAACCTTAAACCAGTGTGACATCATTTTAACTTGAACACATCTCCAAAGACCTACTTTCAAGTTAAGACATTCACAGGTCTGAGGGTTTAGGCTTTCGTGTCTGTCTTCAGAGGACACAATTCAGCCACTCTGGTGCTTGAATACTAAGTTAAAGAAACTGTTCTGTCCTCAAGAAGCTTCAGTGGTTGAATTTTTAGTGACACTTTTTCCCACAGAAGTGATCCGCTTAAGAGAATTGGGGAGGGGTCACTATAGGCTAGGACGTAGAATCTTCTAGAGGTAGAGTTTCAGAAGGTTGTGAACTCTCCAATGCTAGTGCTAGGAACTGAACTTGTGTGAGTCTTCTGAAAGAGCAACAAGCAGTTAGAACCACTGAGGCAACTCTCCAGGCCATGGAGTTTTGGGGTTTTGTTTTTTGAGACATAGTCACTTTGTAGCTTTGGCTGACTTAGAGTGTGCTAGGTATGGATGGCCTTGAACTAGAACTTAGAGAGATCCACCAGCCTCTGTCTGTCTCTTCTAGGATTAAAAAGCAGGAGCTACCACACCTGGCCTGGGGCTGGTTTTAATTTAATCTTAAAGATACCGTAAAGCAAAATGGAAAGGGAATATATATGGGAGTAGAAGCTCAAGAGTTGGGACTGAGCTAAGAGGTCTTTGAAGTCTTTGAGTACTCTTGGTTAATCTTTCTTCAGATTCAAGTCCAGCATCCAGCAGCGAAATCCATGATTGAAATAAGCAGGACCCAGGATGAAGAGGTTGGAGATGGGACCACATCAGTAATCATTCTTGGTAAGAGGAAAGTGGAATGTTGAAAAAACCTTGTCTTTCATGTTTTTGGTCTGTCAGTCTTTAAAGGCTGAGCTATCTCTCCAGCCCAACACAGAAAACCAAAAAACAAAGGTTAAAAGAAAAGGGAAAGCCCATAAGATCAATCTTTCATAATTTAAAATGTGTCTAATAAAGTTCTGATATGAAGTGTTTATGGAAGGTGTAAATTTTGCAACAGTATTTACAGCTAAATGTATATTTTTAGGGAAATCTGTTTTAGGAAAAACTTTTTAGAAGCAAAAGGAAATTAAATTGCCTTTACATCCTGGTACTTTCCAATGCATTACTATGATGCCTGTGTTCTTTTTGCAGCAGGAGAAATGCTATCCGTGGCTGAGCACTTCCTAGAGCAGCAGATGCACCCAACAGTGGTGATCAGTGCTTACCGCATGGCACTGGATGATATGATCAGCACTCTGAAGAAAATCAGGTATGGAGTCAGGCCTGGAAATGGGTAGTTGATCTGGCCCCAATGAAAGAAAGCCAACCACACGGGTTAAGAACAATTAGAGGAAGATGCCCAGCATCACCCTCTCCTTCTATACTCACATGCACACGGTGCTTTCCATTCTGGCTTTATTTAGTAAGGAGAAAGGAAATCTAAGTAGAGGAAAGAAGTAGCAGTGACCTGAGTTTGCTACTTGGAACCCATGTAAAGGTAGGCTCCATAAAGTTGTCCTAACACATGCTCTATGCACACACATACACAGCTTTAGAGGCAACAAGATGGTCACCAAAACATAGTATCTGCCATCCCAGTTGGGAAAGTTGAGACAGGGAGGATTCCTAGGACTTGGTGGCTAGTCTTTTAGAACTGGCAAACTATGTATAGTGAGAGTGCAAAACCTTTAAGTAATAATATGTAGATATCAGATGTTAACCTCTGTCCTTGTCCTTTATAGACACACTACATGCACATACCAAGAAAAAAAAATTTTTGGTTTTCAAGACAGGGTTTCTCTATGTAGTCCTGGCTATCCGAGACTCACTTTGTAGACCAAGCTAGCCTGGAACTCACAGAGATCCTCCAGCCTCTGCCTCCAGAAGTGCTGGGATTACAGGGATGTGCCATTGCACCCAGCTTGGGGGGGAAAATTTCAGGTACATACTATCTGCAAGTTTTCCTGTTAGGTGCTGCCATAGAAAATGTATTCTAAGTAAGATAGGTCTGTATTCTTAAATATTAAAATCCAGTAAGGAGCATAAGGAGTGAGATGGCTATAGTTACTCAAGGCTTAGTGTTAAACTATCCTGCCATTATGTATGTGTATAGCCAATTCAGCGCTCTGCTGTGAGGATAGTAGCCAGCAGTTTTCCACTAAAATGAAGAGGACCATACCTGAAAATGCTGCTTGAATGTAGAAAACTACTTATTAGTTTAAATTTGCTTGGTGCTAATAGTGCAATGAAGGGAGTATGAAAGTGCATGCCTTTAATTCCAGCACTTAGGATGCAAAGGGAGTCTCAGAAAACCCAAACACAGACAGTTGTGTTTCATGAGAAGCAGAGGCAGGCGGGTCTCTGAGTTTGAAGCCAGTCTGGTTTATATAGTTCCAGGGAAGCCAGGGCTGCATAGTTAGACTGTCAGAAAAACAAAAACAAATTCCATGCTGTGATTAAAGGCATATGCCACAATTCTCAGCTTATATATCCTCCCCCCTCTTCCCCAGACCCTGCCTCAAAACATCACCCTCTCAACTCTGTTTTCTGTTTTGAAAGGTTTTATTTATTTATTGATGAGTGCTCTTTCTGCATGTAAACCTGCATGCCAGAAGAGGGCATCAGATTCCAGTATAGATGGTTGTGAGCCATCCTGTGGTTGCTGGGAATTGAACTCAGGTCCTCTGGAAGAGCAGACAGTACTCTTAACCTGCTAAGCCATCTCTCTAGCCCTCAACTTTTTTTTTTTTAAGTTGTTTGTTCCTGTTCGTACAGTCCCAGCAGGTCCAGAACTGGATATGTAAACCAAGTAGACAAACCTGCCTCTTGAGTGCTTAGATTAAAGACCTGGTTTCTCCCCCCCCCCCCCCCCCCCCCCCCATGAACTGCTGGTTCAAGCTAGTGCTGCTCATATGGGTACAGGGTCATCCACCAGAGCATCCTCAGTCAGTGGCCACAACCCAAAAGAAAATGACTGTCCCTCCTCCAGCAACTCCCAGTAGCTCTTCAGCTAAGTGCTGGGCCTTGGGAAGTCCTCCCCAGTATGTGTGGACTTGACTGGCTTGAGCTTGAACAGGTCACCACAGCTGCTGTGAGATGAGGACAGCAGCATTGTCTTGTCCAGAAGATGGTGTTTCATATCCACCAGCTCTTGTAGCCTTTTTTGTCCACTCTTCTGAGATGTCCACAAGTCTTGTGTGGGGTTTGATGCAGATACCGCATTTCCAGCCAAACACTCACAGACGCTTAGTGACTGTTACACTTTGACCAGTATCTGTATAACTGCTGCCCACAATGGAAAGAAGCTTTTCCGACTGAGACTGAGGGTAGCACACATCTGTGGACCCAGACACAATCTATGTCCTGCAGTCCACAGTAAGAGTCCTGCAGTGTCCTTGGTAGTAGGCTTTTATCATCCAGTTGTGGTAGGCAGCCAAGAACAGTGGTTTCTGTTTGGGAGGCCTTTGGAACTTCCTGACCAATGGCTCATTGGGATAACTCCTATGCCTGGTACTGACAGTCTTCTGCAAGCAGCATTGTCCACCCCTGCAGGGTAGGGTACCTTCAGAAACACACCTCCCTCCTTTTTTCTTTCTTCCTCTTTGTGTTTTTTTTTTTTTTTTTTTTTTTTTTTTTTTTTTTTTTTTTTTTTTTTCCCACAGCAATCCACCTGCCTCTGCCACCTGAATGTTGGGATTAAAGGCATGTGCCACCATGCCTGCTCCCTTTAGATTCTTAAGGGGGAGATTGAGAGAGGGTCTCTTAGTATGATCTGGCAGCCTGTGTGAACCAGGCTGTAGAGACCATCCTGCCTCTGTCTTCAGAGTGCTAGGATCTAAAGGTGTGCTCTTCCGTGCTTACACTTTTGTTGTTTATAATTTATAAATTTTCATTTTATGTGCATTCATGTTTTGCCTGCATGTTTGCCTGCATGTTGTATATCTATGTGAAAGTGTCAGATCTTAGAGTTGCAGACAGCTGTGAACTGCCATGTGGGTGCTGAGAACTGAACCAGGGTCCTCTGGAAGAGCCATTAGTGCTCTTAACCACTGAGCAATCTCTGTAGCCCTGTTTGTGTGTGTTCTGTATGCATATGAGTGCAGCTCCCCAAGGAGACCAGAAGTGTTGACTTCCCTGGAGCTGGAGTTATAGTTGATGCCACCTGATTGGGGCCTGATTCAGTCCCACATCCCACACCTGGGACCAAAACAAAAATGTTTATATCCACAAGTGTGGGTTTGTGTGTTCCAAGAAGTTTTATTGTGACTGCTGAACTATATTTATCTGGGTTTCTTTTTCCAGTACCCCTGTTGATGTCAATAACCGTGAGGTGATGTTGAACATCATCAACAGCTCTATTACCACAAAAGTCATCAGTCGGTGGTCCTCATTGGCATGCAACATTGCCCTGGATGCTGTCAAGACTGTGCAGTTTGAAGAGAATGGCAGAAAGGAAATTGACATCAAGAAGTATGCAAGGGTAGAAAAAGTAAGCTGGTCCGGTGTGTGCTTGAAAGTTAACTATTTGGCATGGTCATTCCACTTCAGAGTAGAATATCTTTAGTTAGAACTAGAAAGGAGAACTGGATTGACCTAGAGCCTGGAAAACAAAAGCCTGAAAGAGTATCAAGCAAGAATTCCTGAAATAATTTTTGTTGCTTTCATTGCCTTCCAAGTACCGGGGCTGAAGAAATGGCTCAGCAGTTAGTTACTGCTTGTGTAGAGAACCCACTTGTCGTCTCACAGCTATCTGTAACTTCAGTTTTAGAGAACGTAATTCTCTCTTTGACCTCTAAGGTCAAAGTGTATATGTGTATGTGTATATGTGTATTGCACATATGTGCAGGCAAAACACTGTATTAGTTAGGGTTCTCCAAATAATAGAAGTGATAAAAATTATTATTAAACGGGCTTTATGAGTGACAGTTGCTGCAGTGGCTGTCTCCTGACAAAAAAACAAAATCCTGATAGTCACTCAGTCCACTAGGCTGGTTGTCTCAGCTGCTCTTCAATCCACTTGGAATCCCAAGGACATAGGCTCTAATGCCTCAGTAGCAGGACAGATGAGATCGCCAGTGAGAATAAGCAGGCAAAAAGCAAAAGCTTTCTTCTTTGTCAATTTATGTGGCCCAGATTTAAGGTATGCCAGCTGCTTGGGTTTTAGTTGATTCCAGATGTCAAGTTGACAACCAAGATTGTCCATCGAATAAAAATAAAATTTGTATAGGTGGTGGTGGTGCACACCTTTAATCCCAGCACATGAGGTAGAGGCAGGTCTCTTGAGTTTGAGGCCAGCTTGGCTACACAGAAACCCTGTCCTGAAAACACACACACACACACACACAACAAGCTTTTCTAATGTAATAGCTTATAGCCAGCAGATGGAGCCCAAGTCTGAAAATCTAGGAATATCCTAACAAAATAGGTCCTTTCAGATCTTTGTCAAGAAAATGAATTACTGTGATCTTAATCATCCTTCAAGTTGAGTGTTTTGGCCCAAGATTAATATGCTTCCTAAGGGAATCAGTCATTTGCAGCTGGGTGATTAAAGGTGGTGAACACCTTTAATCCCAGCATTTGGTAGAACCACTTAGGTGGATCTTTGTGAATTTCAGGACAGCCAGAGCTGTGTGGAGAGATTGTCATATTTGCAGCCTTTTTTTTTTTTTTTTTTTTTTTGGCTCTTACTGTTTTCCTAAAGGACATGGAACTCTCTCTAGCTTAGGCTGGCCTGGAACTTACATCATGCCTGTCACTGCCTACTCACTATTTTGTTTTTGTTTTGTTTTTTTTTGTTTTGTTTTTTTTGTTTGTTTGTTTGTTTTAGCTTCATGAAAATTCATGGAATTTTAAAATAGTTGTCATTTGGGAAAGAAGCATATGGGGATGGATTTCAGATTGATTTGGCTTGGACCCAGGGAAGCAAGTGCTGTATGATATATAATCAGTCCCAGTTGTTGCCTCTTGATTGTGTATTAAAGTAAGTCTTTTCTTAGATACCTGGGGGCATCATTGAAGACTCGTGTGTCTTACGTGGAGTCATGATTAATAAGGATGTGACTCATCCACGAATGCGCCGCTATATCAAGAACCCTCGTATTGTGCTGCTGGATTCTTCTCTGGAGTATAAGAAAGGAGAAAGCCAGGTAAGATTTCTATCCTCATGGGGCATTTTGTTTTTGTGAGGTAAGTTCTCTTTACTTAACCCTGGCTATCTTGGAATTCACTATGCAGACCAGGATGGGAGATACATGTGCTGGGATTAGAATGTCTGCGCCATTACCCCTGGTGTGGGCACAGTCCTGTCTGCTTAGGAAGGTGAAGGAGGCAGGAAGATCACTTGGTTCAAGACCAGCCTGAACACGTATTTATTTATTCACTTTTCTCTTTGTTTGACTTTGGCATATTTTAAACCAGCTCCTTTGACATGAGTTTGAGGAATTTTTACAGGTTGGATTCAGAAGGTTCAGACAGTGTTATTGTGTAGCTTCGGTGGTCTAGAAGTTGGCTAGCAGTGTGCCTGCCTTAGCCTCCTAAGTGCTGGGATTACAGTTATGACCTGCCTTTTCTAATGTATCAGCAGCACCTAGAGTCTGAGTTCCTTTAACTTTGCTGTTGAAGGGAATTTGTAGAGTGTAGGGACTTACAAGTTTGAAAACAGTGGATCCTGTTAAAAATGATTGGGAACCAGAATCAGTTCAGCTGGAAATGGTTGCTTACACCTGTAATCCCGGCATGGAGGGGGCTGAAAATGAGATTAGCCTGGATAGAGAAATTAAGACCCTCTCTCAGAGGTAGGGGAGAGAAATTAAGATCTAAATTATTCATGCATACTAACTAACTTACCACAGAAGGAGCAACTCAGATTTGTGAAACGAACTGTTAAAATCAAACTGGATTACAGAGGTATGGGTCAAACTGGATTATAGAGGTGTGAAGTTTTGACACTCCAATTCATACTTCAGGAATACAGGAATGTGTCTATGCATGCAGTCCAGAAGAGGGTGTTGGATTCCTTGGAGCTAGAATTCCTGGCAGCTGTGATCAGTACCTGCTTTTGACTGCTGAACCATCTCTCCAGCCTTAGTCAGTGCCTTTTCTTCATTCACAGACGGACATTGAGATTACACGAGAGGAGGATTTCACCCGAATCCTGCAAATGGAAGAAGAGTACATTCAGCAGTTGTGTGAGGATATCATTCAGATGAAGCCTGATGTGGTCATCACAGAGAAGGGCATCTCAGGTAGGGCTCTGTCTGCTTTCTAAGCCTGCCGGTGAGTGGTATGGTTTGGTTTTGCCCCTTGGGTTGCAAAAAATACTTTGAGGATAAAACCAGTTCAGAGGCCAGGAGTTTGGGCATCCAGCTGACACAGCTACTCTTGAATTTCAGATTTAGCTCAGCACTACCTCATGCGGGCCAATGTTACAGCAATTCGTAGAGTCCGGAAGACAGACAATAATCGCATTGCTAGGTAAGTAAACCAGTTAAAGGTTTATTCATTTAGTTTTGGAGACAATATCTTGCTCTGTACCCCTCAGTAGCGACTAGTCGGACCTTGAATTTGTAGTAATCCTCCTGCCTTTCCCTCCCAGTTCTAGGCTTACAAGTGTGTTTTACCACTTAGTGCTGGTAATATGTATACTGATTCTGAATACAGTAGAAGCATTAGTTTTCTGCTAGTGAATCTAACTCTAAATAAATGTCAGCAGTTGTTTCTCCACTGATGTCTACATTTTATTGCTGGCCGTAGTGGTGCGTACTCACAACTCCAGCCCTCGGGTCACAAACACAGGAGAATCAGAGATTCAAAGTGATCCTTAGAGGCTATATGAGACCTTGTCCCAACATTGAAAAAAGAAAAAATTATTTAATGTTCCTGTGTGAGTGCAGATGACACAAGGGACCAAAAAAGGGCATTTGTCTCTTTGAGTTGGAGTTAACAGGCAGTTGTGAGACAAATAAGTGCTGGGAATGGAACTGAGGTCCTCTGGAAGAGCACTCTTGACCATTAAGCTGTCTTTCTAGCCAGTCCCCCTTCTGTTACAGCTGGCTGTGGTGATGCACATTTGGAGGCAAAGACGAACTATTTGGGTTTGAGGCCAGCCTGATCTACATAGTGAGTTTGAGGCTAGACAGAGTGTCAGAAAATACCAATAAAATTTATTTTAAAAAGTAAATACTTAGGGATGGAGAGATGGCTCAGGATAAGCGCACTGGTTGTTCTCCCAGACATCCTGAGTTCAATCCCCAGCAACTACATGGTAGGTCATGACGATCTATAATGGGATCACATGCAAGCAGAACACTGTGATAATAAATAAATCTTTAAAACAAATAAAATAAATAAAGACTTGGGGCTGCAGAGGTGGCTCAGCGGTTAAGAGCACTGTCTGCTCTTCCAGAGATCCTGAGTTCAATTTCCAGCAACCACATGGTGGCTCACTGTCTATAATGGGATCTGATGCCCTCTTTTGGCATGTAGGCATACATGCAGACAATAATCATTAGAAAAAGTACATAAATAAATTTTATTTTAAAAGACAAACTTGATGCTGGATATGGTGACGTACACCTTTGGTCCTAACCTTTTGGAGGTAGAAGCAGGCTGATTTCTTTAGTTTAAGGCCAGCCTGGTCTACAGAGCAAGTTCCAAGACAGCCAGGGCTGCACAGAGAAACCCTGTGTCAAAAAAGTAATATAAAAATAAAATGATATAGGAGTGGTTAAAATGGCTCAGGTTATAGAGACACTTGCCTCCAAGTCTGAGTTCAGTCCCTGGGACTCAAATAAAAGTAAAGAACTAACTCCTGACCCACACATGTGTACCCTGACAAATAACTAAACGTAAGTAACTCTTTTAAAAAGTTAATACAGGGCCTGCAGTTCAGAGCACTAACTGCTGTTGTAGAGGACACACGAGAACCAGTGTGATGTGATACACACCTATAATCCCAGCACTGGAAATGGCTGAGGCAGGAAGAGCTCCATGAGTTTGAGGCCAGCTTTTGCTGTATAGTGAATTAAAGGCAGCCTAAAATAAGTGAAAATCCTGTTGGGTCTAGACATTCACAAAGTCCAGACCTGGTAAAGTATCTTTACCTTGGTACTTGCCTGAAAAACCGAAAAAACTTGCCTGATCCCAGAACCTATATAAAGGAGAAAAGGGAAAACAGACTCCAAAAAGTTGTCTTCTGGTTCCACATGTGCACCCTGATTATTCAGATGTCACCATGCACGTGGTATATGTGCGTGTACTTTTTTTTTTTTTTCTAAGCTGCCTTGGGATATGTATCTATCATGTCTACACTGGGGAGGCCAAAGCAAGAAGCTCTCAGGAGTTCGAGTTGAATGTAATTTTCGTTAAGTAGGGAGGTTTCCATAAAGCTTGAACTACATGAGGCATCTCAAAACACCAAGACTCAATATTAATCTCAGCACTCTAGACTTCAGGAAGAGGATTGAAGCCAATCCTTCAGTTTGAAGTCAACTTGGGCAACTTAGTTCCAGGTTATCCTTTGCAACTGAATGAGATTGATGGAACTGTCTCAAGAAAAAGAGAGAAAACAAAATATTGTCTAATGGCTCTGTGGGTAAAGGCACCTGTTGTTAGTTAAGCCTAGGACCTGAGTTAGATCCATGGTACCCACATGGTGGATAGAACTGACTTCCACAAGTTGTCCTCCATATTCACACACAAAGTAAATAACTCAGTTTTTAAAAAGCTAACCTTCTGGATTAGTCAGTTCTCATCACTAAACAAATACCTGAGAAAAGGTTTGCTTTTTTTCTCAGTTGAGAAGGTTTTAATCTTGGGGTGGTTGATTTGGATCCTGAAAACCTTTCTACTGGACCAAAATTCTAAAGGCTTTATTATGCAAGTAGAAACACATTAGAATGTTGGAGCTTTGGAAGATACATGAGAATCAGCTATACCATCTACCAGGCACATAGCACAAATCCAAGTTGTGTTTTATGTCTGCTTGCTCCAGAATGGTTCTAGAGATACATATTTATGCTTAGTTTTTTCCTTCCCGTAAGTTTAGACAAAGGATGATGATTAAGAAATGTCTGTGTAAGATGGGCACACCTTTAATCCCAGCATTCAGGAGGCAGAATCTGAGTTTGAGAGCAGCCTGGCATACAAATTGAGTTCCAGGGCAGCCAAAGCTATACAGAGAAACCCTGTCTTGGGTTAAAAAACAAAAAGAAATGCCATCCTAAGTTGGGTGTAGTGCTGTGGGCCTTTAATTCCAGCATTTGGGAGGCAGGGGCAGATGGATCTCTGTGAGCCTGGTCTACAGTCTACATAGTGAGCTCAAGGACAGCCAGGGATACATAGAAAAATCCTGTCTCAAACAAAAACCATGGTCCTGCTGAGTGCTCAGACACACCTGTGATCTCACTCTTGGGTGGTGGAGTCAACAGGATTAGAAGTTGGAAGCCAGCCTGGATTAAATGAGACTCTTATCTCAAAAGGAAAAAATGTTTTACATTAATTGAAATTGGGTGACGTTTGAGCTGGAGAAATGGCTGAGGTTAGAAGCACTGGCTGCTCTTCCAGAGGTCCTGAGTTCAATTCCCAGCAACCACATGGCAGCTCATAACCATCTATAATGAGATCTGGTGCCCTCTTCTGACCTGCAGGCAGAACAGTGTATGCATAATAAATAAATAGTCTTTTAAAAAAAGAAAGAAGTAATTGGGTGATGTTTATAATCTGGACTTGTTTGCAATTCCAAGCTATACATGAACCCACAATCCTTCTGTTCTGCCTCCTGTGTATAATTGTAGATGATTACCCCAGTTCATTCTCAGTTTCTTGCTCCAGCCCTGGAGTGATTCTAGTAGCTTTAGTCTAAGCTCTAAGCACAGACTGCCCTACCAGATGTGTGAAAGCACCTGAAGTCACATCTTCTCCACCCATAGAGCCTGTGGGGCGCGGATAGTCAGCCGACCCGAGGAGCTGAGAGAAGAAGATGTTGGCACCGGGGCAGGCCTCTTGGAGATCAAGAAGATTGGAGATGAGTACTTCACATTCATCACTGACTGCAGAGACCCAAAGGCCTGCACCATTCTTCTTAGAGGAGCGAGCAAAGAGATACTCTCAGTGAGTGAGCCTGCTTTTCTGTCCAGGGGAAGACGTCATTCCATCCTAGTATTGTCAGCTTTTCACCATAGTAACAAACTTAATGTGTGGACTTTTAAAAGAAAAAAGATTTGTTTTAGCAGTTTTTATTTCAGTCCATGATTGTTTGGGCTATAGCTGCATGTCTGCATAAGTGTGTGAAGGAGCAGAACACTTGGTGGGGAGGTTAAAAGGAGCACTAAGTGCTGTGTTCTGTCCCTAACCCTACATACTGGTGGCAGATAGAGAGGATGAGGCCAGCCTCGGCTTAAGGGAGTGGGAGACAGGCACAGCCTAGAAACAGCTGTGAGTTAAAGCTTATAGCTGTGATCCCAGCTGAGGCAGGATTACTGCAGATTGGAAATCGTGAGGCCCTGTTTTTTTTTTTTTTAAGATGGAAACACAAGCCGCAAAATGAAAATAAGAGCAGGGTGGTGATGATGGTGGTACAGGCTCACACCTTTAATCCCAGTGCTTAGGGGGGAGAAGCAGATCTCTGAGGTCAAGGCCAGCCAGAGCTATATAGAGACCATGTCTTAAAAAACTACAACAGCAAATAAAAACAGGCTAGATGTGATAGTGAATGCCTCTAATCCCAGCACTAAAGGCAGAGACAGGTGGATCTCTTGAGTTTGAAGTAAGCTTGGTCTACATGAAGAGTTTCAGGCCAGCAGAGGATATACAGCAAGATGCTGTCTCAAAAGGAAAACAGCTGGAGAGAGGCTCAGTAGTTGAGCGCGCACTGTTCTCCAGGGGATCCTCTGGCCTCCTGTGGCACCAACTGAGCGATATTCTTGGTGTGCTGTTGTGCGTGTGCACAGCTGTGGATGTGTAGAGATCTCACTTTTGCAGCTCAGTGTAGACTCACTTATGGCAGTCCTGCCTCAGCCTCTATTGTGCTGAGGATAACAGAGCCAGCATCACCACTCCTCCCTGCTTTTGTTATCCTCCTTTACCACATGGGTCCCAGGAATCAAACTGAGGTGCGCAGCTTGTTGGCCTTGAACCACTAAACTACCTTCTGCAGCCCCTCTTTGGTTTTTCCAGACAAGGTTTCTCTGTGAAGCCTCGGCTGTCATTGACTCACTTTGTAGACCAGGCTGACCTCGGACTCACAGAGAACCACCTGCTTCTGCCTCCCAGAGTGCTGGGATTACAGACATGTAATTTTTCATTTTAAAATTGATTATAACCCTATTCCTACCCCAGAGAGAGTAACTTTCCCAAAATACATAGCTGTGAGCAGTAGACAGTTTGTAGTACATCACAAAGTCTCCTGGAGGGCACAACTGGGGAGGGGAGGCAGGCAGGCAGGTATATGATGTGTTCTCTCTGGGTGCAAACATAAAGATCTAACCCCTAATCCTCTTTTAGACCCTTTCCAGTGCCCGTTACATTCCTCAGTAATGCTTCATAGAACATAACTTTGCCTGTTACCAGTAGCTCTGATCTGCCTTTATTGTTCCCCTTTGCAGTTTGCTAAAAGCTTGGCAGTAAGGAAATCTTTTGATGCCTCTGATTTTTTAATTTCTGAATTTCTGTGCTTCCCCAAGGAGGTAGAACGCAACCTCCAGGATGCCATGCAAGTATGCCGAAATGTTCTCCTGGACCCTCAGCTGGTGCCCGGTGGTGGGGCCTCAGAAATGGCTGTGGCCCATGCCTTGACAGAAAAATCTAAGGCCATGACTGGTGTGGAACAATGGCCATACAGAGCTGTGGCTCAAGCTTTAGAGGTCATCCCTCGGACCTTGATCCAGAACTGTGGGGCCAGTACCATTCGTCTACTTACCTCCCTTCGGGTAAGTTCTTTTCTATGCTTACACCTTGCCAGGGTAGGGCAAGCTGTGTTTGGCCTGAGGATATGTTTTTTCCTGTTAGTCTATGTGTAAACTCATAAGCAAATATATGCTTATGCTCATGTACACATTTGTGTAGGTGTGGCTTGTGTGTGTGTGGCTTGTGTGTGTCAACCTTCTGTGTCCTTCCTCAGCAGCCATTAACCCTAACTTTGTGCCCCAAGATTTTCTTACAGGTCATTTCTTTAAAATCTTTTAGTCTTTGCTCTGTTTGCTGTCAATATTTAGTGTTTTTGTTTTGTTTTGTCTGTTTTCTGACACCAGCATGCTTCATTGTATTCTTGTTTGCTCCACCTGCAGGCCAAGCACACACAGGAGAATTGTGAAACCTGGGGTGTGAATGGGGAGACTGGTACCTTGGTGGATATGAAAGAGCTGGGTATATGGGAGCCATTGGCTGTGAAGCTACAAACATACAAAACAGCAGTGGAGGTAAGACACCTGAAGGTGTGCATATGTTTCTGTCCAGATAACCAGCTATTAACACTTTGTCTAAAACAGAGAGGTCATAAAAGGCAGAGTATTCCCCAAAGACCTCCCAAGGAATTGCATTTCCCTACTTACCTTTAACTTATTTAAAAAAAAAAAAATAGTGTAACAGGGGCAAGTTGTCTCCCTTGCTTAGGAGAAATGCATTCATTGTTCATTCAAGACTCTGAAAAGGAAGATTCCAGATAAAATGGTAATTTTGTGGGAGGAGCTAGGAGAGACTGCTAAAAGAAAGCAGTGTCTCTCCCTTCCCTGCTGACCTCTTTGGAACTGTTTTTCTCTTAGACTGCAGTTCTACTTCTGCGGATTGATGACATTGTCTCTGGCCACAAGAAGAAGGGTGATGACCAGAACCGGCAAAGCAGTGCTCCAGATGCTGGCCAGGAGTGAGTGCTGAGCGAGGCGACTTCAACGCACAGAACCAGCAATCTCCCCTTTCCTGAGATGAGTTCAGGAACACTGTGGACATCTTTGTTTGCAATGGATCAGGTTGAGGGGCAGCCCTCAGTCTGTCCCATCTCAGTTTGCAAAAAGCACTGACATGTATCTCTTCTCTATTGTAAGCTTTCCATTTAGTTTGCTTCCAATGATTAAATCTAAGTCATTTGAGACGTTGTCATGTGTTTGTTTTTTCAACCTTAGGTCACATCTCTACCTCCTAGCAATGCAAGAAAAGGCAAAAAACCTTACTGGGAGCAAAGGAGATAATTGAAGTCACTATTTGCTGACTTTTTTTTTTTTTTTTTTTTGGTCTCACTGTAGACCTGGATGTGGTGTTTTCACTGTCTCTGCCTGCACAGTGCTCCTAGTGCTGGTATCGAGATTTAAAAGAAGGGTTCCACCACACCTGGCTTGGGTAGGATTTTTTTGTTTGTTTTGTTTTTTGTGTAGGGAGTTATTTTTGTTTTTAAGAGGGTTTCTCTGTAACAAGACCCCTGGCAGTCCTGACCTCAATTTGTAGACCAGGCTAACCTCTGACTGTTGGGATCACAGCGTGCAGCTTGGGTGGGTTTTCTTAACAAATCCTGTCAGGTTGACCATCCACACTAATCATCATAGCTACATAGCAAGTAGGAGACTAGTTGATCTTGCCTCAAAGACAAGACAGTATATACAGAGCGAGTGAGACTGTCGAGTGGGCCAAGTGCTTGCAGCTAAAGCCAGTGGCGTTCACTCAGCCCTCAGCTCCCATCACCACACAGTGTGGTGTGTGTACCTACCTCCACAGACATCACACAAACTTAAAATGAGCTGGCCATGAAAGCCCAGCGTTGGAAATCGGAGACGGGGCCCAGTCTGGACTACAGAATAACGCCCTTGTCTCGGTGGGTAAGAGCTTGTTGCTCTCCAGAGGCAGCAAACTCAATTCCTAGCATCTACATTTGGTGGTTCATTGCTAACTCCAGCTCAGGGGATCCAAGTCCCTCTTAGCCTCCTCAGATGCTCTCACACATACAGTATACACACAAAAATAAAAAATAATCCTCAAAACAGGAGTTCCCACCCTGGTCTACATAGCAAGTTCCAGGCTAGCCAGGCTTCATATTTTTTTTTCTCCCACATATGCCAGTTTGATAAGATACTTGAAAGGATATGGAAATGGGTTCTCAAACACATGAAAATACTAACTGGCAAGCCTCATGAAGGTAAACTTGATCCAGCAAGGTTCTGCATAAAAATATACATGAGAGCTAGGCATGGTGGTGCATGCAGGCCTATCTCTTGGGTACAAGGCCAGCTTGTTAGAGCTGAGTGAGTTCCAGAGCTATACAGAGAAACCCAGTCTACAAAAGCCGAATTGTGGGGATGGGACAGGGTTGCTAGAGTGCTCAGTGCCCTTCAAAAGGACCCAGATCCAGTTCCCAACACCCACATGATAGCTTATAATCATCTGTAACTGCAGTTCCATGGACTATGATACCCTCTTCTGGCCTTTCTAGGTACCCAAGTTCACATGTCCATACAGACAGATGGACTTTGTTTAAAAAGTTTAATGTGCATACTGCTTGCTCCTTCAATTCCATGCACCTGCATGGTTACAACGTTTTGTAATTTGTAATCCCAATCCCAGCAATTAGAAAGCTAAGAGTACATAGTAGGGCTGGAGAGATAGCTCAGTGGTAAAGAGCTCTTTACCGCTCTGAAATTGCTCTTTCAGAGGATTTGGGTTCAATTTTTAGCACCCCTATGGCAGCTTACAGCTCTCTGTAACTCTAATATCTGAAACTCTCAGACATACATGCAGGTAAAACATGAATGCACATAAATAAAACTTTTTTTAAAAGTACATGGTAAACTCTAGGATAGCCAGGGCCACGATTGTAAAACCTGGTTTCAAAAGCAAAGTGTCCTGACTGTGGTGTCACATGCCTTTAATCCCAGCACTCCGGAGGCAGAGGCAGGCAGATCTGAGTTTGAGGCCAAGAGGGTTCCAGGATAGCCCTCCAAAAAGAAAGAAAAAGTGGTACTAGGTTGGGGTTGTAAGCTCTGTCAAATCACTTGCTTAGTCTCAAGTAGCTTATTCTCTGATAGCTTTTTTGCATTTATTTATTTATCTATTTATTTATTTATTTATTTATTTATTTATTTATTTATTTATTTATTTATTTGAGGCAAGGTTTTCTATGTATCCCTGGATAGCTAGGATTAAAGGCTTGTGCCCCAGGACATCTGGTTCAAATTTGTACCATGTATATTTTATTAGTCTAATAGTTAAGACTTAAGTTGATGCTGAAGAGATGGATCCTGCAGAGGACTCAGGTTCCAGCACCCACCTGGTGGCACATCTATAACCAGCCTCAGGGGATCCAACATCGTCCTCTGGTTTCTGAGAGCACCAGGCACAGACATGCATGCAGGCAAAACATCTTACATGTAAAAATTAGTAAGATTTAAGGAAAAACTGTCCCAGGGTGGTGGTATTGCCTTTAATTCCAGCACACAGGAAGCAGAAGCAGGCACACAGGCCCATTTTTGTTACTTTAAGGCCAGCCTGGTGTGTATAAAGAGTTCCAGGACACTAGGGCTATAGAAAGAGACTGTCTCAAACACACAAACAAAAAGATTTAAGGCCAGGCGTGATGGTGCATGTATGTAATCCTAGCAATCAGAGAGGCAGAAGAAGGCAGATCTCTGTGAATTCAAGGCCACCCTGATCTACAAATCCAGGATAGCCAAGGACAAGAGAAACCCTGTCTCAAAAAAAAAAAAAAGAAAAGAAAGAAAGAAAGAAAGAAAAGAAAAAAGTACATTTAGTCAAGTGTTTGACTAATTGTGATTTTTTTTTATCTGTGATAACTTCACAATAAAATTGTGAGTTCTTCCAGTAAGAAACCTTCAGATCTGAGAATCCAGTAAATATTGTATCATCAAAGGAACTCTGGAGTGTTTTCATTTTATATGTGTGTGTGTGGTATGTACACACACCATAGCCAGAGAACAACTTTGAGGAAGAGTTGGTTCTCTCTTTCCATCATGTAGGTCCTTGTGTTGAACTCTGATGTCTGGCTTGTTTATCAAGTGCGTTTATCTGCTGAGCATCTCACTGGCCTCAGACCTTGTATTTCCCAACCCTCCTACCTTCTTTCTTTCACCTCCTGGTTGAGATTAGGCTGTCCTGGCCCCATACCCACTTTTTTTTTATATATATAGTGCTGAGCTGGAGATTGAGCCTAGGACTTCATGGATACTAGGCAAGCAACCACCAACTGAGCTACATCTCCTTTTTTTTTTTTTTTTTTTTTTTTTTTTTTTTTTTTTTTTTTTTTT